>NC_081760.1:25112781-25477781 GCF_963082965.1 Carassius carassius
ATCAAAAAGATCACAAGTACAGTAAAAAGGGTATTACACAATTAATAACATCAACATACACGACATCCAGTCTTACCTTCACTGCCAGCTGTAAGTGTGCAGTCTGAAGCCCCACTGAGTGTGCGAGACTCCACTGAGTCCAGGCTCTCGACTGAGTCCTCCCTCCTGTAGCCCGACTGCTTCAGACTGAACAGATGCTCCCGGTCAGAAAACCAGCCCTCCGCGTACCCACTGTCCCTCACACTCGACTTAGACTGCACTGACTCCTCCAGAGCCTGGAAGAAAGTAAAGAAAGAGCCAAAAGCTCAGAGCGTTGAAAAGTGAGTTTTAGAGAACAGATGTGAGCTTCAGTAGACTTTTACAGAGTTTTTTATTTTATTTTACTGACTGAAGAAAAATCACCTACATACAGAGTAATAAGTCGGCAAGTGATAATTACTATGCGGGGAGTGACACCACTGACTTATGCTTGACAATCATTTTATCAGTAGCCACAACTAATGGGAATTTCTGGACCTGAATGATGACCTTTGTAAAACACGCATGCAATGCATAAACATTTAACAGAAATTAAACTGTAAAACTGTGTGTAATGTTTAAAATTAAATGACAAGGTGTTTTAAGCTATAAAAAGCATCAAATAGACATTTTATAATTTACGCAACAAAATCTCAGACTTACAACCTTGATGATTTTATAAATATTTAATAATAATAATAAATTTAAAAAAAGTTAAGCTAGAAACAAAATATTTATAAAATGAGGATATGTCTTAGAATTTAGCAAATTATGAAGTCATTTGCAAAATTCTAAGACATATCCTCATTTTATAAATATTTTATATAATAATCACAAAATATTTAAAAAAAATAAGGTATTTTATGCTATAAAAACTAATTTTTTTGTTTGTGTGACAACTCTTGAGTTGTTCATTAAATATTTAGAAAATAATACAATTATACTACTCATTTATTATTATTATTAGATATTTAAATTATTTAAAAGTAAATTCATTACATTGAAGGCATTTTAAACTATAAAAAACACAGACATTTCTTACTTTTGTGGAACAATGCTGATAATTACATACTTGATTATTTTATATAATAAAAAAAAAAGAACAAAAAAAAAAAGTTTCATTCTATTAAAAAGGTATTTTAGGTCATGAACACATCAACTTACATAGCACTTCCCTGAATAAAAAAAGAAAAAGGAAAAGGGGAGTGAGAAAAAAAAAATCTAAAGTAAATACCTTAGATAATGCTGTGCCCAGCAAACCTTCAAAGGCTTTTAGATTCAGCTGTGGTCCAGTGTAAAACAGATCAGACTGGGCCTTCCTGCCCAACCAGTATATAGTTATCAAAACCTGTATGAAATACCAGCACGATAGAAAGAGAAAAAAAAAAAGTCTTCAAACAAATGACAAAATACAATTCAAAACAAAGATGAAAATAAATTTGAATCTGTAATTTCAAGTTTTAACATAAGATGGCATAAAAGCCTCTGAGAATTCAGGGTTGTGTGTGATTGTGTGTGGCATGAATGGCTTCTGTGTCCCAGTTACATTCTTGTTTTCAACTATGACTGTTTACACACACACACACACACACACACACACACACATACATACAGGGGGCCAACGAAACAGGAATGTGGAAACATAAGACAATGGAGACAACAGGGCTTTGTGGTGCCTGTTGCATCTCTAAGATGAATTATTCAAATGAGAAATCAAATATTAGTAAATCAACATTACCAAAGAATCTTTTTCCCCTAATATTACTTACTTTGAAACAATCATGAGTGCACTGGAGAACAATCGGAGACTCATGAGCATATACAGTAAGTGATTTGAAAACCATATGGAGGTGTAAAACTAAAACACTTTTCTAAATTAAACAATTGTTACCATTTCCAAATGCTGGACTTGGATCGAGTCATTAATTCATACAGTGCATGCAAAGCAGTACATCAAGCGGCTTTAAATGGCACCCTAATAACACCTTCTGCAGAAGAGCGCAATGAGATAAAACGGAAAACAATTGTTTGGTATGCAAACTAAAGAGTCAAAGGCCAAGCTGAGCTAACAGAAAAACAAACCATGCACCATTTAGTTCAGAAGTTATTGGTTTGCAAATAAGAACAAGATTTTAATAGCAGAAAAACTTACATTTTTCAGTCTCCTGCTTGTCTCTTCACGTCTAAGCAGAAATAGAGAAGGAAGTTAAATGTGATGAACATTCAATGTCAGACACTCCGATCAGTTCCAGCTCACACTAACAGCATCAGCAACTAAATCCACCCTATACCCTCCAATAAATTAAGTCATTTCTAGAAATGGACCTCAACTACAAAGCACATAAGCTTTACAGTAAGTCACCAATCATGCACACTGATTTGCATTTACAATAAGCATGATATGCAGAGCTTGCAGTGCTAATTTAACAAAAGGTAATCAGCAAGTGCTCAAAAGAAACTCTAAACTATCTGCCAGAGGAACATACTTGTTCCCACAGCATGCTGATGCTGGACATGTGAGCCATCTGTTCGTCACCATTAACTAGCAAATGTTTTTACAAAGGAATTTAGCCATTTTAACACCAGACGCTCATTACACAAAAGCGAAATGTTGACTTTAAGAAAACAGAACTTGAGCTGCGGTTCTAAGATTGTTAAGTGAAAGTGTGCATATTATTTCATTGAGCCTTTAACCAACATGACTGCGAGAAAGTATGTAGGTTAAAAATAGCAGTCAGATCCACTATACTGTAGCTTCACCATAGGATTTGGTTTGAAGGGACGGTCATATGGAGCTAAATTTAGAGGTCACTGTGCCCCCGCTCCACCCTCTCGTGCCCCCCGTCCCTCTACAAGACCAATGGTAGGGACTTTAAGCTCTCAGTGGGATGGACAACATTATTTATTGCTCAGGGTTGAGTCAGGACGCGACTTAGGATTTGCTCCGGCTCTATCAATACGGGTCTAAGGTAAGACGCCAGTCCAGTCTGTGCTGAAACGCTACGGTCAATTAAACTATCGTGGGAGGGGCCTGTTTTTGTGACATCACACCGACAGGCATCTGAGATCGACTTGATTTGAGAAAGGGGTAAAGATAAGCAGGTTAAAAAATTTATTAAACACTAGGTGGATTTTTATCATTATAGTGTGGTTGTACACACACACACACACACACACACACATACATATTTCAGTTCAAGCAGCTTGTAAAAGAGCATGTAGCATCATATGGCCCCTTTAAACAATTTATTTCTTCTAAATAACTTTATTCCAACACGGAACGTTTGTCTTCATAATCTTTTCAATATTTTCCCCAATCATGCATTATATAGATAAAACTTTAACAATTCCATCGAAAGCGAACTGAGCCATGAAAGTCATTTCAAGTTGACTAATGTTTAATCCCAAGAGAGGTTTATGCTCCGAATACATCTTCTCTGGCCCTGATCATAATAATGACACACTATAGGTCAATGTATCACGAATGACTGCTCTGCCATTGAATGCCTTTAGATTTTATTCAAAATACATTTTCATAAGGGAACTTGACTAAAACATTTGTCTGGGTTGGTCAGGTATCATTGTTTGAGTTTGATGCTGGACATATAATGTGTGACAGGACCCATCCAGCCTTTCATTTGGTATTTAAATGTAATCAGACTGCAAACATTATTCAAATGTATTCAAAAACTCTCTTCCTGCAGGCATATAAAAGACTTCCTTCCTTTATCTTCACATAAACAGCTAAAGCAGTAAAAAAAAATGTAAATACAGATAGACAGGTTTGCATCAGATGTTTAAGGCTTATTGAATTATTGAAATATAATGCAAACGAGACATTCGAAAGCACAGGAGACAAATCCAGCTTTGACAGTTCATAACAGATCAACCATTTACTGCATAGCAGTGTAACAAAGGGGGAATAAAAATGGCAATAAGAAGTTCTGCTTTCATTTCCCTCCGCTCACCTGACAGTCACACGTGTGGACACATCTTGCAGGTCTCCCGGATGGAAGAGCTGTGCCTCATTAAGCCCTAGTTTCTCACAAGCCTTGAGAAACACATTCACGTTGTCCTGAAGAGAGACCAGAATTGACAATTGCAGCTAGTGGAAATGAAAAGGTAGACATCATCCTCGATTCTTAACCACCCAGTGAAATAATACGGTTTAGGCAGTAGCGAAGGCAGAGAAACATGGACGACGAAGCTCCACTAAGAACAGATCGGCACAAGAGATGGACTAGTGGTTTAGAAAAGGGGCGGGGACAAAAGGAGATGGTCGTCGGGCGCTATCCCACACTTTCTCAGCATTTACTACTGGAAACCTCCGGACTCACATGGGTTTATACAAGTATACCTGAACCATTTTATAATAAAATATTTGTTTCATTAGAGACCAACTGGTTGACTAATTCCCAATTCTTAGATAAAGACGCTTTTATATATGCTCACCAAGCCTGCAATGGGAGTGGAGAGCCTGTTCACTCGTCTGATGATGCCCGGCTTCAAGGTGTTAATCAGGCTGAAAACAGATGAAATATATTTTAAGTACAGCTACAAAAAAATTTCATTTTAATTTTCAAATCAACACATTGTTATGCTTAAAGAAATTAAAGAATCATTGAAAAAAAAAAAAAATACTTACTCGCACAGAAGGACCCCGTCCTCTAAAGCCACTCGAAAACTTTTACTCCCAAATTGCTTTTTTGTCACTTCCTGTTAAGGAAAGAACCAAAACAGATCACATGCACAAATTAGGACTAACAACATATAAACTGCTTTTTTTTTTTTTTTTTTTTTTTTTTACCCCCAAAGAATCCTGAAAATAAAATAATCACAGGTTCGGGAAAAAAAAAATGTTTTCTACACAGAAGACTTCTTTCAAAAACATTAAAAGATAATATTACAGGCCCAAAACTTATGATCAATGTAAGTGTATATATTTAGTGTAACATTAAATATATAATACTTTATTAATAAAAGCAAATCCTGTCAGCAACACATACCGATTACGGAGTAAGAATTCATTTCATTGAGTGAATGTCCACAGACAGGAAACCACAGGCCCTCTCAAACACGAGGCATGCTACTTTCTACACCAACCAGACTTATTTCACAGCACGTTCTGATCTTCAGTCATCATATGCAATAGCACACCACATTATTGCTTTTACTGCCATTAAGCAAGCAAAACAAACTATGAGACAAAAAAACCCCATCTAAAACACTATCAGAAAAACACACTACTTAAAACTCTCTCCACTGCTAACCTCAGATGGCACAATCAGAAATCAATCCATGCCATCATTCAGCAAGGTTGACTACATCTTGCATTAATTTTTCAGAAAATTTCTGTCATGTGCACATAAATTTATGCATTTAGCGACTTACAGTGCGCATTCAGGCGATCAATTTTTACCTATCATGTGTTACCAGGGAATCGAACCCCCAACATTGCGCTTGATAGCGCAATGCTCTACCAATTGAGCTACAGGAACACTAAAAACAAACAAACTGACAGTCACCACTGATGAGCTACTACTAAATATTGTAGAAACTTACATTTTTGTAAGGTTGCTTTGATTTTGAAAGTCATCCTATCCACACATTAGAATTGTGCACATTCAAACAGGACCTCAGAGTCTCCCTTCATTATGCCACACAGTACAACATGTTTGGAGACTGAGGTGCCCAAGCAAAGAGCACCTGACCGTACCAGTCATGTGGTGGAGTGGACATTTGGCAAGCAGAATGTGGCAAACAACTCGGGGGTCCTTTGTGTTCAGATTGAGATGCACTGAAGCATCTATGCCTGATGCCGGCCCAATTCTGCATCCTGATCATCAGCTTGTTTGGGCACATGGAATGTAATCCATCAATGGCTGCTTGTGTACGGTCCACATCAAAAGAGACCTGAGAGAGCCGAGGCACAATCTAAAAGATCTAAGAGCTACTGACAATTGCATTATTTTATCCCGGCTTATACATTTCCAAAAACACTTCAAAGCATAGAGAAGTTCTTATTTCTGTTTGAATCACATGCAAAAAAAATTAATAAATAACAACTCTATTCTAGGTGGCATAGGAGTGACTTGACCGGGAAATGGTGGTTAGATCTTAGGGGCGAGACTTCATCAGTGCAGTTAGCTGAAAACAAGCAGCATTCATCATGCAAAGCTAAAAAAAAAATATTATAACTTTTTCTATAAAGAATCATGTATAACCATTTCCTCAAAATATTAAGCAGCACAATGGTTTGACGGTTGTTTAGAGCAGCAGATGAGCATATTAGAATGATTGATATGGATATCATAAGTCGTCAAACACCACTGAATTACAAACTGGTTTCCTAAAACACTACTGCAATACAAACACAGTACAAATTGTCTTGCTGCAGACTGCAAGTGACGTAATAAAAGGCAATTTGATAAAAGCAAACAAAACCTTACATCATTATTCAAAACAATCAACGGTTAAAGACGATGAAGTTGATGGCATTTGGCTACTTTGCAAATGATTTATAGCTGATAAAGGAAGACAACCACAAATGTTCCAGGTTATCGAAGACTGCTTTAAAAACATAAGCATTCAAGACAGAAGGGAACATCATGATGAGTTTCCATTTCATTAGTCCTCCTAAAATAACATTCAAGAAATAAAGCATTTCTGGAGAACTTAACGGTCTATTTATTTTTGGCATTCTAAAAAGTGCACATGAAACTAAAGCTGGGCTTATTGGGCTAAAGCTTCAATAACAACTGTCAGGTTATTTAAAAAAAACTTTTATTATTGACTTGCATACGCAAAGCATTAAATTCCCTGAGCACAAAAAATAAAATAAAAATAAAAATAAAAAATCTACCTCACCAGAGGATAAGGGGGGAAAAAAGACTTGCAATTTTGCAGCCAGATGGAGGAAGTGCTTGCTAATAATGTCATTACCTCAGTCCATCTCTGTGCCTCCTGGAACGCCAGCTCACAGCTGACTGCAGACTGCTGACGCCACTCCATCACACCTGTGTGCATTTCACAATGAACACTCCTTTGAGTATTTGAACCCCATTTAGAGACCAATTACATTCAAGGACAGGGGGGGGACTATACAGTTTATATATTACTGAAAGTTACTTAAAACAAAATCATTTCAGATCCAGGCTGCTTTAATCAAATTGTGTACTATAATGATGTTGATGATAATAATAATAATAATAATAATAGATAAATATAATAACAGCTGACAATCAGCAGTGATTTTGAGTTTCAGTGTTGGAAGCATAGCTATAATTTAAAACAGTGAAAGACAAAACGGTATGTATTACAGAAAATCAATCAATATTATATTAGCAGCATCTAATCTAATCGAACAATAATTTGGGATTTGGACAAAAACACCACCAGCAGACAAACGTGACTCTGAAAGGGTTCAAAGGAACTTCCATCACCTCCATGTTTGCAACCCCAAAATATGCTTCATATGATTCATAACAGGCCGCACCTGTTGCACCCTACAAGCATCTAAGGTGGAATGATTCAAAACTTACCTGTTAGCCTCTTTTTCAATCGTTTATTGATTTCCTGTTAGTATCTTATATTTGACTTCGCAGATGTCTCGACTCGAAAGCGCAAGGTGTTTCCTGCTACTAGAGCGCGCGTGCCTTCAACACAACTCTTTTAATATTTTGCAGACATTGATTGCTCTTTAGTTTCTCACCTTGAAGTCCCTGCAGGAGACTGGCTCGTGCAGCTCTCTTTCCACCAAACTTGCGTGTTGAAGTGTGCAGGAACAGAAAAGTCCTTGTTCGGTGATGAAACAGAGGTGGCGAGCAGACAGGACAGTTTGCGTGCTTGCAGAGGCAAGTGCATATGTGGTGATGATGAGTTGCTTAAATATATGCCACGCCCCCTGCTGCTTTTACTTGGATGACACAAGTACTCCATGGGCTCGTGTGCTATTGCAGCAATGACCAGCAGGTGGCGACAAATATTTATTTCAGCAACGTTGTCATCTTGTTGAACGAAAGGGACCAAACATTTTTTTCACTACATCTTAGCACATTAACCCTTAATACAACGTGTCTAATTATTCCAGTAAAGTCAGGGGATTTCAGTATTTTTTTTAAATCAATGACATTATTTTAAAAAAATGACCGCACACATTCAGCTACATGTTTTTATAAGATTTACCATGAAAATGAAATCATAATGAATATTTTATCCTTTCAAATTTTATTTGGATATGAACACAGGCGCTGGTGTGTTTTAGGGGAAACTAGGCTAGACGATCTATGAAAAAAAAAAAACGCAGTATACATGTTAGGTCTAGACTGTGGTCTGCTCTGCTAAGAGATTTTAACCTCACAGATGAGTTTTGGGCAGAACGCTGATGCATCAGGATACACCACAATATCAGCAGTTATCTGTATAAAAATATTGACAGATATTATTTGGCCCACCTGCTATATGTGTTATATTTTTTTATATTTTTTATTTTATTATCATGTATTTACCCAAAGATGCAAATTGGTAGTTTATATATAACATAAAATAAAATTAAATCAATGTTTCATGAATTTTCGCATATCTCTTTTTAACACAAAAACAGTTTCTGATACCTGTTTAGCTCCAGAAAATTTCCCAAAAATATAAAAATATAATGCATGTACACATATGATGCAATTAGGTAAGATGCAATTGCAACAGTTTGTTGCAACAGTAACATGCTTATAACTTACACTGAGGGGTGCTTTCAACAGCTGGAACTAAAACAGGAAGTGCTTCATCCAGTGACGGGAAGTGTTAACCAAAGCTGGAGCAATGTATAAGCCTGTCTGCCCACTGGTTTCCTGTGTGACTAGTCTGCTGTCAGACAACCAACAGTTTATCACACTATTGTTGTCATCTGAGGAACATTAAGAAAGCAATAGGTTTCAAAGCATGCTAGCAGCACTTCACAGGATGTTGGTAAAAGGTATCCTCTACTGCTGATCTATAAGTTTTGCAGTTTCACTTGTGATGATAAAAATAATTGAAGAAAACTGGTGATATGTATATTTGAATGCACTTTTTTAGTCAAATAATTTGGTTGTCTTGTATATAGATTTACTTATAAGAGAATACAGCACAATATAGCATCTTAAGGTGGATGTGTTGCACATCAGATGCTCAGATTGCAGTCTTCTTTTGTTTAAAAGGCCAAATGCATTTCATAATTCATAAATGAAGTCATTTACAATTGTAGAAGCATTTTCTATGTTCTCTAGCAATAGAGCAAATATTTCCATAGATTTCCATGTACTTAGGTCAGTCAGAATTGATTTATTTAGTGTAAATAATGTACAAAATGATTTAAAGGTCAGTTCAAGTTTTTTGAGTGCCCTAGTCTGATTGGCAATGTTCAGTACACTGATTCAAGTTGAATAAAAATGGTGCAAAGCTGAAGCAAATTAGAGGATTCCTTATTGGGTTTGATATTTCAAAATGGTTCTCCTCATCAGTCCTAGCTGCTGTTTTACCCAGCCAAGAGATTAGTTTAAGTAAACATTTTAGAGGTTCTATAGAATTTTTAGCAACCTAAAGTAGATCTAATAATCTTTTGCACATCCTTTGGCATAGACTTCTCTTGAAATGTGTGCTTTTGATTCTAATTCTTGGTTTCTGAAGCTGCTGGATGGAATGAGATAAACTCGAAACATACAAAGAAAATGTGTTTATAGTTCAGAGGGGCTATATGAGGTTGACCGCACATATAAGAGGTGATGTTTCTCTAGCTCTAACTCCTACTTACTGGATATATGCTGGATATACAAATTATTTATTTATTTTTCCAGAAATGAATAGATAAGTGAATGTTGGTTTGGCAATGCATGTTTGCGTGAGAGACATTTTTTCAGTCAACAATGAAGTTTGGTTATAAAACAAACATCTAACCGGAGCCAGCGCTACAATTCACAATGGTTGTGATTAGTCGTTTTTCTGCATCTCTTGAGGGATAATTTCTATTGTTTTCAGCTACATGATGGAATGAAACCGTTGTTTTGTTCATTGTGAAATATCATTATCTTGCACCAGTAAGCATATTTATATTATTTTTAAAATATGATTTAGATTCTACCTTCTAAAGTGCCTCATAGTTTCTTTAGAGTGCGTGCATGTATATATGCTTATTATGCTTATATGTGTTCCTGTGGCTCTGTAGTAGAGCATCCCAAAAGGTTGTGGGTTCGATTCCCAGGGAACACACATACTGAAAAAAAAAAAAAAAATTATAGCCTGAATGCACTGTTAGTCGCTTTGGATAAAAGCTTCTGCTAAATGCATAAATGTAATGTATTTGTACCTGCCCACTGACTGGTGGTCTATTCCACCTGGAGCTGCCCAGCTGTAGCACTGAAACTGTAGTAGTACAGTTCCCTGAACACTGTAGCTTTGTCCTGATCTGGCATTGCCCAGCAGACATGTGAGAATAAGGAGTGCTAAAGAAGAGAAGGTGGAGAGCCAGATATGTTAGTCCAGCAGCCAAGGGCACATTTCTCTCCTGTTAACACACATCTTAAAACACTAGCATCCAGACTCACTCCCATTACAAGGTTCAACAAATATTTCATGACAATGTCAAAACTGTTTGAATCAGAACTGACAAGAATAATTTCACCATTTTGGCCCTAAATAATGTAGAACAGTTGCTAGAATTAACATCTATATTTTGTACATTTTCTGAACAAAATGTGAGTGGTGCTTGACGGTGCAAAACTCACCTCACCATGGAGCCCAAATGATGTGGGTGGTTGCTACATGCTGTTCTCAAAGCAGTTACTTCTGTGGTCTACATCAGTGGTTTTCAATCGGGGGCCCTCAGCAAACTTACAAGAGAGCCTCAAGATGACTTAAAATGAATTAAAATTAGACAAATCGAGCAGTAAATAAGTCAAAACAATTTGAAAATCCAGGATTCCCAATAAAACACACACAAAACTGGAACAATCAAATTATTAAAATATAATTAAATTAATGCATTTAGCAGACACTTTTATCCAAAGTGACTTACAGTGCATTCAGGCTATCAATTTTTACCTATCATGTGTTCCCGGGGAATCGAACCCCCAACCTTCGCTTGATAAGGCAATGCTCTACCAATTGAGCTACAGGAACACTATAATATATATAACGAGTGTAGTTATGCCAAGCTATGCTTTGGTTTGAAGGAAAACAGCACATCAGTGCAGCGCAGCTGAAACAGAAGAGCATATGCCGCCTGTGTACAGCTCAGATTCGCCAAAATGGGGCCACGGTGATGTAAGAAGAGACAGAGGAGAGGAATTGTTGAATAAAGTCATTATGTTTGTTTTATCTGTGTACAAAAAGGGTTCTCGTCGCTTCATAGCATTATGGTTGAACAACTGATGGCAGATGGACTATTCTGACAATGCTTTTCAATACTTTTCTGGACCTTGACAGTGTAACTTACTTGGCAGTCTATGGGGCAGTCTCAATCCTCCCGGTTTTCATCCAAAATGTCTTAAATTGTGTTCCGAAGATGAACAAAGCTTTTAAGGGTTTGGAACGACATGGAGGTTAGTGATTAATGACTAAATATTCATTTTGGGGTGGAGTATCCCTTTAATTATTTGTAAATATTTAAAATAATAATGATAATAATAACTTCAATCATTAATCCATGTCCAGTATACACAAACTACTGGAAAAGTGATGGGCACTTTGAATATTGTTTTAGACGCTATTGGCCTACTTAGTTGCTGGAACATCCCAGATAGTTTGGTTGATTGGCTTAATCAAACCTCTCAGTTCCATAAGATTCAGCTAATAATTACTGAACTATCTCTAAATATTAGTTTTCGGATAGAAAAAAAAAAATAGCCTACAAAGAATTTTCTGTTGTTATTGATTAGTTGTTATTGACTTCACTTATAAAAAAAGAAAAAAAAAAAAAAAAAAAAAAATGGGGAGTCGTGGCCTAATGGTTAGAGAGTCGGACTCCCAATCGAAAGGTTGTGAGTTCGAATCCCGGGCCGGCAGGAATTGTGGGTGGGGGGAGTGCATGTACAGTTCTCTCTCCACCTTCAATACCACGACTTAGGTGCCCTTGAGCAAGGCATCGAACCCCCAACTGCTCCCCGGGCGCCGCAGCATAAAATGGCTGCCCACTGCTCCGGGTGTGTGCTCACAGTGTGTGTGTGTGTGTGTTCACTGCTCTGTGTGTGTGCATTTCGGATGGGTTAAATGCAGAGCACAAATTCTGAGTATGGGTCACCATACTTGGCTGAATGTCACTTCACTTCACTTCACTTAGTTCTCAAAAACAACCAAATGAGCACAATGTGCTAACATTAGGGGAACTTTTTCTGTTTCCTGGAATAGGACAAGATGATTACAAATGTATATCCTATGTAATACTGCAAGGCTTTGAAAAAAAGGATTTCTACATGATTAAAAAGACTAGTTTACCCAATATATGTTTGCATTTCTATGCTTTGTTTGACTTGACAATAGCTTAGCAAAATGCTAATGTCAGACACAAACAAATTTTGTGATCAGATGCCAAAAGCAAACAACATACAGTGTAAGTATTCACTTACTGTGTGCTGTTAGGCTACAAAAATAATGATGATCCCAACCTTTATCTCCTTACCGAATATCTCAATTGGCCAGACAGTGATTCATCTTTTATGAATCTGTAAAATATTGCAGTCTGCTTTTTAAACTATTATCTTAAATGTGTGCTATGTATCAATAGTGCTCATAAATGGCTGTTCCAACTTGAAATGGAATGGAGCCTTAGACCTGAAAACAGTAGGCCTATTTGTTAGTGCTATTTGAGTTTCTGTTAATAAAGAGCATTCCAGATCAGTCACTGTTCCATGATGGTTAGGAATCACTACACAGGCAAATGCGCTATCGCGAGAGTTTCCGTAGCGCGCGTTTCTTTCCAGCATTTGTAAAAAGTCGAGGACCGAGAGAGACGAGGAGTGAAGCTTCGCTTTTGTGCCTGGTTCAACTCGTGTTTGAGCACACAAACACATCTTTTCAGGTTAATTACGCTGCTTTTTCTCCTGTGTGGGCGTAATCAAGCCGCGCGCTTCAGTGAAACATAGAATCTGAATAGAGCGTTCAGTGCCAGAGTCACATTAGATATATAATGAAGGGAGACGTGAAAAACGAACATCGCGTTGTTTTCATATGGATTGCTTTATCACATAATATTTTCGTTTAGGAGTAGACATGTCAGGCTTTCTATAGGTATCTCTCTCATATCTCTTCGCTGAGTATTCATGGAGTTACAGTTCATTTTAGTGACGTGTTTGTAAATGAAGATCAGCGCAGACAAAGGCTGCAGACAGCACACCTTGTTTGTTATCTTTATTTTATAAGTGCACAACGTTTTGTTCCAGGTGAGACAGAAGCATTGTAGACTGTGGTGAGGCAGCAGACGGCAGTCTATTTACCATGTCATTATGAAGGCATTGCCGCAGAGAAAAACTGTGTCAATGGCTTGGTTTTACAACAATAAATCATGGGTTGCATGTCAGAGTGCCTATGAGCCAGTGACAGTTTGCTGCTGTCATTTGCACAATGGTCAATACAAGAAGGCACCAAAAGAACAATGACTCAGTATATGCTAATGAGGCAGTACTGCAGTTCAAGTCTTCATTTACTCTCCCTCAAGTTATTCCAAACCAGAATGGCTTACAAAATGTTTTGTCGTTGTTGTTGTCGTTGTTTGCATTTATATATCCATTATAATAGGGACTGGAGGTTTCGGGCGTCAGCATAAAAGTACCATTAACAGTAGTCCACTCAACTTGTCTACAGTACTATATTCCAAGTGTTCTGGCATAAACATAGAACAAAAAAGTGTTTATTCACTGACAATTTTCCTCTATATGGCCTGCGCAAGTCGCACTGTGAATGAATGCTGTGAATTAATCAATCTGAAAAGTTTTTAGGATTGGATCAGATGGTTCACTGAAATTATTTGAAAGAATGATTGGTTCATGATTTGTACATATAGCTAACAATGACTAAATTAGAGTCGGTTCCTTACACATAGCCATCACATGACTTCAGAAGACACATTTTTTTTATGTGTTTTGGTTAAATGCCTGAAATAAAGTCTAACAAAAGCTCACATTATTCTACAACATGTAATGCAATAGTAATACCCAATTTTTAGTGTTTTTTAACAAGTGGCTAATTGTTGGGGACATTGAAAGTCATACTAAACTCATCTACTGGCTATAGTCCACTTTAACATAGTCGTTTTGTTTACACTCGAGCTCTTGCAAACTCAAAAAAAAATACTAACCTGTAGATATTCTATTAAAATTAAAAGAATATTTGGAAACCTGGTGGTGGTGGTGATGGTGAACTCTTGAGACTGTTGTGCAGGTTGTTTATAGCCTACATTTAGCTTTTTAGTTCTGGCAATTGTATTTGGGGTTCAAACCCCATTAAAGTTGTGTTCATTTGTGAAGATTGTCTTGATGTACAAAACATGTGAGAAGCATAAACTTCTATTGGTCACAGAGCTTATTTTCTGCAATGATCCAAAAGCCAAAAAAAAAATCCTATTGGGTTTTAATCAAGAAAACTAGGGGGATACTAACATATGGGTTGGCCTACAAAAATACACCATCTCTGCAGCTCTCTATTAATTGCAAATGTACTGAAAAAAAGTACACACAGCAACATTTCTCCTTTTGTGTTTCACAGAGGAAAGTAAGTCCTACTGTTTTAGGAGGATATGAGGGGTGAGTAAATGATGACAGAATTTCCATTTTGGGTGAACTATTCCTTTAAGGGTGAAGTGGGTTTGAGAGGGAAAGTGTGTTTGGTAAGGCTGAGGTTGAATTGAAAGAGAACGCAAGGATGAGAATGTTTGTTGTAAGATGGGGAGAAGGGAAATGGAAAGAGAGCGAGAGATCGAGGTTGGTCTGGGAGAGTATGTGTGTTGGAATGCTGAGGTTGGAGTCTGCGCTCATGTTTCCCTCTGGCTTTGAAAATGAGGGAGCCCTGAGCCCATTAGAAGACAGACTCAGAGTTAAGCCAGGGCCTCCCAACCTTGCCAACCACCCTTCTTCTTTCACCCCCTCTCTTTTGTCTTCCTACTGAGGCACTCACTTCAAAATAACCTCTTATTTATGCTCTCTCTCTCACTCATCACTCGTTCGCAGGCACTCTATCATTTTCATTTCTTTGTCACATTGTTGGCTTCTCTTGTTATTCTTGTCTCTTTTCCCCCTCTTGCCCCCCTCCCTTTACTCTTCTTCTTTCTCTCCACTGTAACCCCGCAATTTGTCCCTAAGTCCAAAGTCCTTTTATCAGCACAGGTTCTTTTTATCAAAAGACGCATCCCATAAGATTATTTCCTGTGATGCAATGTAATAGGTACCGGGTCCTTCCCTTCGGCCTACACGGGGCCCGGCGCCCTTTCAATGACTGATGGACGTCCTCCTATGGCTGCACCAAGCATACGCGGCGGCCTACCTCGATGATGTCGTCATTCACTCTGAGACTTGGGAGGACCATCTGGAGTGCCTGCGGAGGGTGCTGTTGGAACTACGCCGAACTGGCCTGACCGCCAACCCCCGGAAGTGTCACCTGGCCCTCGCTGAAGCTAAGTACCTGGGGTACCAGGTGGGTCGCGGCCTCATAAGACTGCAAGAGAAAAAGGTAGCAGCTATCTTCTCTGCGCCGCGTCCTACCTCCAAAACTCAGGTATGGGCCTTTTTGGGATTGGCGGGGTACTACCGCTGCTTCATCACTAACTTCTCCTCCTTAGCTTCTCCCCTGACAGACCTGACCAGGAAGGGGCAGCTGGAGAAGATCCCGTGGACCCCCGAGACGGAGGCGGCGTTCCACCAGATAAAGTCAGCCCTTACGACAGAGCCGGTGCTCCGAGCCCCCGACTGCAACAGTCCCTTCCTGCTGCAGACGGACGCATCCAACACCGGGTTGGGAGCCATTCTATCGCAGGGCCACAACGGTGAGGAACACCCGGTGATCTACTTAAGTCGAAAGCTGACCTTCGCAGAGCAACGGTACGCCACGGTGGAGAGGGAAGCGTTGGCAATCAAGTTGGCAGTCCTGGAGCTCAGGTATTACCTCCTCGGCCGCCACTCAACCTCATAACCGACCACGCCCCCCTGCAGTGGATGGCCCGGGCCAAGGAGACGAATGCCAGGGTGACACGGTGGTTCCTCGCGCTCCAGGACTTCAGCTTCACCGTGCAAGACCGAGCAGGGACAGCCAATGCAAATGCCGATGGACTCTCCCGGATATGGGCAGCTTTCGCAGGTCTGTCAGGGTCCCACAGGAATAGGACGTCTAGTCAGCGTCACTCTGGAAACCGAGCAGTCACACCTGCACCTGCTCGTCATGGGCTGAGCGGCCACACCTGCGCCCCATCAAGCTCTGGTTACATAAACCCAGCAAACGAACGCAGAGGTGAAAGATGTCACCACAAGACTTGGCCAACCCTTGTTCTATTGTTTCTGCAGAGAGCAATGTGTGTCCGCCAGCCCCACCGCACATGGGAGAGCATGGACCCACATCGCACAAGCGCAGCAATCGAAGAGGAAGCCGAGCACCGAGCACCAAACCACCTCACACCAACACCCTTTCACCGCCATACCCTTAATAAAATCAACCCTTCGGGGAACTTACCTGCATCCTCGAGTCTGAATGAAAAACTACATAGTGTCCTTTTTTTTTTTTTTTACAGGAAGGAGCACAGTTGAGCAGACAAACCTTTTCTAAAATTTTAGAGAAACTGAAGATTTAAAATGGGTTTGTAATTTGCCAGTTCACTGGGATCTGTTTGTGGTGTCTTAATAAGAGGCTTAATAACCGCCAGCTTGAATGGTTTTTGGACGTGACCTAAAGATAACGACAAGTTAATAATATTTCTAAGCCGTTCTTCTGCTACAGGTAACAACTTTTTCAGTAATTTAGTGGGTACAGGATCTAATAAACATGTTGTTGGTTTAGATGCAGTGATAAGTTTATTTAGCTCTTCCTGTTTTATAGCTGTAAAGCACTACAGTTTATCTTATCTTAGACACTTAGTGTTATAATAGACACTGTAGAATCTACATTTGTTATATTTCTGATTTTATCAGTGAAGAAATTCAAAAAGTCATTACTATTAAACTGTGAAGTAATATTTAAATCGGGTGGCGTCTGGTTATTTGTTCATTTAGCCACTGTGCTAAATAAAAACCTTGGGTTGTTTTGGTTATTTTCTATGTGTTTGTGGATATGCTCAGCCCTGGCAGCTTTTAGAGTCTGTCTATAGCTGGACATGCAATTCTATGCAATTCTAAAAACTTACAAATTAGTTGTTCTCCATTTGCACTTGAAGGAGTGGATGCCGAGTTGCCATATCCTTCATACTGATATTAATTATATTATTACATGATTTCTTGTTTGACTATTAATCAAGTTATGGCAAGAGTGAAATGTGTAACCTTATGTGCGCTTATGAGATATTAAAGAATCCTGTTTTACCCTGTATTTCTTTTCCTCAAGATTAATGTCCACATATTATGTGTGTATATCCAACCGTAATGATAAGACACGCGCTGTGCTAGAAAGCCTTGAATTTTAGATAAGTTCTCTGTGTATGTGTGTTAGTATCTGTCTGTACAGGAAGAAGCTCAGACAGTCCCAGGACAAACGATCAACTGCCAGTGTCCAGCGTATTGGATATACGTCTTTGGAGAGTTTATCTAGGTTTTGGAACCAATCAGAATTTTGTTGACTTATGTATTGACGCAATTAGTATCCTCTGTCAGGGTTTAACTGGGGTTGATTTTGAGTTGTACGGGGACGGCCTACGAACTCCGTCGAGAGTATTGAAGCAGACTTCTGCTGATGAAATTGCAAACTATTTTCTTCAAGTAAAATTATTATTATTAATTGAACTCATCTCTGGCTCCTGGTCTTCATTGCGACATATCTGGTCCTTGGGTTTTAACTGTAAATTCCCCTACAGTTAATGGTGGAGGATGCGCGGGCAATCGTTCTTTGGTGACATCCCTCATCAATCATCAAACCAAGGTAGGAAAGATTTTATATTTAATATTATTGGTTAGGGACCGTCTGTAAGTGGAGGGGGTCGAGAGAAGGAGGAACGATAGACTCACTCAGACGTGAGGGGGTAGACGCCATCTCCGGGGTGGAGTAGGTAAATTGGTGTCACGGTACACCTGTAAATGAAGTAACCTTGTGAGTAAAAGAGGTAAAAGTGCACATCGGTAGGTCTTAGGATAAGATATATTTAAAGATGTGTACAGTTACAGGGGGTGCAAGTGCACACCTATAGGTCTTAGAGAGATACGTGAATTTTTTCACCGAGGGACAAGGGACACGTAGGGCCGTAAAAAGGCAGTGTTGGGTCAAGCACAGAGAGCCGAGGGCAGTGCATTTACGGCCGGGTAAGCCAAAGTAGGGGTATGGAAAATCCCGAGAAGAATGTAAGATGCTAGACGGGGGTTCTAGTCGTAACTCACTCTTCCAACTCTCGATCACCCACCATTACAGACGGGGGCGCCCCGAGCTTAGAAATAGGCCAGGTCAGTGGTTAGGGAACAGAGTATCCAAAATTAGTGTTTAAAAATAAATAAATTGTGATAATTCATATGTGCACCTATAAAAAATATAGGGATATATGCAAAGGGCAAGTATTGATTGATCTGGGATGCATCAGGAACAACCCCGGAAGATCTTAAATTTAGTTTTCATGACCCTGATTGGATTGGACCAGTATATGGAAATTCTGGAATATACTTTGCAGTTTCATCACGCAGAAGTCAAGTGCTGTTGGTAAGATCGCCGCCTCAAGTGATACGATAGAACTATGACTGACCAATTAGGTAACTTGCTCAGCCCTGATAGAAATAATGAAACAGAAGAGAGCAAATGCTGTAAACAGTTTGGCTCTGAAGCTCTGACTTTAAAAATATTCTCTGAATTCATTGAAAGAATGGTCAGTCTGAGCTTTGATTCTGATTGTAATTTTAAAACAAAAACTTGATTGGCTTTAAACTTACAAAGAACCAGAGAGATACATTTTTTAAATTAAATTTTTTTTTTTTTTTAATGTGTGCTGATATGTTAAAAATTATCTCAGAAGTAATTGAGTGATGATTTAATCTGATTCTTTGTGCATAGGTTTAAATGACAAAGAATGATACCATAAGATCTGTTCTAGTTCCATAATTGTTGAACGAAAAACTGTATAGGCACACAAATTGGCAGTAGCATTTTGGAAAAACTTAGAAGCTTATGTTTTGCTTTAAAAGATAAGATTGCTTTGACTGCAATGAAGCAGTTGTTTTTATCTCATGCTGGCCCCCACCATGACTCTGGCTTAAGCAGTAAAAATACCAGAGACATGTTCTGAGTGGAAAAAATTGTAATTCCTATATTTACTAATGTTTAGCCAAAAGAGTAATTTTATTGTTGGATTACAAAATTGTAGCCACACAGCTAAAGAAAATTATTGTTTGCTTATGAGATGATAAAGTTGTAAACAAGTAACATAAACGGGGGTTTCAAAGTAACTTTGAAGACAGCATGCTAGCAAGACCCGAAGTAATATACCTGGGTCAGATAACCTCTGACAGATTTAAAACCAATGTTGAAATTCCGAAGCCATGGCCAGAATTAAGTGAATGAATAAATACAAGTTGATGTAAAAGTAATGACAATGACTGCAAAGAACTTTGAGAAACATTTGAGTTGCGAAAATAAAGTAAAAATACAAATATAAAGATGTTTATTTTTAAAATGCATATAATTTCTGACAAGTTTTAAATTGGGCTAGAGTAAAATGATAGTATGATGAAATTATGTTAAAAATGAATGAAAATGCATTGTTACGAGTCCTGAATCCCTCAGAGTTCTCTCTCTCATTCAAAAAATGCCATTATCTGAGCCTGTGTTTAAGTGATAAGCTATTTATAGTACAGCACAGTGTTTCAGTCAAATCATAGGCACTGAGATGCTAAAGGACATGATAAAAAGAGTTCAGATTTAATGCATTAAGAGGGCAATTGGTAGTTAAATGTTCAACTGACCAATGCATTTAAGAAATAAGAGATTGTAAAAATAATGAATAACAATTTAGGAGCAATTGTTGAAGAGACATGAGGTCTTTAAAATCATAATACAGACCCTGAGCTATAGATGTAATAATTTTGAATAGTTAAACAGTTTTATTGCTATTTGTTCTATGACCAGTGACTTATCTGTCTTATTTTTAGTCTCCACCATCATACAGGGCTTGATGGCTGCAGCTACAGAAGCAACAGAAAATTACAATGAATGGACGGGTGTGAAAAATAAATTCACTGAGTAATCTCAGCATGATAGTTTGGAGGTATCCAATTGATTTCAGCGATTAAATATTAGTTTGATTAACCATTTTCAATGTTTTAACACTAGTAGGTGCTGTCAATGGCTCTCATGGTTCTTGAGTGCACCTTTCCTAAGCTGCAGAAAATACTGGATTCTGGAAGAAGACTGTCGAGGATGTTGCAACGGGAAAGAGTGGTTACCAGTGTGCATGAGGTGATTTCTCAATGACGGGTAAGATCCTCTTCTGGCCAATAGGGGACAACCTAAGGCAGGGGGTCACCGCCACTGGGCACCTGCCCAGAAGGAAGGTGTTATATGTGAGATGGTAGTGGAGTTGAGTGGATGCTTGATAGGCCTAGAGCATCATTAAGAGGGGAACTGTAGGAAGTACAGCAATCTGCCTAAAAATGTGAGCTCCTCCAGACCTGATCACCAGCAACCGCATTCCTTGATTGCTTGTGGTGACAAGCGTCCACAACTTGATGCAACTATGCCAGGGGATCAGACCCTGAGGAAAAGAGGCTTATTTATAAAGAGTTAATGGCATTGGGCTGTCAAGAACCATCTGAGACCATGTGATGACAGCCATTATTTTGAGACAAAATTTCTTATGTGGCTAAAATGATATTGAACTAATATGTCTATATCATAGTCTTTACTCATGCAGGTCATTAGGCATGGCATAAGATGATTACAAGATATGGTGGTGGCTTAAAATGAAGACTGCTTTTGCTGAATCAAGAAATGGTTTAGATAACAAAGGTTAAGGGAATTAAGCATGTAAGGTAAAAATTATTTTAAAGAAATGTTCCTAGCATTATGTATTTTAAACAGTCTTAACTGAGATTTGAGATATAGAAACTTTGACATTTTTAACCTATTTGAATGATTAAGGTTTATATGTTGTAATGAATTTGATATTATAGTCTAAGTTTAAGTTTGGTGAAAACTGTCAAATAAATAAATAACTTATATTTTGCACAGTAAGAGAGAGAGAGAGTGCTTGAGTGGAGGCAGGGATGGTGCTCTGCTTCTCTTATCGGCCTGCTGAGTAAGAGGAACCAAAACAGAGCAATGATTTTAAAACCAAAACAACCCAGCTGATTTTTCTCTAAATAAAAAGCATTAATGAACAGGCAAACCTTGATACTAGATAAGAGACTTGGAACAAACTAGGTAAAACGTACAGAATTTTTATTTTTTTTAAGTTTAAATCCTTCAGATTTAACACCAAAAGCAAACCTTGAATATGAGATTTTAAATGTTTATGTTAAGTATGTGCACGCATGAGGATGACTACTGTATATTTTGGAGGACAATTCTGTTTCTGCTTTGTGTATATTGAGTCACTAACCTCTGGAATGAGTATTTTATCATTACAGATGTGTTAAGTGAAATTACTTTACAGAAGTCGATAATTCTGAGTGAAACTAATGAAAAGACAATGCCGAACATGGGACGAGCTGTAAGTGGATTGGTTATCCAGCTCTGTCTGCTACTGATAATAATGACTTGTTTTGTCTTTTATAATGCTGATTTAAATCACTCTCTGGATTAATATGTTTAAGAGTGTTTATATGATTGGATTTGTGAAATTTAAGAATGCCGTCCAAAATGGGTTTAAAATCCATGCCTAAATTTAAATGAGGGTCTAAATTTTAACAAGTTAACACTTGGTTGTTTCAATGGTAAAGGTAAATATTTTAGACTTGACGGCAGAAAAACAGTGACAGATTGGCTAAGTCACTAACCAAATTATCCAGAGAGCACCCTCACATAAAGAAGCCTGGTGGGAAAACAAAGGAGTGAATCCTGTTTATGTAATATAGTGCAAAAGCAGCCATAAGGCTTTGTGGGTCCTCAAGGTCTGAATGACGCAATAGTTTGGTTTATGTAGAGCAAAGATAAGTTGAACAAAAACGTGTGGATCTCCTGGGATAGCCCCTTAATGGAGGAATACCATAACAAGAGGTTTGAATTAATTGAAAGAGCACAGCAAAAAAATTATGTTTAAACAACACAATTGTAATAGGCTCTATGGAGCTGCTTATGAACACCTGTCAAGTCAAATCAAATTAATATTGTGAACACTGACAGGGCTTTTTGATAATGTATACTGTTTCAATACAGATTTACAGAAACTGAAGATGTCTCTTTAATAAATATTTGGCTGTTTAGAACTTAGTAATGGTATTGTTCATTTAGTAATAGTATTGGGAAATCTGTCTGCTCTTTTTCAGTTTATAATAATTTAGAGTAAATAAATATCACTGCCAAATGACAAACATGAACGAAGGGTTTTTAAGACATTGATCAGGTAGCTGACCTGTAAGCATTTCTCACTGACAAAACAGTGAGAACTAAATTGACTTTATACGAGGTATTGAAGATTTGCTTCTGAATGTGTCGTTAATATAGTCTGAGTACAGTAATATGGTATGATAATTGACAAGATTTGCATAAAAAAATAAAATAAAATAAGTAATAATAATAATAAGGCAATGAGTATGATTAACAGTAATGTCATGGTATAAAAATACATGCATGACAATTAGTGGACAGGTTAGTTGTATTTTTGAAGTTAGACACTTCGATACTTAAAATGTAATTTTGACCAAATGTTGTTAACAATGACAAGTTTAGGTTTATGGTTCATGTATGTTTAAACAGCATGTGAACTATGATGACTGCAAATGGATTCGTGGTGAAAGTAAAACTTAATAAAAGGGCTATTAAGTAATAAACTAGGAACTGCTATAGGTTTTCGAGGAAATGATTATGATTATTTTTATTTTTAAAGATGGCTCAATATTGATCTTACTTATTTTTGGTTTGTTTATTTTTGTGTTTTTAACACCAAGTTTGGAGTGAAAGGGTAAAATGGATATTCAATCCCTCTAAATGCACCATTGATTGGGAAAATGATAGATTTTCATAAAATAAGGGTATCTTTACTGGGATTTAGGTTATAAGCAATGTCTGTATTTGGTATCTGTGAGGTGACTGAGGGTCTGACATATGTCAGGAATGCTATAACAGTGGTTATTCATTTAGCCCGGCTTCCAGAGAATAATATATATACGTTTATTGTAATGAGTTTATTTTACGATATGACCAAATTAACTAAAATTCATCATAGTTGTATAAGACATGTTAAAAGAAAACAAATAAGCCAAATATCCTTCTAAAGGGTCAAAAAAAATTATTGTTAAAAGTTTATTGTTTATGCGGTTTTCTTTAATGATTTGTTAAATCTGGTTAATGAATATGCAAATTTAGTCTTAAGGCTGTTGGATAAATGTTTTGTTTTAGAGGGTAAGTGTGAAGTAGCTGTAGTAGGAAGAGAGGTATTTACAAAGGTATGTGGATGAAAGTATATATGGATGGAGGACACTTTTCCAGGTAGAGGGACACACAGAATGATTCACTGGAAAAGACATTACTTTTTATGTGAAGAAAGACTAGTGCTAGTGCAGATATTGTGGGATTAAGTAAGTAGATGAATGTATATGGGAAGTAAGAATGTATATGGGAAGTATTTTGTACAAAATGATGTGTTTATTACTAGAAATGTCAGACAGTACCGGAGATGTTAAGTATATGCACCTGCTTAAGTTGAACAACAGCCTACATTATTAGCATGCATCACAACTACACCTGACCTCATTTATTAGACCAGATGTGGGGTATTGGACCCCACATTGATCTAAAACGGGGGACTGAAGGAGTGGATGCCGAGTTGCCATACCCTTCATACTGATATTAATTATATTATTACATTATTTCTTGTTTGACTATTAATCAAGTTATGGCAAGAGTGAAATGTGTAACCTTATGTGCGCTTATGAGATATTAAAGAATCCTGTTCTACCCTGTATTTCTTTTCCTCAAGATTAATGTCCACATATTATGTGTGTATATCCAACCGTAATGATAAGACACTCGCCTGTGCTAGAAAGCCTTGAATTTTAGATAAGTTCTCTGTGTATGTGTGTTAGTATCTGTCTGTACAGGGAGAAGCTCAGACAGTCCCAGGACAAACGATCAACTGCCAGTGTCCAGCGTATCAGATATACGTCTTTGGAGAGTTTATCTAGGTTTTGGAACCAATCAGAATTTTGTTGACTTATGTATTGACGCAATTAGTATCCTCTGTCAGGGTTTAACTGTGGTTGATTTCGAGTTGTACGGGGACGGCCTACGAACTCCGTCGAGAGTATTGCAGCAGACTTCTGCTGATGAAATTGCAAACTATTTTCTTCAAGTAAAATTATTATTATTAATTGAACTCATCTCTGACTCCTGGTCTTCATTGCGACATATCTGGTCCTTGGGTTTTAACTGTAAATTCCCCTACTGTCACGATCGGTGTTACAGAGAACACAGGAGAGAGAACCAAGTGCGGGTATGATATTTATTCAAAGGGTAATCCAGAGGGGTAAACAGTCCAGGCAGGGTCAAATCCAGAATATCCAAACATACAAGGCAAGGCAAGGCAAGGCAAGATGACGGACATGAAATAACCTCAACATTAAACAAGGACTCCGTGACTAAGACTCAGACAGACCAGGTATAAATACACAAAAGGATGATGGGAAAACAGGAGACAGGTGGGGAACAATCAATTAACTAAACAAGGAGGAAGGTGACCAAATAAGGAGACAGGAAGTGATAAATGATAAACACTGTGGGAACTGAGGACACCTAGTGGAAACCCAGGGAACACAACCCAGACACTGTGACAGTACCCCCTTTCTAAGGAGCGGCTCCCAGACGCTCCAAGACAGACACAAAACAGAGACCAGGAGGGAGGCGGACAGGTGGAGGCTCAGGGGGAGGGACGGAGGGCCAGACTACCAGAAAGGAACAGGGACCGACATTAACACAAAAACAAAAGGAAAAAAAAACAACATGAAGCCCCCCAGGGCGGAGCAGAAGACCACCACACCCTTGTGGTCAAGGCCAGAGTCCCCCAGGGCGGAGCAGAAGACCACCACGTCCGTGTGGTCAGAGCGGAAGCCCCCCAGGGCGGAGCAGAAGACCACCACACCCTTGTGGTCAAGGCCAGAGTCCTCCAGGGTGGAGCAGATGACCACCACGCCCCTGTGGTCGATGCCGGAGTCCAACAGGGCGGAGCAGCAGACCACCCAGTGACTTGACTTGACTCTGAAAGTTCAACGGTGACTGACCCTGACTCCGGAAGGTCATCGGTGACTGGCCCTGACTCCGGAAGGTCATCGGTGACTGGCCCTGACTCCGGAGGACCAGCGATGACTGGCCCTGACTCCGGAGGACCAGCGATGACTGGCCCTGACTCCGGAGAGGTCACTGGCACCTGACTCGACTCTGGAGAGTTCACTGGCCCCTGACTCGCCTCTGGAGGGTCAACTGGAACCTGACTCGACTCTGGACTGCCTGTGGAGACTTGAGACGCCTCGGCTTTGGGCACCGCCTCTGGAACGGACTCGGGCACTGCCTCGGTCACGGCCTCGGGCACTGCCTCGGTCACGGCCTCGGGCACTGCCTCGGTCACTGCCTCGGTCACGGCCTCGGTCACGGCCTCGGTCACGGCCTCGGTCACTGCCTCGGGCACGGCCTCGGGCACTGCCTCGGGCACGGCCTCGGGAGCAGTCTCGGGCACCGCATCGGGAGCAGCCTCGGGCACCGCATCGGGAATGGCCTCCACCTCGGCATCGGGCACCGCCTCGGCCTCCGGAACAGCATCGGGCACCGCCTCGGCCTCCGGAACAGCATCGGGCACCGCCTCGGCCTCCGGAACAGCATCGGGCACCGCCTCGGCATCGGGCACCGCCTCGGCCTCCGGAACAGCATCGGGCCCCGCCTCGGCCTCCGGAACAGCATCGGGCCCCGCCTCCGGAACAGCATCGGGCACCGCCTCGGCATCGGGCACCGCCTCGGCCTCCGGAACAGCATCGGGCACCGCCTCGGCCTCCGGAACAGCATCGGGCACCGCCTCGGCATCAGGCACCGCCTCGGCCTCCGGCACAGCATCGGGCACCGCCTCGGCCTCCGGCACAGCATCGGGCACCGCCTCGGCCTCCGGAACAGCATCGGGCCCCGCCTCGGCCTCCGGAACAGCATCGGGCCCCGCCTCGGCCTCCGGAACAGCATCGGGCCCCGCCTCGGCATCAGGCACCGCCTCGGCCTCCGGAACAGCATCGGGCACCGCCTCGGCATCGTGCACTGGAACGTCCTCTGGGCTTTGAGGATCGGTAGACGCCTGTCTCGACTCAGGCGTTGAGTCAGCCATCTTGTGCTGTGGTTGCAAGCTGGCGGCCATCTTGTGCTGTGGCGCTGGGCTGGCGGCCATCTTGTGCTGTGGCGCTGGGCTGGCGGCCATCTTGTGCTGTGGCGCTGGGCTGGCGGCCATCTTGTGCTGTGGCGCTGGGCTGGCGGCCATCTTGTGCTGTGGCGCTGGGCTGGCGGCCATCTTGTGCTGTGGCGCTGGGCTGGCGGCCATCTTGTGCTGTGGCTCTGGGCTGGCGGCCATCTTGTGCTGTGGCGCTGGCTCAGCAGCCATGACATCAACCGTCTTGGGAATCTCTAGGATCTTGGACAGCGTAGCGAAATAGTCCAAGAATGAATCAGCGGCCCTCTTGGGCGTTGGCGCTGAGCTGGTGGCCATCTTGCACCGTGGCGCTGGACTCGTGATCGCCTTGGGTTGTGGTGCTGTGTTGGCGTCCATCCTGCCTCGTGGCGCTGGACTAGCGGCCATCATGGGCAGTGACGCCACTGTGGCGGACGTGCGCTTCCTCTCTCCTCTCCGTCCGCCATGGTGAGACGGTGGCTCTAATCCATCCCACACGAGCCCCGGGTCGAAGGGCGGCCCTGGTTGAGAGCGGTGCTGAGTATCCTCTCGACCCCTCCCTCCTCGGCGACCTCCTCTGGTTCCCCGGAAAACCACCAGGCGAGTTCCTTCAAATCCACTCCTCTCCCGCACTGTGGCTGGGGAGGAGACATAAGCCGACATACCGCTGGCTCTTGCAGTGACGGAGTCCTTCTGTCACGATCGGTGTTACAGAGAACACAGGAGAGAGAACCAAGTGCGGGTATGATATTTATTCAAAGGGTAATCCAGAGGGGTAAACAGTCCAGGCAGGGTCAAAACCAGAATATCCAAACATACAAGGCAAGGCAAGGCAAGGCAAGGCAAGGCAAGGCAAGGCAAGGCAAGGCAAGGCAAGGCAAGGCAAGGCAAGGCAAGGCAAGGCAAGGCAAGGCAAGGCAAGGCAAGATGACGGACATGAAATAACCTCAACATTAAACAAGGACTCCGTGACTAAGACTCAGACAGACCAGGTATAAATACACAAAAGGATGATGGGAAAACAGGAGACAGGTGGGGAACAATCAATTAACTAAACAAGGAGGAAGGTGACCAAATAAGGAGACAGGAAGTGATAAATGATAAACACTGTGGGAACTGAGGACACCTAGTGGAAACCCAGGGAACACAACCCAGACACTGTGACACCTACACACTTAAGCCTATGAGTTTCTTTCTTTTGAGAATGGGTATTACTGTGGTACCATGGCACAGTACATTTTTCTCTAACCTTTTTCAATTTGAGTCAGAGATTTCTGTCCCTCCTCTGTAAATCCATTCCACCAAAACAGATGCTTCAAAAAGTAAAAAGACATCATAAATGCAATGTATATGAATCAAGAGGTTTAATCAAAGTCTTATGAAGAGACACTTTGTGTGATAAACAGATTTAATTTAGACTTTTTTAACATTAATCAATGCACAGACATACAGCATAAATGGTAAATAGAAGCTCAAATGTGCTTGCTTGATACATGGCGTTAGTTCTCTCATGTCAAACAAGCACGTTTGACCTTTTACAAGAACTAATGACGCTTACTCTTGTGTGTCAAGTACAGCTGACCTTTTGTCTACAGTTTTTAGTGTGCTAAATGTACTATATGCATGTTGATCAATGTAAATTAAAGCCAAAATTTTCTTAAAACCGATTTGTCATACTGTAAAGTGATCACATCAGAACAGCTTGACTGATTTGGATTACTTTTGCTTATTACTTTTATTTATGGACATTTTGAAACGTCAAGGATTTGGTTGTGTGGATTTTCAGTGGAGAGACAGAGATCTCTCAGGTTTCATTGAAAATATCTTAATTTGTGTTTTGAAGATGAACAAAAGACTAATGGGTTTGGAACAAAATGAAGGTGAAATGATGTCAGAATTAAATTTTTTGGATGAATTACCCTTCAGGCTGTCCGACATGAAGTCATGGATTCTACCATGTGTAACATACAGAGTGGGCGTGAAATTGATTCCTCATCTAGTTATACACAGACTGATCTATATGAAAGATCCTTGAAATGTGAACATGGTTGTAAAATGAACTATTTTTCCTCTGAATCATGACATGTCGCTCTCTCTCCTTTCCCTCGGCCCTCTTTTTCCACAGGCCAGTCAGCAGCTCCCCCTCCTTATTGACTTCTCTCCACTACATGTTCTCATCGTCCGAGCATTCCCTCCACCACGCCGAAAAGCTGTCTCTAATTTCCCCACTGCGCTCTGGTCTGCACTGGGGGCTGTAAGGGGGGCCGGGGGAGCAGACCCCAAACGATGTGGCAGAATATGTGTGTGTGTGTGTGAGTGTGAGTGTGTGTGGGTGTCTCTGTGCAGACTAGCATAACCACATACCCTATGAGGACAGTCAAATGAATACGAAGGGATTCGTTCAAACACATTTCCCATAAATGATTTCTGTCCACTACAGTCTCTGGAATGAATTACCAGCACTGGCAGTAATTCATCAACAGTTACATCAGTTCGGAGAGGAATTTCACTGATACCAACCATGCAATTTCAATAACCATCGGCGAGGTTACGGAGGGATACACTTACAGACAGACATGGAAGGAATGGGAAGTAAGGCACACGGGATAGGGTTGAACGAATATGATGGTGATTTTGTTTGCTTGTATGTTTGTGTGCATCGGAAACATTGAGCACTACAAGAAAATGGAGTCTCAGGGAATATTGGCAAGGAGGAAGTACTTCCCTCAAACACACATACATTTACCCACACACACACATTTCGACAATCGCACACACACTCCCTCCACACACATACTGTACACTCCCTGGCCCCCTGCAGACTGTGTGGGGGGTGGTCAGTAGAGCTGATTTTGGCAGCGGACTGTAGGAATCATACAGCAGAGAAATACATTATCTAGGTTTTAAAAAAACTCACTAGACTTTGGAAAACAAATTAAACAACTAAATAGTGGATGGCAAAACCTCAATGAAACCCTGAAGTAAATATGAAAAGAAATAAGGCATCCAAGGTTAAACTTGTCAGTTTTAAGGTAAAGGTACTGAACTGAGGCACTGAGCTGTATTGATATAGGAGAGTTGTTGATTTATGAAAGTGATTCACATTAAAGAAACTGTTGAACTGAATATAGAGTTTGTTCAGATCAGAATCACATTTCGTTTGAACGTGTTTCCTCTTTCACGAAATGTTACGTCATAATACACACCCTGCCAAGTGCAATCGGTTACCCATAATGCCTCACAATGAGTTCATGCTGTTTGTATTTCTGAACACTGATGGTAAAATAGATAAGTGTCATCCTAGGGGGTATCGAGCTTCAGAAACAAATGCAAACCGCATCCTAGATTACAATAGCAACCCTTGACGTGCATGTTTGGGACCTTGAGCTACGTTTCAACAAATCAGCACACATCCTATTCAGGCCATTTCTTCATCTGTCTCTAACATAACATACTCACAAAAGACAGAAAGATCGAATGTCATATTTTAAACCAGTGTTGTTATTGTTAACTAAAACAAAATCTATTCAAATTCAAATTAATTAAAACAATATACCGTTAGATAAATAAGAAATAAATAAGCTTAAGTTGAAGTACTACAGTTTCTAAAACCAAAACTTTGTTGTTGCTTTGATTGTCTGTTTTATTTATTCATTAACTGATTTTCCATTTCTAAGCTTTGCCAGCTGTAACCTAATTGCTACTCTAGTTTAAAAAAAATCTATTTATTTGATTACCATTAGCATTTTTAATGATCACTTGGTCCTGTATGTTTTAGTGGCCATAGTCGACTGCACTTTCTTTCTCACAGCATGGTCCAGTGTACTTGACTGAAGATTTCAGGGGCCCTTCAGCTGAAACAATATAAATGTTTGTTTAGATTAGTGTTTTGTTTGTGTGTGTGTGTGTGTGTGTGTGTGTGTGTGTGTGTGTGTGTGTGTGTGTGTGTGTGTGTGTGTGTGTGTGTGTGTGTGTGTGTGTGTGTGTGTGCGTGGATATGTTAGCTGACAAGGTTCATTCCATGCCAGCTACTCAGTCATCCTTTGTAGGTCTGAGGTATGTACTTGCACAGTTATAATCTAGTGAATACAGGGATTTAGTGTATTTGAGCTACATCTTTCATGTGTCTGTCCAAGTATACATAACACAATATGTAATCAAATGCTTGTATGATTAAATACACATCAAATTACACTTTTGTCTCTTGGAACAAGCACAGAATGTCATTTTAATCTAATTCATTTTAAACTGAATGAATCCAAGATACAATCACATTATATAGATCTGTCATCGACTGCAAAAATCAAACAATGAGATTTTATAAAAGATAAATTATTGTTTCATTCTGACTTAAACTTTTAAAGTGCATGTAAATCAAAGGTTCCAAATTGGGGTTTTCGCTGTGATGCTATAGAAAAACCATTTTTGGTTCTCCATTTTAATGAACAGTTCCTGAAAGAACCAATTTTCTTAAGATTTTATTAACCTAAAGGACCTTTTCCACTGTAAAGAAGCTTTGTGCAATGGGAAGGTTCCATGGATGTTATGGGTTCTTCATGAAACCATGGATAAAGAGCCAGAGTTACTGTCTTTGTATAAAGAGCACATATGTAGATACTGATTGAGACAGATTAGACTCTCCTTCAGTGTCTAGTTTCTCCATTTTAATTATCTTTCTTAAAACATCTACGGTATCCTGAAGTATACACATCTTAGCTAGGCTGTTATAAGGCATTTTCTTATTTATAAGAGTCATGTATATGGGTTGAAGGCAGGTGTTAAGTCAGTCAGGCATACATTTGCCCTGGGCTTCACATTAGCGTCATGCTCCACTGGCTTTTTTAGCAACCTGGCTAGCAGTTCACATACACGGTGACTGCCAACCGCTCTAAAGCTATTTTAGATTATATCTCAATCTTAAAAAGTTTGTAATAATATAGCAAATAATAATTTCAAACAATTCAAGTTGATTGCCACCACTTCAATGAATTAACACTAAGACAAGCAGGCAAATGTATGTTTATAAGCCATCATGCTAGCAGAAGCTCAGTAATCCAAGACAATAATTCAATTTATTCTCCCCACTTTTTCATTTCTCTCTACAGAGTTCAGCAAACTCAAACCCTTGGATATCCATTTTAAGCGCTGAAAAAGACCAAGCCAAAGTCAACAGTCCAATCATCTCTCTTGATGCAGTTTGACTTATGTAAAATTAACATTTCGACGCCTGCACCAACAGCAGATAAAGTCCTGTCAATCCAGCCACCTTTCAGAAATACAAAAACAACATTTCTGTCAGACTGTGTGATGGATAACCGTCCCGTCTGCTGAGACCCCTAAACATCCATGTAAAACTTGTGTTTTCTTTTCAAGCTGCAATAGCACCGTAGCAGCTAAACAGATGGCTAATGCAGTTTGACAGTTTCCACAGCCTTTGTCCACAGTTCACAGGAATTCTTTACCTGTAAGCAACAAATTCCTAATTACACTCAACTTCCTGTTCACTTTAGCCAACCAAATAGTTCAAATGGAAGGGGTGTTTTTAACAGCTTTGAGATACAGTATTGCAGTGAGCGGGGGTGGAAAGAGAGAGAAAGCTAGGTCCTCCACCTCTTCTCACACCTCCACAAAAGCACTGGACTGACACAAGGTGGGAGAGCAGGTCGCTATGGCAACTGACGACTGGCCTCCAAGGAGAGTCACACACATCCCCCAGACTTCCTCAATTAGCTGTACACACACACACACACACACACACACACACATATGCTAGGGAGGGCTAGTGCATGCTCTGGATGGACATTTTGGTTGCTCATTAAATCAGGGTGAAAACAATTAATTTCTAGATTGTTTAAAACATAAATTAGCCTACTTCATTCAACATACAATTTATCAATGTTACACACTGTATCCACTTGGAAATGGTGACCACCATTTCTGTGGGTAGGTCATTGTTACAGTACCTCTGGCCCAGTGGTGGTTTACTGTGGTGGATCATTTTTGCCATGTAAGCAGCAGAGATTGAGGACTAAGCTATTATACTCCTAGCTAGACAACATGGTGTGTTCACTTCCATCCTGGCATTTCTTCATCTCTATGATGCTTTTAGATCTTCTATCAATAGTTTGATAGAAGATCTGAATCAACAGTTTGAAGGGGGTGTGAATCAGGTGTGGAATGAGTTTTGTGTTGCAAGTTTTCAGAATCCCTGTAATGAACTGGGCATCCTCGGTGTTTCTCTACCCATGGTCCGAGATGTTAGGCTCCAGCATCCCCACAACTAAATATATCAATTGATGGAAGTTTAAAAATGTGTTTTCGGTGGTAGGTATCTACGTAAAAACTGTTATGTTCATTAGTGATTAGCGTTAAGTTTGTTATGACTCAAAATTCAGTAGTGAATCGGTTTCGATTTTGAAAACACAGCAGACCTACTGTGATACTGAACCTTTATTTAAAAAATAAAATCTAATTAAATTAAATAATAAACTTTAAATGAATAATAAACAAAGTGTAATGTAAACAATGTTTTACAGTGGCTTTTAGTTTTTTTTAAAGAAATAAACTTAACTAAACTTTAATTTAAATAAATAAATAGTGTACTCTAAACATAGTTTTGATGTTTTCGAAGTATGTATTATTAATTGACTATGTAAATAGTAATAAAGAACAATCAAATAAACCTAACTGGCCTTTGATAAATAAGCAAACAAATAAACAAGCATACACACATAAATAATGTAAGTATATCTGTTGAAATTTTGTAATGTAAACTTAGTTTAGTTTCAAAGTATTTATTATTTATTTACTATGTAAATAATAATAAAGAACAATGACATAAACTGAACTGACTTTAAGTTTTAAAAATCTAATAAATAAATAAATAGTAATGTCACCTTTGATAAACAGACAAACAAACAAACAAATTAATTAACAAACACATACACACTGTAATGTAAACATATTTCCAATATTTTGCTCAGAGGTTGCTCTTTCATTGCTCAGGAGACTTCGTGGAGATCTTCAGTTCATGTCATTTAAGTTTCAGCTTTGTCGCAGGTGTTTCTCTTATAAGTACTTTTATTATTTTAAGGAGCCATTTTGCCCATACAGCTAAAAAATATAGGCCATAAATATACTTTTGTATTGCCTGGCCAAGATTTTAAATATATGTTGTAAATAGTAAAGCACAATAAAATATTAAATGGAATACATGGCGGGAAAATATAGTTTTAAATGCTTTGAAAATATGAGATATACATTTTCAGTGAACAGTTCTTAAAAATAACTATTTTTCATAGTGTGAAGAACATTTAAATAATCAGAAGAAGTTTTTATCCAGAATAAAGAACTTTCTGTGTAATAGCAAGATTCTGTGGATGTTAAAAGTTCTTCATTAAACCATAGATGAAAAACCTTTCTAAAACATATTTTAAAGACATAAATATACTGTTGATATATATACTATATGCTATCATTATTATTATTTATTTATTTATTTATTTATTTATTTTAATTTTCAATTTTGAGAATAATTTGAGATTGCTGGGTCTACGTTTCCACCCCCCAAAAAAGTTGAAATAAACCATCTCTACTGATATATAAACACCCACAACATTTTCACAGTCTGGCACCTTCTCGCTCATGCACACACACACACACACACACACACACACACACACACTTGTCCTCGCGCCTGGCAGCCCAAAGGTCCACCCCCTCTCTTCATTCAGCCTGGTCATGTGACCCGAGCTCTGTGAGTAGAACAGCACCGTGTGAGCTATCCATTCATTTCCTCCTGAGAAACAGACGGCGGCGGAGGAGAGACAGAGATAGAGAAGGGGGTCACATCAGAAAGTGCGACAGAGGAAAACAAGACAGAAAAAAGGGAGACAGAGGGAAGCTTTAAGGATAGTGGTTCTCGCTGTAAATTACTGAGGTTAATAAACAAGGTCAGTAATGTCTAATGTTATTTTACTTTTCAGTTTAACACTACTTAGAATGCTAGTTTGTGAAACTATGGGCCTGTCAGCTGTCATTTAAAAGCCAATTAAAATTGTAAATAAGAGCTCCTTAAGGTCTTTATTTTATGAATAAAAAATAAATGTTATAACTATTTGGAGTTTTAAGTGTTACCCAATTTGTACATTTAATATGTAAAATTTAAGAGCTCAAAATTAATAGCATAAGAGTTCTTATTAGTGTGACAAAAGTACTATATTGTTTGGTAGTTCTTTATAACTTTTATTGCTGTTGACTTATTTGTATTATTTATTGTACTAAAGCACAGTATTGCGGTCTTTGTTGCATGTTTTCTCTTCCTATTTGTTTCATGTCATATAAGTGCTGATTTCATATATAAATAGTTCTATGCACAGTTAAGAATGTTACATTAATGCTATATAATGGGATTGTTTTTCTTATGGTTACTTATGAAAGACGCCAGGATTGCATTTACTTCCTTTTTCTTGCTCTCTCTTTCTGTTTGTTTTATACTTTTGTAAGAACTGCTTCAAAATTCGTTGATACAGCAATACATGATAAACGTAAATGCAAGAATTGCACAGAAGAACAGTAGCTTTGTTGTAGACCAGTAAGGAACTAGAGCTTGGTTGCATCTGTTGGTCTGATTTGGCATGGATGATTTTCTCTCCATCTGCCAGTGGTTTCTCTCTCAAGTATGTGACATGGGATTCCAAGCCAAGTCAATCAGACCTTCAAAGTTCTGAAAAATAATTAGACATCATCCGAAGAAACCACAGTATCATTAGAGTTAAATATGATTTAAGTAGCTATAAATATACAGGATCCTCTGCACCGCAGAACAGAAACCGCACCTGAGAGTTCCTCCAGAGTGTTGATCAGTGTCTGGTGTCTGTCAAGTCTGCACCGGATGAGCTTTGTGCTGCAGTTGCATGGTGAGGAAGTTTGGGGGTCTCTGTGTTTCGTCAATAAAATAACATTCTTCTTGCTGTGGCGCTTGAATGACCCAGTGAGGCAGCTGTAGCTCTGCAAAGTTAACCGCTGGGTGGTTGTTGTTGTAGATGGTCTTTAGGAACACAAAGTGGGCGAGAAAGAGAGCTGTTTAAGGGTGAATGTGTGGGCTTTGTCAAACAAGATCTGAATCAACAGTTTGAAGGGGGTGTGAATCAGGTGTGGAATGAGTTTTGTGTTGCAAGTTTTTAGAATCCCTGTAATGAACTGGAAACCCATCCTGGTTGTTTCTCTACCCATGGCCCGAGATGTTAGGCTCCAGCATCCCCACAACTAAATATATCAATTGATGGAAGTTTAAAAATGTGTTTTCGGTGGTAGGTATCTACGTAAAAACTGTTATGTTCATTAGCGATTAGCGTTAAGTTTGTTATGACTCAAAATTCAGTAGTGAATCGGTTTCGATTTTGAAAACACAGCAGACCTACTGTGATACTGAACCTTTATTTAAAAAATAAAATCTAATTAAATTAAATAATAAACTTTAAATGAATAATAAACAAAGTGTAATGTAAACAATGTTTTGCAGTGGCTTTTAGTTTTTTTTTTTAAGAAATAAACTTAACTAAACTTTCATTTAAATAAATAAATAGTGTACTCTAAACATAGTTTTGATGTTTTCGAAGTATGTATTATTAATTGACTATGTAAATAGTAATAAAGAACAATCAAATAAACCTAACTGGCCTTTGATAAATAAGCAAACAAATAAACAAGCATACACACATAAATAATGTAAGTATATCTGTTGAAATTTTGTAATGTAAACTTAGTTTAGTTTCAAAGTATTTATTATTTATTTACTATGTAAATAATAATAAAGAACAATGAAATAAACTGAACTGGCTTTAAGTTTAAAAAAATAGAATAAAAAAATAAAAATAAAAATAAATAAATAGTAATGTCACCTTTGATAAACTGACAAAACAAACAAACAAATAAATTAACAAACACATACACACTGTAATGTAAACATATTTCCAAACCTATTCTGAAAGGTTCAACTATTTACTCCTAAAGATTACATATTAATACAATAAATGTAGGTATTATTATTAAAAGTTTGTTTGGCTAGTGCATACTATACAGTGGAAGGTCAGTGGAAGTACACTAAGACCCTGCAAGGTGTGCGAATATAACATTTCAAAACATATTCCAGTCTTGTATCACCAGCCACTATCTGTGTAAACATTTATAACTCAAACCAAATAAGGCAAGCTGTTAAACCAACATGTACATTTGTTAATTCACACATGCAGCTGCATTCACAGAGATAACAATCGAATTGGTATCGCATTGAGTACTCTGATACAAATACCAATACTACAGAAATACTCATATTGTTAAATGTTTACTTTTAGATGGTTATCCCTAATCATTACTGTACATATTAAAAGCTAGTCTAGTCTTGGAAGCCAAAATTGTTAATGGAAATTTAGAAGTACTCAAAGATAAGCTCAATCTCTTGCTTCGAAACTGACCTGACAGGGGGAACTGCATCTCTTCTTGGCATAGAAACCCAGATGCTTGCACGCAGCCATGCACTTCCACACACCTACACAAATGTGCATGCAGAACAGAAATCAGAGGAACTAAATCTCCTTTATGAGTCACCAACCTACAAAGAGTGAAGTGGCAGGGAGGTTTCTGTACAGTACGGGAAACAGCAGATCCCCCTAGTGAGTGCCTGGCCCATTAAACTGAGCTCTGCAGAAGGGCTACAACCAGAGCCTGTATAGCGGATGCACTTCCTGAGAACACTTTGACTGAACTTTGACCTCTGAACCCAGGGCCTCTCCTGGTGAGGTCAGGCCCTCCAAATGCAAGAGGAAGAGGGAGTGAGTTTCATGTGGAATCTGTTCCAGGTTAGGGATCTGTCAAAGCCAGACAGTCGTCTTCAGCCCCACTGCTGCTGTCAGGACGAATTACTTTGGAAGAGCTAAAAGCTGTACTTTTTCTCAACCTCTTTGTGTCTCTCTTACTTCTTTCGGTCTCTTCTTTGGTTTTCACCTGCAGTTGCACGCTCTTGTTCGCTTTCTCCACTTTTCCCCAGTCTTTAGTTGCAGCTGTGTGTTTTCCAGCCTCGCCGAGGGCAGAGAAGGAAAAACAATTCTTACCCAGCCCTGCATGAGCATGCACTGCTGGAAAACAAACACAGCTGCCTTGCTCATTACGAGCAGGGGCATCATAACACTCAGGGAAGATGGCTAATATCGTTCAAGGGGTAAAAACGCATGTCTTTTGAGTATGTGAAAAGAAAAATGAGTGCTTGGTAGTCATTATCTGTTTTGGAAGTTTTGGAAGGGCTGCGTAATCTCTAGTGATCACATCCTTCCCTGTCCTCCTTTCCTTCTACTTCCCTTCTCTCTTTGCTTCTTTTCTGTAAGTTTACTCTTTGTATGATGTACGGGCTCTGAGTGGCTAGTGGTCACGCTAGTTAGCATGCTTGGTTACTGGCATTCAATCTGTGCTTTAGGGGCTGATTCTTTTCTGGCACTGCTCTACAAGAGGCTCAGGCTTTCCCACAATGCTCGGGACAGCTGGGGAGGGCTATCGCTGCCCCCAGAGTCTGCACAGCCTAATGGGAATGCGGGCAGATCTCTTCCAGCTGTTAAACAGGCAAGACTTTCAAACACCTTGGTGGGTGGCTATTTGTACTGAGTATTGTATATTGAATATGACATATTGAATATTAATATTATATATGCAATGCTTTTCTGGTCAAGTAAAATGAATCAATATTGTAAATATTGTGATTTTGATGTGTTTCATTTGGCTATAAGTTTGCTAAAAGTGTGGCTTGACGGAAATTTTGCAGCCTTTCCTCGTCTCACAACTTAAATAGTGTGTTTAATTGGTTCAGTCTTTTTGCTTTTTTATGTCAATATTCAAAAAAGTACACACATGGAATTCTTTTTAGCAAAATATTTGATTTAAAATGTTTTTAAATGTTACATATTTTTTGTATTAAAACAGCCCCATTCTCCCTTTACTTCTCTGTTGATTTTCTGATTAAACAAAGCCTGATAAAATAAACTATAAACAATACCATAAAACAAAACTACAGAATCTAAAACTTATATTTTTATATAAATAAATAAAATGTATCTATTAAAAATACATTTCTTCAAATATGAAATATTAATTTTGAAAAAGTTAATTTTGAGTGAAAGTAGTTTGGAGAACATGCTTATAATTTCTTTAAGTAGTTGCTTTGAACATTGCATTTTAATGAGCAAATCTAATTTAGTTTCAGAGCAAATATATATAGTGCCATCTGAAATTTTGGATTAGGATCAAGCTCCTATGCTTAGGTTGAGTCATTTTACTTCAATGGCAATGTGCAGGTCCTTTTCCAGGCTATTAAAGTGAAACAACTGAACATAAATATAGGAGCCTGATATAAAACCTATTTTTAGATGAAAATTTCAGATGGCACTTAGAGGCTTTTGCATCTGAACTCTTCATATATATATATGAAGGTTATAATCATGCAATTACAACACAGACAATGTGTGTCTTCTCAAAACAATACAGAATGTCATCAATTCCCTTCTGTACATACTGTGCACTGCATCATTTTGAAAGCAATCAGAGGTGTGAAGGCACCAAAATGACTGCTGAGCACAATAATCTCTAGGTTTAACTACAGTTGTGCTTATGAATTCTGATTTAGATCAGACAAAATAAAAAATGTGGCTCTTAGAGGCTGTCCTTTAATGGAACCAGGAAGCGACTCCACAAAGCCTCTGTATGATAAGTTTGGCTCAAGTCACTGCAGTCAACTGACCTTCATTAATGATTTGATGGTCGCCTCATTTATTCATTTTCATTTATTTATTTGTGTGTTTTTTTTGTCAGAGCTCTCATTCTCAAGGAGCACATTTTTTCTTAAACTCTTTACTGTTGACGCTATGTGTTGCGCAATATTGCCTAATAACATGGCCTTCAAATATTGCGCAACCTGGTGTGTGCCAGACCTCTGATAATAAACAGTTTGACGACATGCAGTTCAACAGTTCAAGTCAAATTACACACATCTGTCTCACCCTGTCCAGTGGAACACTAGAGAGAGAGCTTCAGATGTTTCTGGCCTGCTGTCTTCATGGAAGAGAGCACAGAAAAGCAGTCCAAGCTGTGACCGAGAGGCCATTTGTCATCTTCTTGGCCTGATCCGGGAGCAGGAACGCCTAGTAATGTCTTGGTATTCACCATTGTAAAACTGATCTCAAATCTGCACTAGTACATGTCCTACAGCACGCTGTGCAGTGTCAGAAAGAAGCAGGTGAAGAAGTAAATACAGACAGGAAGAAGGGAGAGAGAGAAAATGTAGACTGCATTTCGAGGTTTAGTTTGCAAAGCAGGAAAAACAGTTTTTGACACTTTCACTCTTCAGAGCACATTGGTGCTTTCATCGATTTTATATTCTGTAAGACAGACAAAAACACTTGTTGGACACTTTGACAGACTTTCCACTCACAGACACAAAGACTTGACCCGCTGTCACCTGTATGGCAAGAGGCAAGTATGGTCTCACATGAGGTCAGTAAATATTAACCTATGTGCTCCTCACACTGACAGATTTAAACGGAGGGGTTCCAGGCTCCCCTTAAATCAATAACAGATGCATATGGATTTTCCTAGGAAAATGCAGGAGCCTGATTTCTAAACTAAATTTGAAGAAACTGCAGGAGACGTTATGTAGTGTTTGTTTTCTTTAAAGATTGTAAGGAGCAGATGAATCTTCACAAAAAGCATTGATTGTGAAGCTGAGAGAGAAGACCATTTCATCCATGAAGAGTATTAAAGGATTTCATCTAATTTTTTTTTTTTTTTTTTATTTTAAATAAAAAAGAAGATAAATAGATATAATTAAAATAGAATAAAAAAGTGCTAGAGTTAGAGGGTCAAATAAAGATGGAACAGATGTGTTTTTAGTCAACAGATCAACATGTTCTTGCAGATGGCTAAGGATTGAGTTGGGCAGGTCATTCCAACAGGAGGGAACAGTTAATGAAAAAGTCTTGCATCTTTGATATGGCACAATAATGCATCGTTCTCTTGCAACATTCCTTCCCTTTATATAATTGTCAATCAAGGAAATCAAATGTGATATTGCTTTTTGATTACACGTCAGAATACTTCTGCCCATCCAGAATGCAGAATGTTCTGTCCATAATTATCAGACAACGTTCAGATCTCTTGTACCACATTGTAAAAGTGCTCTTTTGCTTCATATAAACACAACTGCTGCCATGTGTTTGTCTCAGTTATTAAATAGTCAAAATGACCTCAGAGGTCTTCAGTATGACAGTTATTGTAATACTCATAGTGTTCCTTTGTAATTACTGTTAGTGTTATTTGTTGCCTGATTGTTCTTTACAGTTTGTGTGTGTGTGTGTGTGTGTGTGTGTGTGTGTGTGTGTGTGTGTGTGTGTGTGTGTGTGTGTGTGTGTGTGTGTGTGTGTGTGTGTGTGTGTGTGTGTGTGTGTGTGTGTGTGTGCAGAATGCATTATGATATTTACTACAAAACAAATTGAGAGACTATTAAGTGACTAGCAACACAGTAGTAGTGTTTCTGTATGAATCCATGTTTTTGAATGAATCAGTTGAGTGAATGTTTCAGTAACTCACTCATAAAGACTGTTACCTTTTTCATTCCTAAAAACAAATCAGTATATTTGAACAAATTGATTCTTGAGTGTATCTCCTCTGGGGTCCACAGTTAGCACAGTTTGAGAACCACTTATGATTTAGTAGATTTTCTCATTAATGAGACACTAATAGGAACAAAAAGAGAACACTCTAACAGGAACCAAGAATTAGAAAACATTATTTATGAGCCTATTTAGTGGAATGACACGTTTAGATGAAATTGTTCAGAGATCTGCTGAACAAGGAGAGTCGGTTCAGAAGACTGGAATGTTTACATTAGTGGCCACAACTGTTCCTGGCATTGTTTTACTGCAAAGGCCTAGCCAGTCAATTCTTTAAACATCGGTGTGCACCCACAGTTGATTCAAATAGTGTAACAGCACACCTCTCCCCAGCAATTCCTCACTCACACACACAGTCTTCTTCTCTCCCTCACTTTTTCTCTCTTGGAGGTTTGACAATGTCCTGGCTCTATCCGACAGAAGTTGTCCTGCCAAGGAAAATGAGCTCTGTTGAAAAGGAAAGTCTGAAGTCACTCAGGGCTTTTTTGGCAAAAGACAATTACGCAAAGCAGGAGCATCTAGAAGAAATCTGCATCTTGGGGATGGATCCAGAGCAGCGTCTTCGGTTCGGCTCAGTTTTTCAGCACATAGTTATTTAGATCAATTTAAAAAGGAGAGGTCTGATCTTGGAGCTGTACCCCAAAGCTTTGTGAGTAAAGATACAGATGTGTCTGTTATCTAAGCAGGGGAGGAAGGAGAAAAGGGAAGAGTGGAGATGAGGGAGATGTTTGTACAGGAGACATTGTGGGTGAGGTTTGAGCCTGGTTATCAGAAGCATGGCAGTGGGCAGGAAGCAGCTCTGACCTGAGGTCACATTCTGATGAAACTTGCCAACTTCTCAGAAAAAACGTTGAGTCACTGCTTTCTCTCTGAGTGAAAACTACCAAAGATGATTTAGTTTGTTATAGACCTCATCTTATCCGAATAGAGATTACATCTAACCTCGGTTGACTAAATATAGGTTCAAACAGATTTTGACATTAGCATGTTACTAAACCAATGATCTAATACTTTAATACTGACTAACATTTCAATAAACATTGACACAGTAATGTTACTAAGCTAATGATTCAATAGCAAACACTCAAATAAATGATAACATTGGATTATTGCATAGCATTATATTTCAAAAGATTCTGATGTTAGCGTGTTGCTAAGCTAATAGCCCAAACACTTCAACAGTCCACCTAAATACTGAAAAAAAATATGACAACTCTTGACAACTCTACATTTGACTTGCATTTGTTTTCAATAGATTTTGAAGTTAGCCTGTTGCTAAGCTAATGACCCAATACATTGATACTAATATGCCATTAGGTAAAACTACTTTTAAATACTGATTGAAATATATTTATACAGTAGTTGGTTAGTCTAAGCTGGATGTAGCTGGTGTTAACTAGTTAAGCTGGTCTCCCAACTTGACCAATCTGGTTTGAGCTATAGTCACTAAAACAAAAAGCAAACAATTTTTAATAAAACCTTCTTTACCATTTCTGTGTAATTCATCAGAAATTCACTTCATAATTCAGACAAAGTCATCAAAACAGGAAATACAATATACCACAATGACCAACCAACCCCAAACAACAAAAACCTTCTAATGGCTTCATCTGGGAACTCACAGACACTTTAAAGATGCTGCATGATGTGTTACTGTACATACAGACATGCAAAGCGGGATGTTGTCGGTCATCACCTGGGTGTGGTGTGTTGACTAATGCTTTAAAGTGGAGCTTCTCTGGTAAGAAGACTCATGGGGAAGTGAAGTGTTCTCAGATTGGTACCATTAAAGTGGGTTTGGGCGTTCTCTGTCTTGAAAACCCCAGGAACACATGGACAAAGACAGCATTTGGAAGCAGGGGTTTTAAGTGGGCACAGCCCTTCAGACCCCACCCATTTCCTCTGACATCCTGTCTGCCATGGATTACAGTCATGCACACACACACACACACACACACACACACACAAAGAGAGTAAGAGGTAATCTAAGCAGGTCAACAGAAGCCAAAACAGTCAGCAGTTTCCAGTCTCTCTAATGAATTTGCAAACGCTGCAGTAACAGGAAGAAATAAGGTGATTTCCAGATATAATCCACTTCGTCCGTTTATCAGTGCTGCAGAGTTGTGAGACAGGACTAACCCCATGAACTCCAATAACCAAGGAAGTATTCAAGCTTATGCAATACTTCCGAATGCTCTTTATGCAAGTTTGTGAGTACATAGCTGCCTGTGCTTCATTCCTGTAGCGTTAGTTTAAGTGTAATTCATGAAGTTGGAATTATAACCAGTGGCATGACAATTATTTTAATAATTATCAGTTGTGATTAAGATAAATTACACATTGTCCACAATAAAGAAAATGGAGGAAAAAAAAAGTCTTGTGATGGGCCATTTTCTCAAAAATATACACTTTGTATTATGTCCAGGCTAGTTTCATATTTTGAAACAGAAACGTTTAATTAAATGAACCGTTAAGTAAAACACTTTCAAAAAAAATATAATGAATTATTAAAATCATAACTCACCACATGATTTTACAACCTGAACTGGCCTTGCTTTGTCATAAAATTTGAAGAGTTTTGTAATACGACTGGGGAGCTTTTGCTAGCTAATATAATAATTTGCTAGCTAGTATATAGTTGAACCACACGACTCTCATTTGCTGGCCTTTCAAATATTAATAATCAGTTTTAAAACTTTTTATAAGAAATTTTAATAAGACATCTTGCCAAACTATTTTATGTACGTATTATATTAATTTTATTCTTTCATAGTTTTTTTGTTTGTTTGTTCTGAATTTTTTTTGTTTTTGTTTTTTTTTACAAAAAAAAATCATAATTAAAGAGGTCCATTTATGTTAATTAATGTATATAAAAAATGTAAATCAGTTAATAGGTCCTGACAAAATATGTAATGTCCTTAACCCATTCCCTTGCAATAAATTTATAATGGCATAACTGAATCAGTTCATTTGTAGTATTAGCAGAGGGTGATTGTGTAGTAGTGAATATAACAGCTTGTCCATTTGAATTCTAGCAATTTATGCAAGTGTTAATTTCACACCTCTCATTTCCTGCTGTCTGGAAAATGGAAGCTATCTGTTGACTTTCAGTACTTCACCATTTCACATTTATATTTACTATAGGAAGTTTAAAATTCTCATTAACAATTAAACTAACACTACCCGTGTTTAACCCTCTGGAGTCTAAGGGTATTTTTGGGGCCTGGAGAAGTTTTGTCATGCCCTGACATTTGTGCTTTTATCAGTTTCTTATAAATATCTAAATGGGTAACGTCTAATCTCACTGTAATCAGCACAAACTGGGCTATAATAATATGTGAAATGCATGCATGTACATGATTGTATTTTTGAGAAAAAAAATGTTATGCATGGTTAGTGAAAAACTAAAAATGTTAAATCACTTGAATAAGGCAAAAAAACACATAAAGAACAATGGTTCCCGGGATTTTTGAGAACGGGAGCTTGTAGCCTAGAATTTTTTTTTCTAAATGATGTGAAAATCATCTTGTTTACTCACTCACAGAAAACAATATATTGATTTAAATTTTCTAAGACACTTTTTGTTGGTAAAAGTCATATGCAAGTAGGCGTCAACTATCATGAATATCATTGTGATTTACACCTGAGAAGACAAAGGCCTGCATAATGAGCTGCATAATGAGCCATTCAGTCATCTGTGCCACTGAGAGGAAGGAGTTACAAGAAAGAATGTGAGAACAAAATAAATCTATATAATTTTATGTTTGTAGTTTATTTAGAATATATTTAATTATCCCACAACATACTTTAATATCCACTTGGGGGAGCAGTTAAACAGTTTATTAGAAACAATCAAAGCTGACTTTCAAACAAATTGTTTTGCATCATTACAATCCTCACACAATCCTTCAGAAATCCTTTTAACAATCTTATTTTCTACAAAAAACATTTATTGTTGTTATTATTATCATTATTATTATTATTATTAATGTTGAAAAGAGCTGAGAATATTTTTTTGTTTTTTTAGGGGGAATTAATTGAAATAACAGCATTGTTTTTACTGTTGTTACAGTTATCTATTTGTTACATTTATATTATTTACATCAAGCTTTTGAATGGTATATATTGTATATTGTTATTGAAACTTCATAATGTTTCACTTGATTATACATTTAGTCAGGAATTATAGTTTGGGAAAAGTCTTTGGAAAAAGTCTAACTAGTAAAATGTTTACACGTTATGTGAAAACTAGTACAAGTATATAAATAAATAAAAAGAGACTTACTCATGTTTATGATCTCTGCTGGATAAAGTGCTTCATTCTTTTTTTCTGAGGAAATCTCAAATCCTCAACCGCATCACATCTTTTTGGGGTGATTTATGTCTTATTCCTCTCATCGCGAAGCAAACAGTAAAATAAAAAAAACTTGAAGAACAGTCTCGCTGTTGTCTTAAAAGAATATAAAAACATGGGCAATGTCAATACAAAGTTATGTATCATAACATTCTTGAAGGGGTAACTAATGTATTGCCAGATGTCATAATTCGGGATTGTTGCTTTAAAAGAATCTAAAACAAGATTACATGGTACAGTTTAAATCAGTTGTTTTCGTGCTGCTGTTCACAATTGGATAAGTAAACAGAAAATGATAAATAATGACTTATAGATCGATTTTCTCACAAGTCAAGGCATCTGTTCCTATCTTGTGAAATACCTCAAGTAGTACTAACAGTAAACACTTCTCAGAGAATGATATATTAATGCTTATTAAACCGTCTGGCCTGCTCTCTAACATATGTTCATTGTTATCCTCACACAGTCTATCCACTGAACTGTCACTAAACACAGCTCCTATATGATCTGTGAGACTTTTACTCTGGCGTCTCATCACAGTTATACCAAAACATATTTGATTTCTCTGTTCCTCACTACGGCTGACAGTCTGCAGAACAACCCAGTGTGATTTAACACTTGAAGTTATTGAAGCCTGACAGTGTTTTTCTGCTATCCCTCGTAGGAACAGTGCTATCAGGATGTTGATGCTGGATGGGATGCCAGCCCTGCCAGTCAAAATCGATCCTGCAGAGTCACAGAGACGGGTAAGCGTTCAAAGCCATGCCACACAGGTGTAACCACAGGCTTTTAAAACTCAAGATATGTGATGACAGTCACACTTTATTTTAATTCTCACTCCAAATTACTTCTTTTTAATAATTAGTAAGGTAGTTGTTAAGTTTAGATATTGATTTAGGGATGTAGAATATAGTCATGCAGAATGTGTGCTTTATAAGATATAATATGTGCTTTATAAGAACTGCATACTACCAATATGTTATGCATGCTAATAAATAAAACTAGTTAATACTGAGAACTGGTCCCTATTCTAAAGTGTTACCGTGATAATTAACCAGTGTATCATAGTCACTCAGTCTGGTCTGGAACACTGTGAACACAATGCTGTTGTATTTCACCCTAGACCAATCAAATCTGAGGACTGAAATGAACTGTTAAACAAGTTATGTGGGGGGGGGGGGTGTTAGTCCTAAAAACATGCAAAAATATAAATACAAATATATAAATAAATAATAACACATAAAAAAGTAAGCCTACTACACATATGTTTTGTTGCAATTTCTATTGAGATATTGTCAGGACAATTACTTTTTCTATCACCATTAATTTCAGTTATTATTATCATTACAGTAAAAGTAATTTTATTTTAAATATATGAAAAAAGCACAAATTAAAGGTAGTGTACAACAATACTAAAATGATGTGTAAATTATTGTTGTATTACAATTTACTACCTTTGAGCAGAGAAAGAGAGAGAGGGAGAGTATCGCATGTTTTATTTTACTGTATGTGTCTGTACATACATTAAATATGCATGTTATTTTTATTATCATTATTATTATTACAATAATGAGAACTTGACAACGAGAATCTTTTGCAGCATCAAGATCCAGAGATTTAAGGTGTCCTGTGCTTTGAGTCTTTAGGATACGTGCCAGATTTCAGGCTTGACCAAATAAACATATACACATGCTCCCCAGTCCTAAAGCTCTCTCTTCATTTTCATGCACAGCTAAGCCCACACACAATATTTTGCACCCTGTTTTACCCGTTTGAACAGTTGTCGTGTCGTGTCGTTGATCGGGACGAGTGCAGGATGTGTGTAGGCCATGCAGCTCAGTTTTGAAGTGTGTTAAATCAACAGGCAGCGCAGTCGCTGAAACGTGCTTCTTGTTTGAGTGGGAACAACGCCAAGACCCTTTTCTTGGAAATGCATTGCTCCCCTCTATTAAAGCCATCCTCAGCAGAAGCTCTTCGGATTCTGAAAATTAGCCGAAAATGACTAATAGCCCCCCATACGGGGGGTTGGACGTGGACCGTGCAGGAAGGGGAGGGATAGGAAGGTGGGAAAGGTGAGGCACGAGTCGGGAGAGAGAGAAATGGGGTAGAGATGAAGTTTCAAAACATGTTCCATTTCGGCTGAAAAGCCTCCAAGTCAACCACAGCAAAAAACAGAAGGGACATTTTTGGGCTAGAAATAATGCTGCCAGCAGACCACTTTTTGTCCATGGTTTCACTAGGTCTGAGTGAGTGCTTCTGACATCTCTGCCTGGAATGTTTTGTCGATTTATTGATATTAATTTAGGATAACAGCTGAGTTCGTAAATGTCAGAAAGACTGCTTTTTCTTCACTTTTTCTCGGCACCTTTTGTGGTGTGTTTTCCTCCAATATAATAAACAAGCTCTCTTAATACTCTAGGTGTCTTCAGCCCCCTGCAGTAAGCAATCATAGGTTATTTCACTCAAAACCTCTCCTCACCAGACGTTAAAAGCCTATAGTATAATCCTTCCTTCTATTCAGTGATCGAGCTGGTTATATGTGGCATTTGCTGAATTTATTTGATCAAATCTACATTAAAAACAATATTAAATGAAACGATTAACGTTTTTTCAGCAGCCATTACTCCAGTCTTCAGTGTCACATGATTCTTCAGAAATCATTCTGATCTGCTAATTCGGTGCTCAAGAAACATTTCATATTTATTAACATTTCAGAGAATTTAATCAAATAAAAAGGCTTCCTTATTTTAGCTGTACAAAAACAACCTGTTATGCTGCTTGATACTGCAAACAGGTGTATCATATTATTTTAAATTATTATCATAAACACTGGTTTCTAGCACAAATCGCTTTACCATTTACTGCACTTTGTTATTCGTCTTGTTATTTACCTATTGCAGCTAATGAATCTGAAGTCTCACACACTCGCAGAAAATAGCATAACTAGTCGTTTCAAAATAAGGTGGATAAAATATGACTGAAATATGCATTTTAATAAATTAATAGATAGAACAAAATACCCAAAAATTAAAGTTCTGTTCTAAACCTGTATGACTTTCTTTATTCTGTTGAACACAAACAAAGATATTTTATTGAATGTTGGCAACCAAACTGTTGCTGGGAGCCATCGACTTCCATATGGAAAATAAATATTATGGAAGTCAACGGCTACCAGCAGCTTCAAAATAATAGTTAACTGATTTTATTTTGTCTCTTTCCTCTCAGTCTCCTGTGATCCATGACTACACAGAGATGGGCGTGCTAGTGTTGAACCGCAGATTTCGGAGACCATCCGACGATAGATTCCTGTCTGACCCCTTCCAGATGCAAACAGAACCCGTAGACCTGTCCACCAACAGAGCCAGAACCTCCCCATCACTTTCAGCTTCATCATCTTTATCCTCATCTCCCTCGTCGTCCTCATCATCAATACGATTTTGTCCACGGTCTCCTCCTTCCAGCAAGTCTGTTTCATCCTCATCACCATCATCGTTATCTATGCCTTCATCCTCCTCCACTTCTGTCATAACCCCCGTTCCTCGTTTGAAGATGTCTCCAGTGCTGGCCTCTCCCCCGGCCAGGAGTCTCAGGGGGCAGTCGTTCTTGCACATACCCCAGCTGATGCCTCCTTGCTCCAGCCCGGTCCACCTCCACCCACGCCGGGTGCCGGTGGTGGTGCAGCCCATGCCGCTGGTGTACCATGGAGTAGGATCGCTGGGAAACAGCAGGCTCATGATGCCACTGCTGGAGGAAAACAGGATACACAGGAAAGGTGAGTCAGAGGCTTGTTAGCCAATGAAATTGTTGCACTGATAATTGCACTGATCTTATTTAAAATAATTTATATATAAAGCTTATTTAATTTTTTTTTTGTTTAACTTAATGTACTAAAATAACAAAAATAAAACAAATAAAAACACTATAGACATTTTAAAAAGCATAAAAATGACAAATACATACAGAAGGAAAAGTACAATACACAAGAAGAGTAACTGATTAAAATAGCGGTTGTTGTTTTTTTACGACATTGACCTACGTTCATTTTACACATTACATTATTATTTTTTTCATTATATACAAAGACTACATACATGCAGCCAAAGTTTCTTTTTTTTAAAAATGGGGAAAAAATATTATTAATCAATTTGCATAAGCACGAAGTGTCCCTACGTACTTTTCCTCTGTTTTTAATGTCACTATTTATGACGTCGACCGTCTGCCTTCTTAGATCTCCACATGTAATTTCAGTATTTTCTCATCTTTTACTGATATATTCACTGTTTCAACATAGCATGATACAAGAGCTTGTGCTTCTTATTATATTTGTTTATTTTTTTGGTTTATATAAATCACTGTCACATGGTCTGTTGACAGTATCAAGGTCACTTTTGCTGCAAAATTCCTCCTCCTGCAAAGTCTTTCACGCTCTTCCTCTCTCCACTTTCCTCCCTCTTTGTCCGTAGGTGCAAAGTACTGTGCTTCAAAGCCTCTCTTCTGAGTTTGCGTGTTCTTGGCAGGATCAGTGACAGAACCCAGAGCCTGGCTGTGTGTTAGACAGGCTCAGCTCTTATGAGTGCAGCTCCATTGTGTTCGTCTCAGAACAGGCAGCCCCTACATCCATGCAGGAAGTTGATGTTATGGCAAAAACTACGCTCAGCTAAATGAGGGCACCTGGGTTTATATGTGACAAAGTGTATGGCGGAAACACAATAGCAACTGTGATAAGAGGCATTTTTGAAGATACTCAAACCCTTTTTTTCTATCCAGGAAAGACTGCCTATGGGCAACAGTGCTGTTTTAATGGACTCTGTGGCTAGGAAGGCTTTCTATTTATTCTTTTACTCTTTTTCATCCTGTTTTTCTCTGGGGCTGGGGAGGTATAGATAGAGGCTGGAGACGTCTTTTGTCATATAACTCTCACTTTTGTCCTGTGTTAGTGTGTGTGTGTGTGTGTGTGTGTTATGTCTTAGAGCTCTTTCTGCTATCAACTGACCAATCAGAGAAGGGCATTTTTCTACATCAGAAGCACACAGTGTGTGCAAACAAGCAGGTTGACACATAATTAGGCCTGTGCAGTTTACACTTTGATGATCCAATTTCAGTTCATTAAAAAACACTCAAGATTCACACACAGAGTCCAGCCCCCTGAGGATCTTGAGGGTCCATGCCCTTATGCTCTGCAGTCTCTCGTGAAGTATCCATGGCAACAAGACAGGACATGGAATGGCACGGATACAACGGAGACCTTTGAAATTGCTATTACAACCAAACCAAACCAATACAATCACGTCCAGCTCTCTTGTTGCAAGAAGAGTGAACTACAACCCGAATTCCGGAAAAGTTGGGACGTTTTTTAAATTTTAATAAAATGAAAACTAAAGGAATTTCAAATCACATGAGCCAATATTTTATTCACAATAGAACATAGATAACGTAGCAAATGTTTAAACTGAGAAATTTTACACTTTTATCCACTTAATTAGCTCATTTAAAATTTAATGCCTGCTACAGGTCTCAAAAAAGTTGGCACGGGGGCAACAAATGGCTAAAAAAGCAAGCAGTTTTGAAAAGATTCAGCTGGGAGAACATCTAGTTAATTGATATCAGGTCTGTAACATGATTAGCTATAAAAGCTTTGTCTTAGAGAAGCAGAGTCTCTCAGAAGTAAAGATGGGCAGAGGCTCTCCAATCTGTGAAAGACTGCGTAAAAAAATTGTGGAAAACTTTAAAAACAATGTTCCTCAATGTCAAATTGCAAAGGCTTTGCAAATCTCATCATCTACAGTGCATAACATCATCAAAAGATTCAGAGAAACTGGAGAAATCTCTGTGCGTAAGGGACAAGGCCGGAGACCTTTATTGGATGCCCGTGGTCTTCGGGCTCTCAGACGACACTGCATCACTCATCGGCATGATTGTGTCAATGACATTACTAAATGGGCCCAGCAATACTTTCAGAAACCACTGTCGGTAAACACAATCCGCCGTGCCATCAGCAGATGCCAACTAAAGCTCTATCATGCAAAAAGGAAGTCATATGTGAACATGGTCCAGAAGCGCCGTCGTGTCCTGTGGGCCAAGGTTCATTTAAAATGGACTATTTCAAAGTGGAATAGTGTTTTATGGTCAGACGAGTCCAAATTTGACATTCTTGTTGGAAATCACGGACGCCGTGTCCTCCGGGCTAAAGAGGAGGGAGACCTTCCCGCATGTTATCAGCGTTCAGTTCAAAAGCCAGCATCTCTGATGGTATGGGGGTGCATAAGTGCATACGGTATGGGCAGCTTGCATGTTTTGGAAGGCTCTGTGAATGCTGAAAGGTATATAAAGGTTTTAGAGCAACATATGCTTCCCACGTCTATTTCAGGGAAGGCCTTGTTTATTTCAGCAGGACAATGCAAAACCACATACTGCAGCTATAACAACAGCATGGCTTCGTCGTAGAAGAGTCCGGGTGCTAACCTGGCCTGCCTGCAGTCCAGATCTTTCACCTATAGAGAACATTTGGCGCATCATTAAACAAAAAATACGTCAAAGACGACCACGAACTCTTCAGCAGCTGGAAATCTATATAAGGCAAGAATGGGACCAAATTCCAACAACAAAACTCCAGCAACTCATAGCCTCAATGCCCAGACGTCTTCAAACTGTTTTGAAAAGAAAAGGAGATGCTACACCATGGTAAACATGCCCCGTCCCAACTATTTTGAGACCTGTAGCAGAAATCAAAATTGAAATGAGCTCATTTTGTGCATAAAATTGTAAACTTTCTCAGTTTGAACATTTGCTATGTTATCTATGTTCTATTGTGAATAAAATATTGGCTCATGTGATTTGAAAGTCTTTTAGTTTTCATTTTATTAAAATTTAAAAAACGTCCCAACTTTTCCGGAATTCGGGTTGTATATTCTGTCATTCGTTTGAGCTGGGAATAGATGAGTTCACAAAAAAATGTATTAGCATTAGTTCTTGAGATTCTTATAACTGAACATCAAAACGTCTGAGGTTTAGTTTATCAGTTTAATGAACTGTAAATCAGTTTTATTTCAGTATTATTATATCTTAGTTTTTAATTTGGGGGAATGTATTTTTGCTTTTGGAAGGACATGAGGATGTGTGAATGAATGGGGAAATTATTTCTTTAAGGAAACTCTCTGCTGTCTACCAAAGCCATTATTAAAACATTAATCATAGTGTCATTAGATTAGAATCTTAATAGTTTGGTTTAATGTGTCAGTGCTATGGCCATAGAATAAAAATGATGAGGCAGTGTCCACTGAATCTTTACCATCAAACACAAGCATTTCAAAGGTGTCTTTAACTACTATGTACTTATGTAAAAAAAAAAAAAAAAATAAAAAAAGTAATGTACAATTATGTACTTATTGTGTTTATGTTGTATTATAAAACACTTATAGACAAATATGTGTATAGACATAATTACATTAATTAGTTACATGTGTAACTACATGCAGATATTTCTTTAAATATTAGTGCAATTTAAACGTGTATGTACATAATAAGCACTTTGTGTCTATTATTAATTTAATTGTGAATACATAGTAGTTAAAGACACTTAATATAAGGTGAGTCCAATTATGTTTATTTATATATTTTGCAGATTGTAGGTTAATTCTGGAGGTTTATGAAATGATTTGGTCATATGTGAGTATTGTACATTCAACTGCACCAACCTTCTGTTTTTTTCCAGTCATGCACCGAATCGCAGATGGACTGTCACCTCGGCGATCTTTGAGTGACAGCGAGGATGATGACCTGCCCAAAGTGACCTTGGAGAGTGTAAATGAAACAGGATCCACTGCCCTGACTATTGCCCGCGCTGTGCAAGAGTAAAGACACCTTTATTAATACGCAATATTTACAATCCAGTCCTATCTATCATTATGATACATGATGGTAATTTTCAGAGCTCACTCTGTGCATGATGTCCAGAATGACAAAAAACATAGAAATAAGATTTTAGATTGTGAAAGGGACCCAAGCACTCACAACAGGAAATATACACCAGCAAACTCAACATAAATATTAAGAAATTAAAAAAAATAATAAAATAAATGCACAAGAACAGAACACAATAAAAACAGTGATGGAAGCCAACTTCAAGGACTCTCCATCACATGGATGTTTAAAAGTAAACAGATATTTTAGAAATTAAAAAATTGGATATGGCATTATTATAGAAAGCAAATAGGGACAAAGGCAAATGGCTGGCCATGCTTATATGACTCTGGAAAGGACAAAGGTACCAGTATGAATTTATAGAGAAAAAAATTTGCAGTAGTGAATATTGGTGTGAAAGAGAAAGTGTGTCAGGGAGTGTTGCTTATTTGACCTGCTGGTTCTTAAATCAATAAGGGTTCGATCCAGTGAGTCATGCAGTGTTTGTATACGTACCGTTTCTATACGGGTATAGTCTAGGGGCAAAATTTGAAATCTGACAAAGCCACCCTGGAGACATGGGGGAAAAAAGCTATTCATAAATAATTCCAGTAATATTTTTCCTCAATCATTGTTTTATTTGTATTATTATAATTATCTATACTTCCTTAAAAGCTTTTGCACCTTTTATTCTGAGTGTGTATATATTTTTACACGTTTGGCAGATGCCTACCCGATTTAAAGCCTATTCAGAGTAAACATTTTGCGAGTATTTTCGTTCCCTTGCAATGGAACGGATGGCCTTGTTTAAGCAGTTGAGCGGCAGGAAGTGATTTCAGTCTCAGAGGGAGTGTGTGCTTCAGGTTGGATGTGTTGTGGACACAGGTGCAGGAGTCGATGCAGGTTTACAGATCCCCTGACCCGTGATCAGCTAGTGAATAATGAATGGACTTTATTATTATATTAAACTGATAAACTGGTCTCCAGACAGTGATGCTGCCCTGCACGTCAGCACCCCTGGAAAGCCCCTCTGGTGTTCACCAATGGGAAACATACAAACAAAAGACGGAACACAGATGACTGTGCTGGGTTTAGTCTGACGGCAGCTGCTGTTTCCCTCCCTGGCTCTCTCTTGTTGACAACATTGTAACATTGATTCTTAGTGTAGAACTAGATGGAGTTCCTCTGACCTTGGACTAAAAATTCCAAGCCGCATATGAGCGCATAATGGAATGTGGAATATAGTGACAGCATTTTGGAGAATGCAGATGTATTGTTTAAAGTAGGAGAAAATATCTAGGATGTTTTCTTTCTTTCTTTTCCTCTTTGGGCCCCAAAAGTGATGGAGTGTGCCAAAAGCTACAGGTACCCCTCGTTGAACCCCTCTCACACTCACACTCTTTACTCCTGCTTCCCAAAAGAAACAGGAAGTGGCTCTGTGGGGGTCAAAATGCCTCTTCTGCCACTCGGAAAACATTTCCAGTGAAAAGTAGGCTCACCATCTAATTTATCCAGACAAGAAAATAAAATCAAATTAAATTGTCTTATACCAAAAATATACACAGCAAATGTTGGCTGTTTATTTACCGGAATAAACAACTGATACTCTCTTCTGATCTTTAATTGACAAATTATGTTAATAATAATGTCAAATTATTTCTGCACAATTTTATTTTACATTTCCGAGCCAATAGCGCCACCAAACGGAAGTGAAAAAATTATGGATTTTCGACCAATTCTGTCGAGCAAATTGTTTAAGCCAATGTTGCTATGTTGGGCTGGTTGGCATATTCAGACTTATTGTTAACCATCCATTTTTTCTATTTTATTATTATTATTATTAGTAGTAGTAGTATTATTATTAGTAGTATTTTAGAATAAGGTGGAAAAGGAGAAATAATTTAACATCAAGAAAATATTGTCCGATGGCATCCATTGATTTCAGGGTTCACCGAACTCGGTCCTGGAAGGCTGATGTCCTGCAGAGTTTAGTTTCAACCTTAATCAAACACATCTGAACCATCTCATCAAGCTCTTACTGGGCATACGAGAAACTTTTAGCCAGGTGTGTTGAGGAAAGTTGGAGCTAAAACCCCTTGTCCAAATATCTGCAGTGCACCTGATATCTTGACTACTTCTATGACATATGTCCTGTATTTGATCCAAGTGTTCAAGTGAGCATGAAGACCACAAGTGTGTGTTGAACTTTTCATTACCTGATGGGACACACTTATAGAGTTGTAAAAATGCAAGTGTTTACATAGCTTTATTTTTATTTTCAATACTTCGCATTTTAAAATCAGTTTCTAAATGTCTTTTTTATATTATTACTATTATTATGCAGAAAAAAACAAAAACAAATACAAAGACAGAATACAAACAAAAAACAATAAGGGTTACATACATTAGCCTTATCCAAATCATATTGTGCTAAAAATCACACCATGAAAGGGTTGTGAATACACGCCATAGAATTTTTGGAATTTATATACACATCGAAGCCTTTCCTAAAAACAAAAGGGAAGGTGTTTTTAAACTTTGGCAAGAAATAGCATTTATAATAAATTAGAAGTGATAAATGTCTAGATACAAAGAGTAATAAAAAAATACAAGTAAATAAAATCATTTTCAGGTTATACAGATTATACAGTTTTGATATAAATATTTCTTTTAACTAGAAATCAAGTGTCCAAGGGTTTTTGGACAAGAGAAACTCTACAGGACACCGGCCCTCCAGGACCGAGTTTGGTGACCCTGGATAATTATTCTATTAATATTAGCATAGCTCCCTCAAGTGGTGATTTAAAGTAGAGAAGTTAATATGTGTGTGTGTGTGTGTGTGTGTGTGTGTGTGTGTGTGTGTGTGTGTGTGTGTGTGTGCGTGTTTGTGTCTATATATATATATATATATATATATATATATATATATATATATATATATATATATTTGCTAATAATCAATAGTTGAACATATGAATTTATTTAGAAATAAATTATTTTCTCTGTCATTCTGAATCAAATTAGCCTGCATTAAACTTAGGCCATTAGTATTTTCACAAAAAATAAAATACAAAATAAAATAAAATACTGTAGTGTATCAGTCTGGGATGACATGAAGAATCAGAAAGAAAAAAAAAAACCTGAGACAGACTAAATCCAGAAGACCTGTGACAACGTCTCCAAGAAGCCTGAAGAAACCTACCTGCAATTAACAATACAATAGTAAACGTTGTATTATTGTTAATAATACATACATTTAATAATAAATATTATTAAAATAGAATTAATTTATTTTGATTTGTGCCTGTCATTCTGAAACAATCTACATTAGACCTGACATTTTATATACAGTGTAGTGTGTGTGTGTGTGTGTGTGTGTGTGTGTGTGTGTGTGTGTGTGTGTGTGTGTGTGTGTGTGTGTGTGTGTGTGTGTGTGTAGACCTACTTATATATTTTGGAGACAATTTTGTGAGCTAAACATGTGAGCTAAATGCTGTTCAGGGACGTCCTCATTTATAAAACTGGTATAATTGTTTTTATTTTATATATATATACAGAATGTTTTCTGGCAGGGGTAGGGTTAGGGTGTTAGGATTACTTTAGAAAATATAGAACTGTCTGTATGAATAGGTAGAAGTCTATGTAATGTCCTCATTTAGATTTAGCTAAGTAAACGTGTGTGTGTGTGTGTGTGTGTGTGTGTGTGTGTGTGTGTGTGTGTGTGTGTGTGTGTGTGTGTGTGTGTGTGTGTGTGCGTGTGTGTGCGTGTGCGTGCATGCGTGCGTGCGTGTGTCTACCATTATCATACTAATCCAAACTGTTTTCAAATGATATCTTTAATTAAATGATGCTGTCATTGCAGTTCCCTGTTGCCGTTCAGCATTGAGAGCCTGCGGAGGCCCCGGCCTTCAGAGTCCCCAGACTCAAAGAGGAGGCGCATTCACAGGTGTGAGTTTGAGGGCTGCAATAAGGTTTACACCAAGAGCTCTCATCTTAAAGCCCACAGACGCACACACACAGGTTAGTGAGCCTACTTTCACACCAGGTCATGTTTAGAAAAAACCTGTTCTGTTCCTGTCAGGTTCTTTCTTTCTTTACATACATATTTCTCTCTCAGGTGAAAAGCCATACAAGTGTACGTGGGATAACTGCTCATGGAAGTTCGCTCGCTCTGACGAGCTGACACGACATTACCGCAAACACACCGGTGTCAAACCGTTCAAATGCAGCGACTGCGACCGCAGCTTCTCCCGCTCGGACCACCTCGCCCTCCACCGCCGCAGACATGCCCCACAAACATGCATAGTGTGAAAAAGACATTTGGTGGACAATATAAGCAGACAGAGCTGGTCTCTATCTGCCAGTGTCACATGCAGAAGACCTGGAATTACTCCTCGCACAACAATGAGGTGAAAGACATGGGATTTTTACAGGAATGAGAGCTGGAAGATGAGGTCCATGTATTATGCGATTCACGTGCATTTATATACATTTCCCTCATATGGTTTATCTTCTGCACTTTTATGTGAGGTTTATTCAGAAAGGTGGGAGCCTCGATTTGGCACAGAGTCTTAGCTACTAGCCCAACTATTAAACGCCTGTTAAAGGTGCTGAATGCGATTTATATACATAAATACAATAGAATCTGTAAGCAACTATTTTCCATGATAGATAGATATAGTGTAGTAACAAAATCCTATAGCAGAGAGTGAAGTCAGAGCACCTCTGTGTGTGTTAATTAAGCTCTTCTGTTCGTTTTTTCGGCAGTCGGGACGGCCGGGGCGTGTTTGTTATTGTATGTGAGCCCTCCCTTTAAAATTGTTGGATCTCCCCCATTCATATACTGATAATACAGAGCTTTCTGCTTCCACATACCATGTTTCTGTATTAGCAAAATACTTACCTCATCACTTGCCATTGTTTACAAAAGCCAAAGGTGTCTCAATTTGCCGTTTGCCGTTTCTCATGGGGGGCGTGGTCGAACAGAGGGCGGGGGTGTGGCCGAAGCGACATCTAGTAGTTGAAAAATCGTGTTCAGCGCCTTTAAATGTAGGCCTATTTGATTCTCCAAACCTTCAGGTTTCCTTCAAGTTTACACTTGGAATTCTTATGGAATGGCATTTTTTCACAATATCACAATAGTTCAATTTATTTAGAATTCATTTTGTAGCCTAATACTTTTTGTTTGTATGTTTAAAAACCATTGCAGCATTGAGGAGCAAAATCTGTTCAGTACAAGCTTTGGTTATGCATTTAGCAAATAAAAGTCACTTTGAGATAAAAAAAAAAAACTAAGTACACACTTGATTCAGATTAAAAGACATGCATATATATATATATATATATATATATATATATATATATATATATATATAGCTGAATGTGAGGAGATGGCCATAACATTGATGTAGTGTTCTGTCCTCTCAGGAGTCAGTCGTATGAGGGAAACATTCTCTCACACCGTTTTAAATTTTCCTTGCATCATTTGTGCACAAATCTAGTGTAGCAGATGTCTGTATATTTTATAGTCTTTGCCATGTGGTATATTATTTTTGTTTGTTTGTATTGTGTGTCATATATTTGTTCTGTATTCCGAGATTTGCACCCTTTTGACCATAAATATGTGATGCCAAAATTTATAGTATTTTACAGGGAGCACGGTGACTAAAAATCATGAGTGTAAATGATCGTCAAATAGGCATTCCTTTTTATTTTAATTTTTTTTCTCTTCTACAATGTTCTATCTGTAAATGATGTTATGGTAAACATTTCAGTTTTATATGGATTTAACTGTGAATTTATACATAAATACAGTATATGTTAGAAAAAGGCATGAATAAAAGCACAGATTTGTATGTACAGAAAAGACACATGTGACTTTAATGACCATACAAAGGCCCAACCTCATATGCTTTAAGAGATAAAGGTATACTCTTACTGAATCTTACTTTTATTACTAAATATTTAATTATATTATAATATATTTTTTGTGAACTTATTTTTGAATGCACACTAAATTTGGCTTAGATAGGCATCTTACACCACTGGATGTGTATTTATTGTTTTTCTTTTTTTCCTTTTTTTTTTGCAATCTTTAGACCAATGAACATACAAGTGAAATAACATATCATTTACATCAAAACAAATACAACAACAAGCAAAAATAATAAAGGTATGGAAAAGCGATAAGAAAATCACAAGTCCATAAACAAGTACAAATGATTCAAAGAATAGATTTTAGACTTTAAAATAGTTTAAAGTTATTTTATTTCGTTTAAAGTAATTTTTTTATTATTTATTTTTTTACCTGCTATTTACATTTATGGATAAATAATTTTCCATATATTGAGTGAAATTCACAATATACCAAATTTTGAAGTCAACAGTATAGTCTACTCATTAAAAAAAAATAATAATAATTTTCTTTGCATTACAATTCAATCTTAGTACTCTTTTAACAACAACAACAAAAAGCCATATCACACCAAAATAGTTTTGTATACAATCATAAAATAAATGGGCAATCCTCTCATTTTATGATTGGCTTTTCTTAGGCCCTGTACCTTTCCTTAGGATTTCCTAAGACACCACTGGAGCAACTGTATGAGTAATATTTTGAACTTTAATATTTTACAAAACTGTAAAATCTTTATTTCTATTATTGTAAAATACGTTGATATTTAATGAAAACTTACTGAAGTGTATTCATGCATTCGTCCAGGTAGGATTCGGCACGTTTAATAAATAATGTACTTCTTCCATTCACCACAAGGGGGCAGCAGAACGCAGTTGTTAACAGACTTCAGTTATCTGTTCCAAACTGGACTTCATCAAGCAGTCACTCAATTTAATCTTTGACCCACAAAATGCCATCAGTCTAGTGATCATGAAATACCTTTTAGTTTCATTTTTAACTAGATATTAAAACGTTACAGATTCTGTTTGTGTGTGCCCCACTGCCTCTCAAATATTATAAATGTATTAACGAAACCTTCTTTTGAGATAAAAGTATTCAAGAACGACAATAATTTGATATATATATATGTTTAGTTTGGTTTAGGTATGTTCCAAAATATAATATAAATGTTCAGTGTTGCTTAATGGCACAAGTGCATTATGCACATTAACATTAGAACATTCATGTAAAATTTTTAAAAGATTGCTTAAAAAATTTATTTACTTCATAAAAAAAAAAACATTTTACAAAATGGCAGTCTGTTTCTGTAATAAAATATCATAGACATACCTGTATGTGGTAATATTTTTTAAGAAGAGTGCCTTTGTGTTTTTTTCCTGTGGTATGTTAGAGATGACCTTTAAATGTTGATTTAAGGCCAGTTTCACAGAATTTTTTCTGGTCATGATCTGAATGGAATTCCATTTGTCCGATGACTTTCCTGCTATGTAGCATTGATTGTACTGTATGGTTTAAATTATTTCATATTATTTTAGCGCTTTTTGAAAAGAAAATCGATACATATACATAATGCGTAATAACACCTAATTAAAAAAGCCTACTTCATAAGTGCAGCTTCATCAAGCTATAAGGCCTATAATTTCCAGTGTCTCACTCAGTCATCTCCCTCTGATCTGAGAGGATGAGAAACACCTTGTGAAAATATTGTTTATCTGACAGTAAAAACAGCAGCAAAGCTTGTTGTTCCCCTTTCCTCTGCCTCATAATCAAAACAAAAGAATCTCTGTCATAACACAACCGCTTGAGCACTCTTCAAAACAGAACGAGCGAGAGAGATTGAGCATGTATGTGTATGGAAAAAAAGTCATAGGCGGGATGTTCGTATTTTAGTTGGCACGGGCTTTGCCTTCTTGTCTTGCTTTCCCCTTTCTTTTTTCTGCTTTATCTCTTTATAAATTAGTTATATATATATAATTTTGACTCTTGACAAATGATTCAAAACTGAAATTCTGACTCTGACTTTGTTTATGCCTCTGAAAAATTGTAAACTACCAGTGATCAAAAGGTGCTCTTAGGTAAGTCACATTACAAATACCAACCGATGCCAACGCCATATGACGTGCAGAAGCAAACGCACAAGGTTCAGCGAAGCATTTGCAGGTTTGAGCAAGAATCAGGTGTCCGTGCAAATCTCTGGTGCAATGCTACAGCTTTCACAACAGACCCCAGGGCATTAGGAGGATGCCAAGTGAACAAAATGTGATTGCAGTACTTGCACTGCTGGCTGTCAGACTCCACAAAGTCTCTGTCATATTTTGGTCACAATTATACTGGTGCCATTGCAGCAAAATTACACCCAGAGCTTCAAAGCCTAAACTGATAATTGTGAAGGTGTGCTTTTTATAACCACCCTATGAGTCATTCTTTGTAATGCACAATGCTGGTGCATGAACCAACTTGAAGGTTTTATCAAGAGAGAGACAGAGAGAGAGAAAGAGAGAGTAAATGTTTGGCGATGTTTGCATGGTGCCTCAAAGAATGTCTTTGAAGTCAAAGTTATATCATATTCTGAGGTTTTCTGCCCTATCAAAGACCTTTAAATCCCTATTATACAAAATAGTCTGATGTTGAACACTGAAAGCCTGCGTGCTAGTTTACAGTAAGCTTAAATAGTGGCGAAATGACACATAAGAACACAATGCAATTTTTAACTGCAGTGTCACAAGCTTTTCCTGTCTCCGGCATTCGGGAAACCAGCCCTGTAACTGACGCCTGTAACCGTAAACTTTGGAGTAAAACCATTTATAACCCATGACAGAATTCTCTTAAAGATTATGACAATGTTCCAAAGCCACTGTTTTCTGGATAACCGCTGAGCAGCTAAACAAAAGCAGTCGCACAATTGTTTACTTCCCATTTACTCCTATTACAGGCAGTGCTGAGACTGCATTTATAATACAGCTAATTGACCTTGGGGGAAGGGAGTTCTGGTAAATATTTGGCAATTCCTCTTTGTGTCAGGAACATAAAGTCATATTTGTCAGAGGAAGCTGCTTTTATTATGGCTTTGTAATCGTGTTCACATTTGCCATGCATGGTGAGATTTTGGAGCAGCTCACATGAAAGCTGTCGGTGTAATGAGCCACAGCAAATGCTAGTGACAAGACGAGGAAATGAGAAGGGTGGTTGTATCTGGAGACTTTGGCTGATTCACGGCAGGTTTTTTCCATGTCTCTCTCATCTTTTTCTGTTTTTTTTTTTTCCCTTCCTTTCCATATGAATGTTCCCATGGAAGTGAGGGAATCTCTGTCCAGGACAGAAGGTTTCTGTCTACAGAGAGATGTCACATATCCCATCCTTTTTTCCTGTGTGTTCATGCATCATCCTTGTTGACTCATCCACCTCCACAAAATACACTGCTTTTTCCAGATTAGCAGGTTATTCCATGCAGTTATTCAGCTAAAAACATATACCATGCTAGAAAAAGGTTATTGAACTCACCAACCATAAATATTTCACGATGGCCATGAAACAGTGAGTTTTTTGTTTGTTTGTTTTTTTAATAAGAATTTATTTTTAAATAATAAAATTATCAATAAATCAATAATTAATATTTAGATTTTAATATAAAATCATTTTATATTTATAGTTGTATTTAGGGGTATTTTTTACACTTCTTTTGATATTTCTTAAAAATAGCTCAGGTAGTTGCAATCCCTGCAAAATCACATAGGATATTTTCTTTTCAGGAAAAATCCACCTCTTTTAGAAAACACAAAAATATGTTAATATAATTTCTTATATTTTTGTTTTAGTGGATTAAAGTTATGAATGCTCCACAAACAAGAGGTCCTTGATTTAGAAAAAAGTAGTCTACACAAACATTCAAAAGATATAAAATTAAAATTTCTGATTTTTAAATTGATTTAATTGATTAAAAGTGACAGTAAATATATGAACACAAATAATGTTACAAAAGATTGCTACAGTAGCCTAGTTCAGGTAAATGCTATTTAGTTACCTGTTCAAGAGTCCTAAAAAATGTGTCACAAAAATATGAAGCAGTACAACAGTTTTCAACACTGATAATAATAATAAGAAATGTTTATTGTGCAGCAAATCAGCATATTAGACTGATTTCTGAAGAATCATTGACACTGAAGACTGGAGTAATGATGCTGAAAATTCAGCTTTGCATCACAGAAATACATTTCATTTTAACATGTATATTTACATAGAAAGCAGTTATTTTAAATTGTAATAATATTTCACAATATTTGTATTGTATTTTTGTTCAATTAAATGCCACCTTGAAAGAAGTTAATTCTTTCAAAAGCTTTAAATAAAATCTCACCATATCTTACTGTAAATGATTGTTCCAATTCCCTGTGCTGACAAAAAAAAAAAAAAAAGATAATAAAAAACACCACACAGTCGTGTTCATTTTGAACCCCACTAACTATCCAGCCAATCTCAAAATACATGATGAACAACATGTAGCTAGCTATCATTTCCCGTGAGGCATAATGCCCATGCACGAGGACAGATATGGAGTTTGAGATGTCAGATATGCCTGTTCAGCTGTGATGGACCATAAGGACATTCTAGAATGTCTGGGAATAGTGACGTTAAGCCTGATCTGCCCAGCGATTCTGACTGAAGTGACTGAGGAACATCTGCAGTCTTTCTTCTGTGATATGAGCTAAGAAGCTTCATCCCACTCAGGTCAGTCAGTCAGTGGATGTGTGTGTGTGTTTGTGTGTGTGAGGGCAGGAGGCAAGGGTTCAGGGTTCAGGGGTCGGTAGCACAATTCCGTTCGGTGTTTTTTATGCTATTGTGTCTAAGGTCTCTAATGTACCATTGGAAAAGGGAGTTGAGAACATGGAGAGAATGTGAAGAGTGAAAATGTGACAGCTGTGTGCAAAGGGGAGCGAAAGAGATTTGGAGAAATTTGCAGGCGTCTGATCCATGAAGTAGACCAGCAGACTTCATGTGTGTTTTTGTGTGTGGGAGAGTGCTGGTCCACGTGTGTATCATGTGTGTGCATGTGCATTAAGAATGAGAGCTTCCAAGAGCATGGGAAAACAAGAGCAGTCAGTTCATATTAGTGAGCCCCCTGGAAAAGAGTGAGGGGGAAGAGCAATTCTCTCTGAAAGTTTTGGAATGGCTGTCCGCCCGCGCACAGATTTCCTTGCCACCTTTGAGACATATATGCATACCATAAACTAACAGAAAATAAATGTCTTGGGACTTTCAAAGTCAAACAGAACCTTCTTATATCTCTACCACCCACACAAGCACAGCTCCGCAGATCGCTGGAGTTCCGGTTGGGTTACATGAACTTCTAACTTGGGTTAAATTATTTATGTGTGTGTGTGTGTGTGTGTGTGTGTGTGTGTGTGTGTGTGTGTGTGTGTGTGTGTGTGTGTGTGTGTAGTTATGGACAGGGTTTAAAAGACCTTAAGCGCATCATTCATGGCTCATGAATTTCTGTCAACTTCATTGGTTTAGTGTTACAATATATTTAACCTTCCCATTTACATTCATGTACACGCAGCATCAGAAATCAAGCAAAAATGCAGCCGATGTTATTTTATTTAACATCTGATGTCTATTTTCATTTCATTTCATTTTTGAATTCTTTACCAAGTTAGCTAGTTATTGATTTAGTAGAGTTTTGTGCCGCTGCAGTTTACTGCAATTTTTTTTTATTTTAGATGTAGTACCAATAATTAAATATATAATAATTTATAATTGATTTAATGTATATCAACAGTTAAATATAATAAATATTTATTTTATAAATAATATAAGTAATATTTGTTTAATTCCAACAAAATTGCACTCCTACAGGTAAAGAAAAATTACAAATAAAAACAAAATGCACTGGTCAGGATATATTATATAATTCCAAATATCTAATATTAATTTTACTTATATATATTAAATTAAACAATATTACATAATACAACAATAATTATTCGTAATATATAATATACATAATATACAAAATAATATTTAATCTCATGTAATATTCAATTAAATTATATTTAATACAGAAACTAATGGCTCACAATTGCTTTACTCATCAACATTTTAGTTTGTTATATTATACTGCACACACTCACAGACAAAATTCCAGATTCTTTTAAATACAAGCTACATCTGGAGTTTGAACGGCTGCAGGGAAGAATCTGAGGGAGCTTCTCTGCTGCCCTGTGACAGATTGACCGATCATTTCACTTACATATGCATATATCTGCCCACAATACACATCTAACCATTTTTATTTAAAAAAATATTTTTGGCAGAGACACCTGCTTCATCTGTTTTCTATCAACAAAGGGGGGGGGCAGAACTTGTTTGTGGCAATACACAAATGCTTAAACCTTTAAAATGAGTCAACACCTTTCACCTCGGCTGTGTGTGTGTGTGTGTGTGTGTGTGTGTGTGTGTGTGTGTGTGTGTGTGTGTGTGTGTGTGTGTGTGTGCACATGCATGTTTTATGGCAGGTGTGTGCTCACTAGCCGACAGTGGTAATGCTCGCCTTACATAGAGCTTATACACACAGAGTGAATGAAAACATTATGAGAAACCATTAGCTTCAATTATCTGTTGTCAAGGAAGCTTGGGCTGCTGCCAATCATCATAAGGATTACCCATTAATAGAACTCATCCATTTTTTAAGCAAGCATGGACTGCTTGAACTTATGCTTGACTTTTATGAGTCTGATCAAGCATGACACATCTTGAGAAGTTACTCCTATTTGCTTGTCATTTGCTTGTCCATTGTGCATGATTGTGCACTTTAAACTGTCATTTTCTTGCTGGTATTTTGCCAAAGACACCTTCTTACTTAATACCTATGCAATGCATTGACAGATTGCCCTCTACAGTGTCTATACCCAAAATAGTTTTTGTAATTGCTGTTTATATGCTTTGAGCTCTGCAATACATTCAGACAAACTGAAGAATGAATGCAAAGTCATCAGTAATTTTTTATGCATGTGTATTGCATACAGACCTGGCCATCATGTAAGCAATGCATGCAATTGCCTGTAAGTTTCTTTTGACATAATGGTACATTAGGCAAGCTGTTTAAAAGGGAAAAAATTGCTTTATCCAACAAAGAGTTATTGAAAGCCCTCAGTTATGAAATATAATGGGGATTTGACATGAACTAGCCTTTCACCTCAAACTAATCCAATTTCTGAATCACTAGCATTAATCATTTATGTGTGCTGCATGGGAGTGGGCTGTTTGCAGAAGGAGGAGCTCTCCTATTTTCTGACTCTCTGCTCTACATTTGATAAGAAGCCATTGAGAAATCTGTCAGGTTTATGGCATATGTGTGTGTATATGTGTGAGACAATGTATTATAAAACAATAAATGCTCATAGTCAACCCTTTTTTTTTTGTAGCTGTGCAGTGTATAGGCTTTTTTTTTCTTAAGAACACTCAAGAGGGTCTTCACTTGCATAAACATTAACAGATAAAATGGTGACTTATTAGAGTGTACTTTGAGCAAAAATCTATAGAAATCAGTGCAGAGTGATGGATGAATAATTATTAATGGAGTTTTGTATGAAAAAAAATGATGTCACCCACTAACCTCAACAAATTGCAAAATATATTGATGGTACTGACATAAAACGTGTGGTTTAGAGTTAACAAGAACCAGCCAAACAGCATGTTATAGACTATACTTTTATAAACAGTGTAACAGCTAAAAGACAACAGGAAATTTAGAGAATAATCAAACCACTGGTTTGACACACAAAATATGGGGGTATTTTAATTATTATTTTATATTACTATCTTTAATTATTTGATTGATCCGTAGTGGGGGGACATGTTAATTTCGACATTTTCAGACTAATTCTCTACTAGAAAACTTACAACTGCAGTCATGCACACCAAACTAACATCATTAACAAACACTAAATTTTAGCTAACATGGTGATTTCCGTACCATGTCGGGCTAGTCTACAGTAAGTTGTTTGAGTAGCTAATAAGAGTCTTCATTCATAGCTTACTCTGTACAACTATGTTACTTCCTATATCCTCTTTGAAAACAAAATGACTGAAATTTCCAGACATGAAAACGCATCGTATTTCATTTACTGTTAGCAGCGTCTCAGTCATCCCGCGTTTGAGGAGAATAATTGTAGACGGGTGTTATTTGCGCACGTGCCAGCAGGCGGCTCACGTCAGTCAACACGAGTGTCGACAGAACTAGGAACAATGCAGCGCTAAATAAGTAGCGTTATTTCAAAATTAAAAAAATGTATATTGATAGTACTCCCACTTTTTATTATATGTAAATGTGATCTGATTTTTTTATACAGTTACTAGATTGTTGTACTCGGATCACGTAATGCCATTATCCTACATGTATTACTCCCCAACCATGTATATAAAGCTATTTGACTTTTTAGTGGTGCACAATGAGAGTGGTTACTTTGTACCATACCTCCCTTATAAAACTGCTCTTACAAGACATAAGCCTCCAAAACCTAAAGCTGAACTATGACAACTAGCCTCAGGGTTTCCTCATAGTATGCGTTGCTTTACATTAATTATTTATTTGTGGCGATCTAAATGTTAACTTTGAGTGACATTTCCCTCAAGTTTTTTCTCTGACTCAGCCTCAAACAAGGCACTTAATTTGTCAATCAAACCATCTATAAATAGTCTGATTTGGACCATCCCTATGACTTTAATCAGAATCAGAAATCAGAATCAGAAAGAGCTTTATTGCCAAAAGTGTTGGGGTAGTTACTCAAAAAATGTAATTAGTTACTAGTTACTTCTGTAAATTGTAATGAGATTACTTTACTAGTTACTGCATTTGAAAAGTGACTTCACTGCTTATTACTTTACTTTTTTTAGGGCCCTATAAAATCCATTTTATTTTTTCCAAATTCCATTTTCTGTTTTAATTTTTCTGGATTCCATTTTGTTCTGTTTTATTTTTTCTCAACTCCTTTTTAATGGTTAAATTTAATTGTATTAATAAAAAAGCATGTCTAATTAATTTAAATCGTAACACTTATACATTTTCACAGCAATTTATTATTAAGTTTTTTTTATTATTATTACATGTTTGGGGCCCTATGAAATGTTTTTTTTTTCTTCTTCATGTTTTATTTTTTTAGCAAGTGTAATTATTTAAATGCATAGAAACAACTTCATTTATTCAATTTTTCTTAAAATAGCCTTATGAAATGTTTTTTTTTTTCCCCTCAGAAATTCTGTTATGTATTTACATTTTTCTAGTTATCAAATGAAGGCATAAAACATTCATTTAGATTTTCTTTTAAATATTGAAAATTAAGCAAACTTTATTTGTTGGTCAACAAAGGGGATTTACTTTTAAAAATAAAACATGGAAGAAATGTTAAGCAGGAGATGCTTTAAAGCTCGCGAAATAGAGGTTTCCCCAATAACAGCTGTAAACAAAGCAGCGCTGAGCTCACAAACGCTGCTTTATCAGGCATATAACATGCAAGTCTTCCTTCAGAAATACAGTGATATAAAAACACCTGTGCCTCGTTTTGATATTTAAACATATAAATGTAAAGAATTATTATTATTATTAAACGTGCTCATGTTTATTCAACAAAGCCTTTTGGAAAATCCTTTAGTTTTAAAATCGTGGCGAGTTTCCAAATATAAATAAATGTATGGGAAGCACATCCCACATCACAACCACCTGAGCCCAACTTCAGGCTACTCATCACCTTAACTTTAACTGCGTTTGTAGAAGGCACCACAGCCAGACCGATATACACAACACAGACCGGAAGTTAACTTAAGATGACATTTTAGAACTTGACAAACGGAGAGCGACTCCTAAGTAGCACTTAAAGCACAGCTACGTGCGATTGCTTTACGTGCAATGTTGGGAAACGCACGTCAAACAATAACGAACGATCATAAAATAACTCATAGAAAACACCCTTAAGCGCTAAGATCAATCGTTATCGGGAAACCCGGCCCAGAACTTTACACACAGGCAAACACAGCATGTGTAATGCAAGAAAGCATGATCCTATATTATTAGTGTAATGCGTTACTTTACTTCGTTACCCAAAAAAGTAATATAGTTACTGTAATCCGTTACTTTGTAACTTGTTACCCCTAACACTGATTGCCAAGTATGTTTTCGTTGTGCATACAAGGAATTTGTTTTAGTGACATAAGCTTCCAGTACACAGAGACAACAACAACAAATATTGCAAAATAAATCAAACAATAAATTAATTGTATAAACAGTTATAGATGATAATGGAATAGAATAGACTGAGATGCAGGGATGTACTACTAATGCAGTAATTTTTAAGTGGGGAACATTTAACTGTTCATGAGGTAGACTGCCTGGGGGAAGAAACTGTTCTTGTGACTGGCTGTCCTGGTATTTGCAGCTCTGAAGCACCGGACAGATTGCAAAAGTTCAAAAAGGGGATAACTTGGGTGCGAGGGATCCAAAGTGATTTACTGAGCTCTTTTCCTCACTCTGGATGCATACAGTTCTTGAAGGGTAGTCAGGGGAGCAACAATAATCCTTTCAGCAGTCCGTACCATTCTCTGTAGTCTTCTCATGTCTGATTTTGCAGCGGAACCAAACGAGAGAGTTATTGAACTGCACAGGACAGACTCAATGACAGCTGAGTAGAACTTTTTCAGCAGCTCCTGTGGCAAGTTAAACTTCCTCAGCTGGTGAACCTTTGTTAGGCCTTTTTAACAGTGGAGTCAATGTGATTGTTCCACTTCAGGTCCTGAGAGATGGTGGTTCCTGGGAATCTGAATGACTCCACAGCCGCCACAGTTCTGTCTATGGTGGTGAGTGGGAGGAGGGCAGGGGGTTTCTCCTGAAGTCAAGTCAAGTCAAGTCACCTTTATTTATATAGTGCTTTAAACAAAATACATTGCGTCAAAGCAACTGAACAACATTCATTTGGAAAACAGTGTGTCAATAATGCAAAATGACAGTTAAAGGCAGTTCATCATTGAATTCAGTGATGTCATCTCTGTTCAGTTTAAATAGTGTCTGTGCATTTATTTGCAATCAAGTCAATGATATCGTTGTAGATGAAGTGACCCCAACTAAGCAAGCCAGAGGCGACGGCGGCAAGGAACCAAAACTCCATCGGTGACAGAATGGAGAAAAAAACCTTGGGAGGCTCAATTGGGGGGCCAGTTCTCCTCTGACCTGACGAAGCCAGCAGTTCAATTCCAGGCTGCAGCAAAGTCAGATTGTGCAGAAGGATCCTCTGTTTCTTGTGGTCTTGTCCTGGTGGTCGTCTGAGACAAGTTCTTTACAGGGGACCTGTATCTGGGGCTCTAGTTGTCCTGGTCTCCGCTGTATTTCAGGGATATAGAGATCCTTTCTAGGTGCTGATCCACCATCTGGTCTGGATGACATACTGGATCCGGGTGACTGCAGTGACCCTCTGATCTGGATACAGACTGGATCTGGTGGCTTCGGTGACCTCGGAATAAGAGAGAAACAGACTAATATTAGCGTAGATGCCATTCTTCTAATGATGTGGCAAGTACATCGGGTGTTATGGGAAGTGTTCCCATATGCAGCCTAAAAATCCTTTAACGGATTTGGATATTAAAAGCATATTAGAATGTTATGTGTAAGCCAGGTTAAAGAGATGGGTCTTTAATCTAGATTTAAACTGCAAGAGTGTGTCTGCCTCCCAAACAATGTTAGGTAGGTTATTCCAGAGTTTAGGCACCAAATAGGAAAAGGATCTGCCACCTGCAGTTGATTTTGATATTCTAGGTATTATCAAAGTTTTGAGAACGTAGCGGACGTAGAGGATTATAATGTAAAAGGAGCTCGTTCAAATACTGAGGTGCTAAACCATTCAGGGCTTTATAAGTAATAAGCAATATTTTAAAATCTATACGATGTTTGATAGGGAGCCAGTGCAGTGTTGACAGGACCTGGCTAATATGGTCATACTTCCTGGTTCTAGTAAGAACTCTTGCTGCTGCATTTTGGACTAGCTGTAGTTTGTGTACTAAGCGTGCAGAACAACCATCCAATAAAGCATTACAATAATCGAACCTTGAGGCCATAAATGCATGAATTAACATTTCTGCATTTGACATTGAGAGCATAGGCCGTGATTTAGATATATTTTTGAGATGGAAAAATGCAGTTTTACAAATGCTAGAAACGTGGCTTTCTAAGGAAAGATTGCGATCAAATAGCACACATAGGTTCCTAACTGATGACGAAGAATTGACAGAGCAGCCATCAAGTCTTAGACAGTGTTCTAGGTTATTACATGCAGAGTTTTTAGGTCCTATAATTAACACCTCTGGTTTTTTTTTTTTCAGAATTTAGCAGTAAGAAATTACTCGTCATCCAGTTTTTTATATCGACTATGCATTCCATTAGTTTTTCAAATTGGTGTGTTGAGCTGAGTATCATCAGCATAACAGTGAAATCTGACATCATGTTTCCTGATGATATCTCCCAAGGGTAACATATAAAGCATGAAGAGTAGCGGCCCTAGTACTGAGCCTTGAGGTACTCCATACTGCACTTGTGATCGATATGATACATCTTCATTCACTGCTACAAACTGATGGCGGACATATAAGTACGATTTAAACCATGCTAATGCACTTCCATTAATGCCAACAAAGTGTTCAAGTCTATGCAAAAGAATGTTGTGGTCAATTGTGTCAAACGCAGCACTAAGATCCAATAAAACTAATAGAGATATACAACCACGATCAGATGATAAGAGCAGGTAATTTGTAACTCTAAGGAGAGCAGTCTCAGTACTATGATACGGTCTAAATCCTGACTGGAAATCCTCACATATACCATTTTTCTCTAAGAAGGAATATAATTGTGAGGATACCACCTTTAGTATCTTGGACAGACAAGGGAGATTCGAGATTGGTCTATAATTAACTAGTTATTTGGGGTCAAGTTGTGGTTTGAGAGGCTTAATAACAGCTAGTTTGAAGGTTTTGGGGACATATCCTAATGACAATGAGGAATTAATAATAGTCAGAAGAGGATCCATGACTTCTGGAAGCACCTCTTTTAGGAGCTTAGATTGTATAGGGTCTAACATACATGTTGTTGGTTTAGATGATTTAACAAGTTTTTACAATTCTTCCTCTCCTATGGTAGAGAATGAGTGGAACTGTTCCTCAGGGGGTCTATAGTTCACTGTCTGATGTGATACTGTAGCTGATGGCTGAATGGTTACAATTTTATCTGTAATAGTATCGATTTTAGAAGTAGTTCATAAAGTCATTACTGCTGTGATTTTGGGAAATGTCAACACTTGTTGAGGCTTTATTTTTCGTTAATTTAGCCACTGTATTGAATAAATACCTGGGGTTATGTTTGTTTTCTTCTAAAAGAGAAGAAAAGTAATCAGATCTAGCCGTTTTTAATTCTTTTCTGTAGGATAGGTTACTTTCCCGCCAAGCAATACAAAATACCTCTAGTTTTGTCTTCCTCCAGCTGCGCTCCATTTTTTTTCGGGCTGCTCTCTGTAGGGTGCGAGTATGCTCATTATACCATGGTGTCATACTGGTTTCCTTAACCTTCCTTAAGCGTAAAGGAGCAACTGTATTTAAAATGTTAGAAAAGAGAGAGTCAATAGTTTTTGTTACATAATCAAGGTGTTCTGAGGTTTTGGATATGCTAAGGAATTCGGATACATCAGGAACTTAAAAAGGATAACTTAAAAAGCAGTCTTTTGTGGTAGAAGTAATGGTTCTTCCATACTTGTAACAAGAAGTAGAATTTACAATTTTGGCTATATGAAGTTTGCACAAAACTAAATAATGATCTGAGATATCATCACTTGGCTGCATAATTTCAACACTATCAACATCAATTCCATGTGACAGTATTAAATCTAGAGTATGATTTAGACAATGAGTAGGTCCTGAAACGTGTTGTCTAACCCCAATAGAGTTCAGAATGTCTATAAATGCTGATCCCAATGCATCTTTTTCATTATCAACATGGATATTAAAATCACCAACTATTAAACTTTATCTGCAGCCAGAACTAACTCGGATGTAAAATCACCAAACTCTTTAATAAAGTATGTATGGTGCCCTGGTGGCCTGTATACAGTAGCCAGTACAAACATAACAGGGGATTTATCATTAACATTTGTTTCTTTGGATAATGTTATATGAAGCACCATTACTTCAAACGAGTTATACTTGAAGCCTGCCCTCTGAGAAATCCTGAAAACGTTTTTATAAATTGAAGCAACACCTCCCACTTTGCCTTTTAGATGTGGCTTGTGTTTATAACAGTAATCTTTGGGGGGTGGACTCATTTAAAATAATGTAATCATCAGGTTTTAGCCAGGTTTCTGTCAAACAGAGCACATCTAGATAGAAAGGAATCTAATATTCAATATTGATTTGGACGTTTTTTGTATTTTCTAGTTCAGGGAACAGACACAGTCTCTATAGTGTGATATCTAGGTGAAAGAGTCTCTATGTGCTGAGAATTAACTGACCTCTGTGACGTGAGGCAGCTAGCAGGATGGTCGGTTTAGCCAGTCTGTCTGCTTCCTGACCTGGGCCCCAGTTAGTCAAGTATAAACAAGTCCACTATGATCTCCACAGTTTTGAGCATGTTCAGCTCCAGGTTGTTAAGATTGCACCAGACAGCCAGCTGCTCAACCTCTTTTCTGTAAGCAGACTCTTCACCGTCCTGGATGTGACTGATGACTGTAGTGTCATCTGCTAACTTCAGGAGCTTGACAGAGGGGTCTTTAGAGGTGCAGTCGTTGGTGTACAGGGAGAAGAGCAGTGGGGAGAGAACACATCCCTGAGGGGCACCAGTGTTGGTGGAGCAGCTGTATGACATGAACTTTCCCACTCTCACTAGCTGTTGCCTATCTGTCAGAAAGCTGGTGATCCACTGACAGATAGAGCTAGGAACAGAGAGCTGGGTCAGTTTGGTCTTGAGGGCTGTTGGGATGATGGTGTTGAAAGCCGAACTAAAGTCCATAAACAGGATCCTCACATAAGTCCCTGTTTTGTCCAGATGTTGCAGGATGAAGTGCAGTCCCATGTTTACTGCATCATCCATGGACCTGTTTGATCTGTAAGCAAACTGCAGGGGGTCCAGTAAGGGTCCAGTGATGTCATTCTGATAGACCAGAAGTTTTTCAAACAACTTCATGACGACAGTCGTTAGAGCCACAGGTCTGTAGTCGTTAAGTCCTGTTATTTTGGGTTTCTTTGGAACGGGGATGATGGTGGAGCATTTGAAGCAGGAAGGGATTTCACACAACTGATGTGTGAAGCAGGAAGGGACTTTTCACATTACACAACAGATATGAAAAGTTTGGGTTTTCAGACAAGCTGGTGCAACATCATCTGGGCCTGGTCCCTTTCTTCTTTTGTTCTTCCTGAAGACCTGACACACATCATCCTCACTGATTTGAAGAGCAAGAGGTGGGGAGAGGGGGATTGCAGGAGGTGTTAACGGTTGTGTAAGCAGATGGTCAGAACAGGTGTGAGGGGTTTCAAATCTACGATAAAACGTATTCAGGTCATTAGCAAGTTTTTGATTCACCTCAGTGCAGGGGGATGGTGTCTGTTTGTGATGGCTCTCAGACCTTTCCACACTGAAGTTAAGTCTTTGGAAGTGAACTGATCTTTCAACTTTTTAGCGTAGGTCCTTTTAGCTGCTCAAATCTACTTATTCAGTGTGTTCCTGGCCTGGCCATGAGATGGACCAGGCAGTCAATGTCAATGTCACCTTTATTTATATAGCGCTTTAAACAAAATACATTGCGTCAAAGCAACTGAACAACATTCATTAGGAAAACAGTGTCAATAATGCAAAAATGATAGTTAAAGGTTCTCAAAGGTTCTCAATTCTCAAAAGGTAAAGAACTTTGCAACCGTTTACACTGCTTCACAATTGAATTGTTTGGAACCCATGGAAGCATTTGTCTGACTGTTATTGAAGCAGAAAAGTTTTTTTTTTTTTTTTTTTTTGATACTTTGGAGTTGACAAAGTTTTGGATCTTTTGAGAATTGACCCTTTCAAGTTCACTATTGGAGTGCATTATCGTTTGTTACTGGATTTGCTACTGGAGCGGACCAAGATTTTTGTTCATGCACATATAAGCTTAAATGAAGCCAGATGAGAATGAAATGAGTTGAAGATAAATGTGCTGTTTAATTTTTTGAAAAGGAAAATAATTTTCTGGAATAATTGTTTTGTTTTGTTGTTCTCAAAAGCTAAAATATGGCTGATGACAAACTTAAAGAGCTTTGCGCAACGCGCAGAGGAAAACTTGGCGTGTGTACACGTAAAATGAATGAATTAAAGGAATTATTAAAAGGTGGAGATATTGAAGCCGTTGACACAGGCATTGAACATCTCCATGTGGCATTGGATGAATTTAAAGATGTGCATCAGTCTGTGCAAGTGCTGTATGAGGAAGAGGAAAAGAAAAGTGACAATGATGATTGGTACCAACCAAAGATGCAAACCTTTGAAACATTTTTGAATGAGGTAGAAATGTGGAAGAGTGCTCAAAGCTATGAACCCCAAACTGTGGTGTCTCCTCTGGACAGTATATCCATTGTGGCAGCACGTGACAGTAAAGTAGAACATTCACGTTCTGGTGCCAGTGTTGACTCAAAATCTTCGTCAGTGTCTTCCGCACGTTTAAAAGCTGAAGCGGAAAAGGCAGCTCTATTGCAACGGACTGAAGGACTGAAGAAAAAACACGCCTTGGAAATGGAAAGAATTAAAGTGCAAAATGCAATGGAAAGAGTTGAACTTGAAACAGAGTTGGCTGCAGCTAATGCAAAGGTGCGAGTGTTACGGAGCATTGATGCTGAATCTATGAACTCTAAACTCATATCGACAGAAGTTTCAGAATCGCCAGGAGATGGCATGAATGCGTATCTGGAGAGCAAGTATGACAGAATCAAGGCACATGTTCACCCTGAACCCTCACCAGTGGAATATGCCAGAATCTCTACTGTTCCCAAAACACCATTGCAAAAGGTTTTAACACAGGATACAAGACCCCGGAGGTCACAAAGGCCTGTTCAGACCTTACAGTTGAATCCGACCAGTCAAGCATCTGCAGGTACTTCCTTTCCACATGCCCCTTTAAGCTCAGATACCAGCAACCTAGGTACTGTTGCTGATCTTATTGCACAGCAACAGAAAATGACTTTACTTCCAACTAGGCATCTACCCATGTTTAACGGTGAACCTCTGAACTTCAGACCATTTATGCAGGCATTTGAACACTGTATTGAGAACAACACCAGCAATAGCCAAGACAGACTGTATTACCTTGAACAATACACCTCTGGCCAACCTAAGGAGCTGGTCAGAAGTTGCCTTCATATGGATGCAGATAGAGGGTATGCAGAGGCAAAACGGCTATTGGAACTTCATTTTGGAGATGAATTTAAAATTACTAATGCTTATATGGATCAAGCCTTAAATTGGAATAATATCCCATCAGACAATGGAGAAGCTCTGTACAGTTATGCTCTTTTCCTCCGTGGATGCTGTAATGTAATGCGTACCTTAAGGTACAGGGATGAAGCCAGTCAATAGGGAACATATCCCCAGAAGAGAAGATATTCGAAAATGGCCTTATCTTCAAGATGTTGATATTCCCAACATTAATGCTGGGATTGACCTTCTGATTGGGATTAATGCACCCAAATTGATGGAACCTTGGAGAATTATCAATAGCCAGGGTAATGGACCCTTTGCTGTTAAAACACTTCTAGGTTGGGTGGTGAATGGACTTCTCCATACTGAGGATGCATGCATCAACAAGCAAGGTCAGAAATATGTTCATGCACATCGGATTTCTGTTGATAACCTGAGTGAACTTTTGATTCAGCAATACAATCATGATTTCCCAGAAAAGAGTTTTGAGGAAAAGAAACAAATGTCGGTAGAAGACCACAAATTCATGCAGATAATGGACAGCTCTGTTGAAATAGTGGATGGACATTATCAATTGCCTTTGCCATTCAAGAAGGATAATCCTATGATGCCAAACAACCGTCACATGGCAGAGCAACGAGCATTGTCTTTAAAGAGAAAGTTTCAAAGGAATAGTGACTTTCATAATGAGTATAAGGCATTTATGGAAAAGGTCCTATCATGCAGACATGCTGAACTTGTACCCCAAGACCAGCCACAGGAAAATGGAAAAGTGTGGTATATTCCACACCATGGTGTTTTTCACCCAAAGAAGGGGAGCTTGCGTGTGGTATTTGACTGCTCTGCAGCTTATCAGGGTGCCTCACTGAACACTGAACTCATTCAAGGTCCCAATCTTACAAACAGCTTAATTGGGGTCTTAGTCCGCTTTCGTCTTGACAACATTGCTATCATGGCTGATGTGGAGAAAATGTACTATCAAGTAAAGGTCCCATCTCATCATGCGAACTTCTTGCGCTTCCTTTGGTGGCCAAATGGGGACGTCAGTCAGCCACTAAAAGAGTACAGGATGATTGTACATCTTTTTGGCGCAACATCATCAGCTAGCTGTGCAAGTTATGCTTTAAGGAGGACAGCTGAGGATAGCAAGGGGTGCTTCTCAGCTGATGCAACTAGCACAGTCAAGAACAACTTCTATGTGGATGATTTGTTGAAGGCAGTGGACACAGAGGGCCATGCCATTGGACTTTGTAAAGAGCTGAAATTGCTCTGTGCAACTGGAGGCTTTAAGTTGACCAAATGGATTAGTAACAACAGAGCTGTATTGGCCTCCATTCCAGAGCCTGAGAGGGCCAAGGACATAAAGAATCTTGACCTTGACATAGAAGATTTGCCAGTTGAAAGAGCTCTCGGTGTGCAATGGTGTGTTAAGGAAGACACTTTCACATTCCAGGTGACCATAAAGGAGCGTCCATGCACCAGACGTGGGATTCTGTCCATGGTCAGTTCTATATATGACCCACTTGGATTCCTTGCACCTCTCACCTTTCCGGCAAAACACATCTTGCAAGAGTTATGCAAGCAGAACATTGGATGGGATGAAGAATTGCCAGAGGTCCACGCTCAAGCTTGGAACCAATGGTGGCAAGATCTTCCAAGAGTGAGGAAGTTCAAGGTCAACCGATGCCTTGTACCAAACAACTTTGGAGATGTCAAAACAGCACAGATGCATCACTTCTGTGATGCGAGTGACCTTGGGTATGGAACAGTTACCTATCTCAGGCTGTCTAGCAGCAACAAGGTTCATGTCACCTTTATAATGGGAAAGGCCCGAGTTGCTCCTTTAAAACTGATGACCACACCACGAATGGAGCTCACTGCTGCAGTTTTGGCCGTACGAATGGACAAGATGCTATCTGAGGAGTTGCATATGGAATTGGAAAAGTCTCTGTTTTGGACAGATAGCATGACTGTTCTAAGGTACATCCGGAATGAAAGCAGAAGATTCCTAACCTTTGTGGCAAACCGTGTTAATGTCATCAGAAGTGAGTCCGATGTCTCCCAATGGAAGTATATAGGCACAAAACTCAATCCCGCTGATTACGCCTCCCGGGGACTACATGTCAACACATTCTTGAAAAGAACAACATGGATCAGTGGCCCAGACTTTCTGAAGGAACCATCTCATTGCTGGCCAGAGCTTCCTTCTGAACCCATTCTCTCTCAAGATGACCCTGAATTAAGAAAAGGAGTTGTCACTGTCAACGTTGCTGTGAAGGAAAACTGTGACGCCACTACTTACCTCATGAATTATTTCTCAACTTGGATGAGGCTCAAGAAAGCTGTGGCATGGTTCCTGAGGTTCAAGTCTGTTCTGTTGAAATTATGTAAAAATGACAAGAAAGATCTAAACAGACATATCATGACCACAAGAAAAGGAAAACATGAAAAGACAGGTCCAAATGTTCTGTCAATCAGTGATCTAGAGGATGCTGAGGTCGCAATCTTGCAGTTTTGCCAAAGGCAGGGATTCCCACAAGAAATAGCCTGTTTGCAGAAAGGCATGCAAAATGTAAACAGAAACAGCTCCATCTACAGGTTGGATCCTCTTCTGGCCAATGGCATTTTAAGGGTTGGTGGACGTCTGAGTAAAATGGCAATGCCCACCGAGCAGAAACATCCTGCAATCCTCCCTAAGGACCATCACGTTTCCAAACTCTTACTTCAGCACATCCATCAAGAAGTTGGACACAGTGGAAGAAATTTCATGCTCTCCAAACTCAGACAAAGATATTGGATTCCTTGCGCCAACACTCTGGCCAGAAAGGTAGTTTATGAATGCACCAGATGCAGAAGAGTCAAATTGAGTGCAGGTGAACAGAAAATGGCAGACTTGCCAGTTGACAGGTTGACCCCTGGCCTTCCGCCCTTCACGCATGTAGGGGTTGATTATTTTGGGCCATTAGAGGTAAAACGAGGCCGCAGCATTGTAAAACGGTACGGCGTGATTTTCACATGTCTTACCAGCCATGCTATACACTTGGAGGTTGCACATTCACTTGATACTGACTCTTGCATTCATGCATTCAGACGTTTCATTGCCAGAAGAGGACCAGTGTCTGAGTTGCGATCAGATAATGGAACAAACTTTGTTGCAACTGAAAAGGAACTAAAAGAGTCCTTGAAATCTTGGAACATGCAACAAATTGAAAAAAGTCTGCTCCAAAAGGGAGTGAAATGGACATTTAACCCTCCCCATGGTGCCCATTATGGAGGGATATGGGAGAGGTTGATTCGCACGATCAAAACGACGTTACAGTCAGTCACCAGCCAGCAGTATCTGGATGATGAAGGCCTTCAGACAGTAATGTGTGAGGTTGAGGCCATTCTCAATAGCCGTCCACTCACGACTGTTTCTGACAACCCAAATGACTTGGAGCCGTTAACGCCTAATCATTTACTGCAGCTTAAGGTGCAGCCTGTTCTACCACCGGGTTTGTTCGTGAAAGAAAGATCTTTACACCAGACATCGTTGGAGACAGATCCAGTACATTGCCGACTTATTTTGGAAACGCTGGGTCCGAGAGTACCTCCCTCTTCTGCAAACACGGCAAAAATGGTCTCGTGTCAGACGCAACTTCTGTCCAGGAGACGTCGTACTAGTAGCCGACAGCACAGCGCCAAGAGGATCGTGGATGCTAGCTAGAGTCACTGAAGCCCTCCCTGACTCCAAAGGCTTGGTCCGCAGTGTACGGCTTCAAACCAAAACAAGCCAGCTTGAAAGACCTATCAGTAAGATCTGCTTGCTAGTAGAAGGCCAGTAATCTAAAGCTGAGTGAGACCTGAATGAACTTGCGCACGTGCACACACTGTCATACAGATACATACACTGAATCGCTGCACTCATTTATTCTTGTAAATAATGCATAATGAGTTTAAGGGAATAATATATAGCTCCTTGGAAAATTACATTTAGTTAGTTATAGCTTGCTTCCTGCAATAGCTATAAGGGGCCGGCTATGTAGGAGCCGTTTTGAGTTTAATCTAAGTTGTTGTGCTATTGGAGCACTGGTATATTTTGTTTGATTTAGGGTCCTTTATTTTGTAGGGACTTTTAGTTTGACGGTCGGTGAGAATGTTTGAAGATAAAGATGGCCGCCTCTCACCTTTCTAAAAACAAAAAAGAACAAGGAAGCTGTTGGAACGTATTAAGCATACAGTTCTTTACATCGCTACTGAATCGCTATTGAATCTTTATTGAACAGTATTTGGACATTATTTTTGATTTAAGTTGTGCCTTTTTTTTTTTAACCACCATTTTTCAACCACTTACCAATTGTTTGTTGGATTACTGGAGTCCATGCTTTGTCTGCTACTACCAACCTACTTACCTGCCTGCTGCCTGCTTTGCTTTGCTTACCTGCCTTGCTCTGCATACCTGCCCTGTTTACCTATCTGCTGGAATACCATCTCATCCACCTCAAAAAAGGTACCATTTAAGTTTAACTGTGTTGGATAGCTTGTTAAAGAAGCTAAGCAATACGTCCCAGCTAAGAGTGGTCCGCCACTACAGCAGTTCATCATTGGATTCAGTTATGTCATCTCTGTTCAGTGATCAGAGAGCCCCAAAGCTGCTCGTGGGACAGAGTGATATGCATTCTTAATTATTGTGTAACAGTGATCCAGTATATTACTGTCTCTGGTGGGACATGAAAAATGCTGTCTGTATTTTTGGCAGTTCACTGGAAAGATTTGCTTTATTAAAGTCCCCAAGAATGATTAAAAAAGAGTCCGGTTGTTGTTGTTCTGTCTCTTTAATCTGATCAGTGAGTTTTTACGTAAAGCAGTGCTTACGTGCGCTTGCGGAGGGATGTAAACACTCACAAGAATGAACAAGTGAAACTTGGCACTTGAAAACCTTCCAGTCCAGTCCTCCACAGACAAACAATTTAAGTGTACTTAATAAACAAAGAGTTAGAATTAACAAAGCTGTCACTTCATGTCAATGTGTTTCTGCAATGACACAATAAAACAACTGAGGCTATGCAGCGTTCCCATGCTAACTGCTTTAGCCACAGCTGTTTTAGTACATCAGCTCATGAGATTGCATAGTGTCATGGAGAAAGTCACAGTACTTCATGGTTAACCATCTGCCCTTTTGTTTTCCTCACGCTGAGGTGTGATAGTACAGAGAGACTGAATCACGGACGCAGACCCTGCAGGCCACTGAATCACCCTCTGTTTAAAACATAGATGCTCATCAGCATCCAAGCTGTCTTCTGGAAGCTTAAGTTTGTCTTCAGCTATGGCAAACAAATGTCAAGAGCAGCCATGAGCAACACACAACCCCCTCAGGGGCAGCACTGTTGATGTTTAAGAGTGGGAAGTACCCATTTGAAACCACTGTCCATTAAGGTATTAAGAACATGATTATAACCATAAGCTCAAGCTCCCATGTGTTCATTCAATGCTTATTTCCACAGTGTGTTGGGAACAGGTCCTCCTTTCTGTGTGGGTGGTCTGCAAAGCTTCACTGGAAAAATCGCAGCAGAAGCCGCATGTTGTATCGGCCCGTAGCCAGAAGCCCAGATGTGACATTAATTGTTTTTAATCTGTTCAGTGAGCCAGTAGTCCCTATTCACACTCAGTAAATATCATTACTCATGATACATTTTCATATTCATATTCATATACATATTCAACCTGACAGTTACATGACCTCTAATGGTTTCATGAAAAGACTGTGTGCTGTTGATCCAAAATGCACTTTTTTGTGCACCAGTTCTGTCAGAGGCGAGTGATTTAAGAAAATTATAACAGAAATAAACCTTACCTTACCTTAACTTAAACTTAATTTTGTGTTTATTTAAAACCTATTTTGTCTGATTGACTCATTTTAAAGCTACCTAAAAAAACAATTGGCCATAAAAGTAACAAAGGTTTTTTTTGTTTTTTTTTTTGTTGTTGTTTTTTTGAGATGAGTCCCTGATAACAAAGTACATCACAGAGATGTCTATTTGATGTCTGGATTTACATCTGCAAGACGTATTTTTCAAGTGTTTGCTCATCTACAATATGTCTATTGGACGTTTCCTATCAGATGTATAAGAGACGTTTAGAAGATGTCTTAGAATGTATGTAAAACGAACATCTGAAAGATGTTCATGATGAAAGATCAGGGCCCGTATTCATAAAGATTCTAAGAATCCTCTCAGAAAACTCTTAATTTAGCTTAAAAATTTTTACGTAGGAGTCTTAGCTTAAGAGCGATTCGGGACTGATCTGAGAGCAACTCTGAGTAAGGAAAAGACAAAAACTTTAATCTTAGTGAGGAGGCGGGGTTGACCCCGTTGCTATGTATGACACAATCTTTTGAAGACTGTGATTGGTTGGTTGTCCAAGAAGGAAAAAAAGAGTGTTTTTAAATATAGGGTCTATTCTAATTCTCACTTTGAATTTACATGCGTAATTTTTCCTATTTGACCGTTCTCTCTCTCTCTCTCACACACACACACAAGGTGGGAATGTCCAGTGGAAACGAAATGAACTGTGACACAATAAGATTTTCTGAAAGTGCTGTAATTGTTTGTATGATCACTCTGCTTACAGAAGGCTGTGACGGACCCAAATCATCACTATTGCATTGTTGCATTTTCCCAGTTGCCAAATATCATAATGTAGTGATTACTTTAATTTCTGGCGCTATGGCATTTCTGCGCTGTGTTGGAGATGTTAGCACGTCTCTAATAAGATTTTATTAAATTTTCTCCTCTGCTAAAAAAACTCTTAAGCCTCTTAAAAGTCCTCGTCTGTGCTCCTAACAAGGTTAAGATGCTTTCTGAATTACTTTTTTCTTTACTATGATTTTTTTCTTTAATTTTAAGAGTAAACGCCCACATTTCTAAGAATTTTCTTAGAATTTTGTCACTAGGAGCTAATTTTTGCATTAAGATTCTTTATGAATACGGGCCCAGATTTTTACATAGCAGATTTTTTTGTAAAGATTTGATTTGCCACAAAAGTGTCAAAATTTGGCTTACATATTACTTTAAGTTAAGGAATATTTTCACACTGCATTTAACCATGGGTTATCATCATTCTTAAATCCGCTTTCAACTCCAGATGTGTTTCGCACTCATGATTTAGTTGCAGGATTTGGTGTTAGAGTGTTGTGTCTATGCTTAGGAACAGCCAACCAATCATAAGCCTTCGAAGTTCATTCAGGAGAAACATAATAGTCTTCTATATGTAATATTAGGACGTGCAATGCTTGAGCTGTTCTGTAAACAGGTCAAGTACTGCATTTGTCCAATCAATGACACTGATACTACAAACATGTAAAATAACAACGTCAGCGGTTTTTAGGAATGTACAGTCATCTCATTACATTTACATTTACAATGTAAATGTAAATGTAAATGCAGTCATCTTATATACACAAGATTAATTGTTAACCCAAGGTAAGTTATGAGCAGTGTGAAAGCCAGTTTTTACTTACACTTTGCGCTTTGGCAAGCATTAATTTTGAACCCTAAGAGTGAGTGTAGGAGAGAAGGAGACTTGTAGGAGTAACAATTCTCAGGAGGAACCTTGAAGAACCTCCTGATTGGGTCCAGTGGAGCTTCCATTGTTTGCCTGTCTTTGACATCTGAAGTTCATTATGTCCAGGGCCTGAGGAATCAAACTAAGAACATATGTAGAAAAGAGGGAGAAATTCCCCTTCTCTTTAAAAGCAATGAAAGCATTTATTTTCCTTTGTGGTGTTTCCTGATCTCATATCAAAAGCTTTATTGTTTCTTTGCTCACAGGGGTCCCCAACGTTTTGGCAGCTTGTAATTCAGTTGCACCAGTGCTTAATTTGTAAATTGGGAGGTCCCGCAAAAAAAACCGGGGTAACGGATCCGGCATGTGATTACAGGAGGGAGAGGTAACGGAACATTCGCGCAATCACATTGCTGGACCAGTTTAAGTGATTTTAAGAGCGTGCACCAGTTGCATTTAGGGTCTGTAAGGTAATGAAAATGCCATGGGATTTTAAAACAACAATTTCCAGGCCTAAAAACGTTTTGAAAAAGTTGTGGAATTTTATTTTTCAAATCTCTGTGTAATAGTTATATTTAATCAGGTCCTACATTTCTGTGGTTTTAATAATTCTCGCAGCTTTCAAGTTTATAAAGAGGTAAATCCCTGCATTTATTCAACATAGCTTGTAGGTTTGAATAATAAAATAAATCCACACAAACAAGATTCAATCAGTCATAAACCATAAACTCTCTCGGAGCGCGCTTCACATCAGCGCATCTTGTCTGCACTTCAGCGACCAGCTGCAAGCTGCGATACAAGACTCACTCGCATTTCGATTGGGACAGCTGACAGAACTGTCACTTGACTTGACTAATCGGGTAATTGTTGCATTGTCACCAAAATGTATAATTTGCACACCTTTTAAGGATTTTAAGCCATTTGGTACTCACGCGCTCCATTATGTGCCTTCGCAGTCACATCCAAAGCTTGCGCGTATAAAGCCACCTCGCGAGTATTAGCCTATATAAGAGTTATTTTTCATAGTTTGTTGAGTTTAAGCAACCAAATACACACAATATGATGTCTGATGATTGTTGACAAATAAAACAGTTTCATGGCACACTGAAGGGGGGGGGGGGGGGGAATCAAATATTAAATCTAAAAAATGTACTTCTCCAGTCTTCAAACACACAAAGACATTAGCCTTTACAGACATAGTGTTTGAGTAAAGAAAATGCTGTATTCAAACAGTTATGTGTTTACCCTTGCTTTGCGAATATTTGGAGACCTGTCTCCTCCAGGCTGTGCGCACGCGTCAATCTGAGTGGAGGCGTGTGAAGTGACGAGGTTTCACTTAGAGCTTGAGGAACCAATGGCGTAATGAAGTTTTACTGACAAGCTCTTTTAAATACTTATCATTGGTTAAATATTTGTAAAACCCTCTGATTTAAAATAATAATAACAAATTATAATAGAGATATGACTTTTGGTTAATTTTTCACGGCACATATATTTCTGCCATACGGAAACGCCACGCCTGGAGGTGGGGGGTCCGCCAAAATGAGGTGCGGATCCGGATCCGGCTTGTTCCGGCACAAATTAAGCCTCGAGTTGCACACGAAGAAACCAGTGATGCCTCTTAAAGCAAACAGTGCATTCACCAAGTGAACATACGTGCTGAAAGTTTCAGGGCCTGAGATTCTGAACATAACATTCACATAGTAGTTGAGAATCATTATGATTGATAAGAAGTTTTTCAGTCGTCACAGTGGGCTCTGGTTGGGATCTATGAGACTGTGAGCAAGGAAATAAAATCATCTGTTCCAGAAGTGATTTCAATAAGATTCCAGCGATAAGATTGATTAGAGGCTATAAACTGGAGTTTGTGATGATTTTGAGATCTGTCTTGAACATGAGCCGCACACTGGCTATTAAACTGTAACAGTACATATTAAAATTATAAATCTTTTTGAATTAGAAGTCCAAATTCTACTATCAAATTAAAGTTAAGGTGCTGAATCAACACTTAAATTTTTTATGGATCACTAATATTATTTTGTAATATTTGAACATCACCAGTATATCAAATTATATGATAAAATATCAAAGGCATTTTAAAGGATGTTTGAATCCAAACTGTTTTGGTTACCATTGACTTCCATTCTGTTCCACATTTCACAAAATATCTTTTGAGGTCCAACAGGATTGGAACAACATGAGGGTGAGTAAATGATTACCAAATTGTCATTGTTTGGGTGAACTATCACTTCATTTACTTATTGTTTTAGTGGGCAGGATGTAAAATTATAAATGGGTTGCACTGGACAATAAAAAAATAACATTGAGGCATTGCTCACATTATTCTCATTCTTGACTTATGTTGACATAAAGGAATTCCCATTAATTTTCTTTTTCAGAGCTTTAGGGTTTGTTTGAGTTGTGGAAATTGTTTCTTTACGATGTCAACCATCGGATAAGAGACATTCAAACTTTTTGGCGTAGGTCCAAGTGATCTTTGAAACTTAACTTTCTGCTTTGATGATAGTTTTATCTTTTCTCCTTTGTAGTATTACTTTTCTTGGACCTTAGAGACATCAACAAATAGAAATTGGTCAAATAATTTATAGTGAGTGAACAGAAACCACTAAACATACGCCAATGTAAACAATAGAAATGTAGTCTAACTGCTTTGAGGGAGGCAGATTAATGATTAATCTACATATTTTATTCTGAACACACATTATTATAGTTTTGTCATTCTGTAGAAATTGAACACAGAAAAAAAAATGTCCGAGAGAAGTTGCATTAAAAATTATAAAGTTGATTTTATTAGGTTTCATTTCAATCAGTAGGCAAAAAACATTTTGTCAAGAGGACAACCAATTTAGAAATATAATTTGAGAATCTACAAAATAAGTTTAAGTAAAAAAAAAAAAAAAAAAAAAAGGCACACAGCCAAAATCCAGAGCAATTTGATAAAAATTTTTCCCCAAAAAAAGGAGGAAAAAAACCAAAAAGAATAGAGCAACAAAATAAATCTAAATAATATTTACACTAAAATGTCATAGTATTTACATTAAGGCATTTCAATTACACAAAACTTGTCAAATTCCACTTCACAAAGCCAATGCAATAAATACATCGATTTTACAAGAAAGAACCAGTTGATGCAATAACCCTCTCTTAAACGCAGCCGAATTAATGTGGTAATAGTGAAAAAACGGTAACCTGCTGAATTTTTTTGTTTTTTGTCTATCTTTTTATGAACAATAAGTTTAAGCATGTGCTGCTGATAAAAACAAATATGAAAAGGCACTTTAAGATGAGATGCGTTCAAAAGAACAGTCACTGTGGTCTCGTACATTCATATGAGCTTATGCATCAATGACAGTAGGAAAACAAATGTTCAGCCAGCGTGCTTCGGTGTGTATAAAGGGGACAGTATAAATCACACAGCTGTCTAAAGCCCTTTTCCAACTTCTCATTGCTTTTCTATACTATTGTTTAATAATTCAAGAAATAATCGCTGTTCAGTAGCAGCACATTATCATCCAAAGCTATAAATACTTCAGCAACTAAAAAGAGGGAATCGCAGTATAGGCTGTGTACCTGAAACCCCAGTAAGAGCAGGAACTATTCCAGTGATATATATTAAGATATTCATCTTTTCCAGTCTAATAATAAAAATGGGAGTTAGTTAGTCTTAGTGCTCTGCAGATGTACAAGAATGAATCCTGTGTATTTAACAGTTCATTTCATTATGTTTAAAAAACATTTCTTCTTCCAATTAGACGATGAGAGGTGAGTCTCATGTACAAAACAGCTTATAGAGAATGTCAAAATGAGATGAGGGTCCTAACGGAAATTTGATCTATACATTCTGAAGAAAGAGGAAAAGGGTACCGAACAACAAGAAACGGGATTTCGTGGTAATATCTAAAGTTTACAGTCTACAGCTTGATGCTCTCGACAGGTCAGAGAAAGATGATTACCCTAAACATTATAAGGTTCGTCGCGGTGTAGAGAAAGAAACAAGTCGTTCTGTCATCACTTCAAGTGCATAATAATAACAAGGATATGTGTCTTTGTGTCTAATTCTGATGTCTCTTCATGTGCAGGGCGAGATGATCAGAGCGAGAGAAGCTGCGGCTGCACACAGCGCACTGGAAGGGTTTGGCTCCCGTGTGCTTCCTGAAGTGACGCGTCAGCTCATCGGAACGAGCAAACCGCCAGTCGCAGCCCTCCCACGTGCACCTATACGGCTTCTCACCTGAACACAGACACAATGGACACCACATTTGGTTAGACACACGAACACAACACGGAAGAAACTATTGTTCACGGACAAAAAAACAGTTTCTGTTCACGAATACATTAGCATTGCCAAATGAGTAATCTGTTTGGGTAGGTTTCTCTGTCATCACTGTAGTAACCATAACAAACATATACATTAACTTCACTCAACTCAATCTCTAAGATTAAAGTATTTCAGTATTTTGGTATGTTTGTGGAGACCGACAAGACTAAACTTATAGTCGGCCATAAATAGCAGCACAGTGTTTGGTTTTCTAGAACTCGGATTTAGAGCATTTATTTTTTAAATGATATGTTATTTTTTCCTCCCAAAAGCAAGTTGGTGTGACTGCCATATCAACACATGCATTAAAATCACAATGTTCCCTGTAGGTAAAACTCAAAACTAGGAATTAAGAAGGATATTGAAAAAAAAAAAAACAGGCAAATCTTATATTTAGACTACTCTAGAATGGTAGAAAGACTTAGCATCATTTAATCATTTACTTACCAATCATTTTATCATTTACAAAAGAAGATATTTTGAAGAATGTGGGTAACCAAACAGTTGCCGGTAGCCATTAACTTCCATAGTATTGTTTTTTCTCCCTATAATATGGAACTCCAGCAATTGGCTACCAGCAGCTGTTTGGTTACCAACAATCAACTCATACAGGTTTGGAGCGACTTGAGGGTGAGTAAATGAGAATAAAATGTTTCATTTTTGGGTGAACTATCCCTTCAAGGGATGACAGAATGTTCATTTTTAGGGAAGTGTCATTTAACGCAAAAACGTTTTTTGGCATTGTAAACAATACGTGCTTTGATTAATTCAATTATTTGAAATATCAGTACAAACAAACCCGAAAACATTATCCCAATGTTATCATTTATCTTAGCAATAGGGCTATAGCTGAAAAACTATAAGGAGTAATACTGCAAGTTAAGCTGTTTCAACTGTAGTTTATGCAGTAGGTGTGGTGCTCAAAAACAATTAACTAGCTCAACGTCAGAACAGTTGCCTGTCTTGAGCTTTAACGTTCGTGAGGTGAGCCCTGAACGGGAGTCCTGTAATGACTTGTTTGGATAGCTCATCCCATGTGTTGTCTGCTCGAGGCCTCGCTCTTCTCCCCAAGGACTGGTTGGATTGGGTTTTATCTTCATAGGTTATCTGGACATGGTTTGGTTTCTCTTATTCAAATAAAATAGAGGTGACGTTTATTAATCATACCTGTTCAGGCTAACGTGATAGTGGTTGGAGATGGTTTATAATATTATATTGCAAAATAAGAGATTATACTATTCAAAAATGTATTTTATTGAATTTTTTTGAAAGGAATTAAAAATTGTATTCAGCAAGAACGCATTACATTAAAAAGGCCCAAACTTAAGTCTGTGGTCCAAAACTTTCAACATGTATAATAATTTATAATAGTCTTTACTCAAAATGTGGAGGAAACAGTTAACAGGTGTAAAAAAAAAAAAGAAAAGCATTACTTTTAAGCAATTTTGTGTATCTTGGGTACAAAAAAATGTTGGCATCATTAAACTGACCCACCCTATGCTCTAGGAGGAAAAAAATCCTTCTTATGAACTCTTTACAAACTAAATATCATTATGAATTTGAAACTAGCACCTGAGCAGTGTAAATCTCACCTAACAGGTAGTTTATTCAAAAACAGCAACACTGTCGAAAGACTAAATCATGCCGTGTCAAGTCTTCCAGAAAAGAGTGGGTGTTGTTCTCTTATCATAATAGTGCTGTACAACCAGTATGAGCCTGTAATTAGACTCAGGAATTGGTGACATGAAATATAAATCTATATCTTGAAAATGAAAATGGCCTGATAAGTACAGTACTTCATCGGTTGATTCAGTTCACAAACCAAAGGCCACATTCTGGAATGAATTAATATTCCCTCCTCTGGGTCAAATGAGGTCCGCTCTTCTGTTTACTTCCATCAAGATACTAAACTAAAATCTCCAAATATATTTTTATATGAGAGAGTTCAACACTGAACAATATTTTTCTACTGATAATTTAAAATGTTGCCAAGAGGTCATTTTAATACTGGATATTATAAATTGATATTGAAAAAAGGAAGTAGAAAAGGCTGTTCCTGCTGATGTATTTGGACCTGGTTTTGGTGCAATCTCACAGTAGGAAGCGATGTAGGCTAGGTTTCAGGCAGCATGCAAGAATGAACGCATGTGCATGCCAACAACGCACTTCTGCCCAGCAACATGACCATAAAGTGCCAAAAGAGGAGACCAGCTTTATCCAGCATAAATAAAACCATTTTTAATTGGAGAACTCTTACCAGTGTGTGTCCTCAAGTGAGCTTTCAGGTGGGACGACTTGGTGTAAACTTTCTTACAACCTAAAATAAGAGGACAGCTTTTGTTATTTACAACAGTAAGCATTTGTGTGTTCAGAAATTTTGAAAGCTGTTGAAAATGTATAGAATAATTACAAATTATTGAATATTTAAAGTAGAAATGTAAAGTACCAAAAATGCAAATATTATATTATATGCATAAACTATATGACAAGAGAGTATTTTAGTCCTTTTGGATATTGTTAAACAGGGCTATTGAAAATTTGTGTGTTTTAATTTTTTGAGAGGTAAACAATGTTGGGAGGCTATTGATAAAATATATAAATTATGAAAACAATTATAAAATATACATTGTAAGTAATATAAAAATCAACGCAGTTCCTATGTTTGATGCATAAACAACATGACAAGAGTGTTTAATCTTTTAAGAGAAAAAAAAAACTTTGGAGGCTACTGTTAAAATTTTTAAAGGCCACTGTTATTAAAAACAGTTATTAAATAAACAGCATGACAAAAGTGTTTTAATTTTTTTTAGAAGATAAAAATGTTTGGAGGGATCTGATTACTATATATATATATATATATATATATATATATATATATATATATATATATATATATATATATATATATATATATATATATATATTTAAATGATAAATTACAAGTATTAAAAACAATGCAATTGGTATGCTTGAAACATGACAGTATGAGTGTTTCATCATTTGAGAGATAAAAAATATGCCGAGAGGTTACGGATAAAAACATATTAAAATAATCAATTTGAAATAGTCATTTGAAAGATAAAGAAAAGCTGGAAGGTTTTTGATAAAAATATGAATTATTAAAATAAAAATAAAATTATTACATGTTTCAGTTATAAATATGAAAACAAAACAAAACAATGCCATTGTAATGTTTGATGCATTAACAGTAGGACAAGAGAGCGATTTATTCTTTTTAGTCACCAACACAAAATCGGTTGGTTCACTCGTTGCCACATTCACAAATAAGAGCATCCTGTTATTTGGTTTCAGCAAGCTTTCTTTTCCAATTAGGAATTTAAAGCCCATCTCATGTCGTTATCTATAAAACCTCACTCAGTGAAGTAAAGCAGTGATGGGTTCTTAATTGCAAAGCTCGTCGCTTCAGACATGGAGCTTCTTAGCGTAAATGCACTATTAATGGCACTGTGAGGCTTGTCTGTTTTATAATTTGCCCAGTCAATTTGATGCAACAGGATTCAATAACAATCAGCCTGACGTCAACTCTTTGGCATTCATCTTGAGCGCTGGTTAAAAGGCTTTGGCCGTCTCTGAATTATTTAACAGTGAATTAAAGCGTTTGAGGAGGAAAGTGCAGTCGAAAGCAACATAGTGCTTCAGAAAACAGCAGCATTGTGTAAATTTGGCTATAGATCTGTTTTTATATTTGATTACAGTTCAATTGTAAAAAAAAAAAAAAACAGTTTGTACCTGCAAAATCACAGTGGTGTATCCGTCTTTTCTCAAGGTCTGGGTTTGTTCGTCTGTTGTAACGAACAGGCATGGACCCAGTGGTCGCGAGGGCTCGTGTCGAGGTGGGTGTTGGGTGACTGGGAGCATGGACAGCCATTTTGGAGGCGATAGTGGCGGCGTAAGATGGTGGTGGTGTCAGATTGTGAAGCAGTTCCTTCTGTCTGTCAGGACTGCCAGGTTCTGAAGTGGGAGGCGAGGGGGGAAGATAGGGCATTTTGAGCTGCAACTGAGCCTGACCCTGAGGATGCACAAAGTGACCCGGGCCGAGAGGGTAGCCGGTGGCGGGCATGCCACAGTATGGCTTGGAAGCAGTCTGTTGGGTCGCTAAGTGCAGGTCATGGAAAGTAGGCATCTGTGAGGGCACAGAGTGAATGTGAGGGTGGGAGTGTGAATCGGCTAAATGGGGGATGTCCAGCTCTGAGTTGAGGAGCTGGAAGAGCGGCCCATCCTGTGGGATGTCAAAGCCTTGCATCTCCTGCTTGACAAAGACCCCAGCGTTATCGTCCATGGGATTGATTTCAGAACCCGAAGTGGAATTCGAGTTAAAGATGCTGGTGAAATCGGGCAGCGTGGATGGAGCAGGGCCAGTCGAGTTCACCGGACACTCGGGATGAGAGAAAGGCGCTGCTACAGGTTCAGTTTTGACCTGGCTGGGGACTGAAGGCCGAGCTGGCCGGCACATTCCCGTTCTTAGATAAGCAATGTCGGGGAGGAAGACATTCATGTTGATGCTGAAGGGGGACCCGTGTTCATCCCTGAAAAACTGGTCCATTACAGAGATGTTCTCTCGTCTGGATTTCTTTGGGTCAGGGAGAGCCACAGGTTGTGGAGACAGATATTTATCCATCTCCTGTTTAGCCTAGAGAGCAAAAGAGAGAAGCATAAAATTGTAAATGCAGTTGTAAAGCCCATTAAAGGCAAACGAGATAAACAGATTTCATAATAATAACTGCTAGAATATTGCACACGCTGCTTTTGTCATAAAAGCTCCCAGGATCTCCTGAGACTGCTTGTGTTGGCCAAGCACAAACACAGTATACATAACATTTTTGAAAAGCTTGCAAGAATGCAAATATTCACTTACTGCTACAACAATGGCCAACACGCCTGCTTACTCAGCTAAGTTAACTTGGCTCGGAATAAAAATATATGGACGACTGAACACAGCAGATGCTTAAATCATCTTACAGCATAAATATAAACATATAACACACACACACACACACATACATACACACACATATATATATATATAAACAAATTATTCATTATATGAATAAGCATGGTGGAGCAGATAAAATTAAATCTATCATATAAATCTAACAATAAACCGATTTATAAGCCAGGCTGAGTAATTAGGAGATATTTATTTGGTTTTCTCTTCAATTAAGGACACTTTGGACTATAATAATGGTAATAAAACTCAGTTAACCTTGAATATAAGAATAATAATAATAATAATAATAAAAAGACAGAAATTTAAAGTTTTTAGTAATATATGGACAGGCAAGGACAGGTGAGTAAATGGCTGATATTTGCCAATTGTGAATTTTCAGTAAATGTTGCATACCATTTATGTTCTCATTTGCTGTCACTGAATGTATTATGTTTGCAGCGTATCAGCACTACTGTCTGAATGAAATCTTTTTCTTTCTTTTTTTTTTTTAAATTTTTTACTAAACAAAAACAAAACATTGGGGTAGATATTTTCCCTGCAAAGCTATAAAACCTAAAAATCAGAACTTTACGTTTTAACACCTGACCTGCGATCTTGTCTATATCGAGAACATGAATCGGTTGTGTTGCTTTATGGAGCAGTCAGAGGTAAAGCATTTATCAAGTCTTCTTCGATATGTCTCTGCTACATTCCGCCTTCGACTGTAAAACAGCGCTCATACCACGAGCTCAAAACAGACTTGCTGACAGGTGGAAAGCGTGCTGAGAGATTGCTCAGCCTTTCCAAATTTCCACCCAATTATCATAAAACCGTAATCAGCAGAAAATAGTAAATCAAGACTCATTCATTACTTCCTGAGAGTAACATCTATAGAGTCACTACTGGAATAAACATCAATGGAAATGAAAACACTCTCACACATACAGTACATGCATACATAAACACTCGAAATGGCAGAGCTCTTTTAGTGCTCTTTACGCGGCTGCTACACGTAGCTATTTCTGGATTTAGATCTTCCAGCTGTTCGCCGGACATGTACTATCTCTTTCACAAGTTTTCAGTTTGAGGCTCGGCGTTGCTGGGAAGTTTCAGCTCGGAGCTCGCGAGCAGCGCGCGTGGGTGCGGAGGGGGAGACAGTTGTTGACGGTAGCCAAGAAACCAACTGCAAGCAACAGACACGAGTCTGTGCGCTCCCCGACCCAGCCCCAGCACCAGCACCAGCCGCAGGCCAGACTCTCCATTGCGTTGAGCCACGGGGAAATCCCCAAAACATCACCAAACACTTTTGAAATGGACGAGTGATTCTTTATTTGAGGACGCTGTGGTCTACTTAAAATTTACAACAGTGAAGATGATTCATTATATTATGCTACGTGTGACGGTGCCTATGTGGTAATGTCATTTGTTTGTTTGTTTATTTATTGTAGCTTGGAGAACGGGATAAGCACTGAACCAGTGAACACAAGTTGCATAGATTAACTTTGAAGTTCTAATTAAAAGAAACGTAAAAAAAAAATTCAAATAATAACCTTCTTTGGTAATACCACCTTTAAAAAATATCAGATTATGATATAAAATTATTTAAATTATCATCTTTTATTTCTTATTTATTTTTTTAAACACTGTCCGACCTGGTGTAAATGATTAAGCATTTTATAAATAAATAAATAAATAGGTAAATACGGTTATGGAAATGAGCGATTATTTGTAATAAAACAAGCGGATTTTGTTTGTTATTAACAACACAATTTGCACACAGGATTAACTAACACACTGGAAAACGTTCTAACGACAACGAGCAAAGTAGAACTGTCCTGAATTGAAGACTTTTGTCCGTTTATTTCAAATGGAAAGATGATAATTGTGGATGGTGTTACAACATTGTCTATTTCTAAGAATCTGAAAATGTAACATTTCAGGGAAAACGACTAACAGTAATTTAGAAACACAATACAAGTTTGTTTTAACTATTCTTTGAATTAGATTTTGCTTTATTTCTAAAATTAAAAGTTGCTTAAATCGCACATGGGTTGCTTAACGCATCTGATGGGGCATGATGCTGATGGGACTGCAGGCGTGCACGCTGCCGCATCATCCACGACGGCCCACCTTTCACGCGAAGGGATGCATTTGATCTTTAATTCATGCAGTGATACAGTCCTATCATGCGCAAAAGGAAAAAAAGCAAAGCACCATTCAAAGAACTGATTAAACAATTACCTGAGAATAGTCGTGTGTTAAGCTCCTTTCCGTGTCGGGATTCTTGGCTTCAAAGGAAAACAGAGAGGAGTCCTCCTGAAAGCCGTCGGATAGTGAGGGTTTGAGGAGCGAGAGAAAGTCATCTTGTCCCGGTGCGAGCGCAGCGCTCATCGTAAGAAGCGTAGCGGCCATAAAGCCGTGAATGTGACGGAGAGAGGGTCCGCAGGATGTGTTTTGATAGACGTTGAGGAACGGGAGGTGAGTGTATGGTGCATGGAATGACAACTGTGCGTGTATGTGCGCGTGCTTTCAGTAGTAATGTCCCATTTCGCTTCACTCCGTTCCTGGAGCTCCGGGATATATGTATAATCGCTGAAAGGGCGGGGCCTGACAGAGTCTGAGAAAGTGATACGGCTATATCTTTACTACTGCTGTTACTGGAACCCGTCAAAACAGAGAGTTAAATCTGCCCACCCCTTTACGTATATTTAATTTAGCATTTAAATAATTTTAATAATTACAGCAGTGCAGTATAAAAAAAGTCACTATAAATTACTAAAAAACTATACTAGAAATTATTTTCGAATTCTATTCATTATTTTTATCGGTTAATTCAATGGGCATTTTATGATAAAACATTGTTTATTTTATATTAAACAGCAAAAGTATGTTAGTACAAAAAAATAGCTACAGCAGAGAAGTAAATAGTCAATAACAAGTCGTAAAACCGGATCTTTTTCAGGGTAGTCGGATACCCGAACAAAAGGCTCTTATGAGTCGGTTCTTTTAAGTGAACCAACAACATTCAGAGTGGTCAGGGTTGTCCGATTCCCAACTCTTATGAGCAGGTGCTTTTAATGAATCGTAGCCAATCATGAATCTCTTACTGGATCGGTTACTCCCTTACAGAACGCAAATATGTTATGCTGCAGTCTAACTTCATTAGGCTACTCATTATGACATTTGCTATAATCAGAGTAAGTGTGTGCACATTTCACATTTAGGACTAAACTTGTTTGATTGCCAAATTCTATTAAAAACATTTATGTTTTGAGATTTTGTTAATCTGAAATCTCATCTGAGATCTCATCATGTGGCAACAGACTGCCAAGAGCAGTCAATGCAATCAGATTTTTTCCCCTTCAAATATTTATTCCTCAAAAGCACTAAAACAAAAGGCTCTGGAGCTGTTAAAGAACCGGAGTCCTTAAATCCCTTAGGATTCTCATCCCTAATAATGAGGTTCAGCCACTACCAAGTTTTTAAAGATGTGTCTGTCAGGACATCCTACGTTTACTGTTTCCAAAGCTGTAGCCTACAATAAGGCTTATTTACAAACGGTAAATGATCCATATATAAAATAAACGTTCACCATAATTTCACATTTAAAAATAACACAATAAGGCAAACAAAAATATCCATCTCAAGCAGACTGAATCAATGAAATTAATCAATAAAACGCAGCTCACTGCTACCGCTGTTCTTGTTGGCCATTCGAGCCTGTTGCGCGTAACATTAAGATGACACAAATAAGCATGCTTCTCTATTTTTATCAACAGCTTGTCTCACATCTTATGAATCATTATCATCAAATTATAGATACAGATATTGAGCTATTTTTACAGGGGCGAATATTAAACATGCTTATTTTCAGATACTGTATAGCTACGTGTTGCTTACAACATAACCTTATACCTTACTTTAGAACCTTACTTTAAAAACAAAATGTTTGAAAGGTTTATTACCATTCAAATTTAAATTCATATTTTGAGGTTCACATTTTTCATTGCTACACATCAAACCAGTGTAACTAGTTATGTAATAGGTCTTTTAAAAAAACTTTCATCTTTGGTTGCATGCAATAGCATCCCAAAAGTATTAAACAAGTTGAACAAGTCTATTTAGTTTTCCGTTCGACTTTTCTGTACCATTCTGGAACTTCTTTATTGGTCTGTTAAAAGAAAAAGAAAAGAAAAAAAAACATTGTTAAATATCTTTGACCATTTCTTCGGACTTTGGTACGAGTAAAAAATTCTATAAAAGTTAATGTGAGTCTAGCCACAAGCAGCCCTAAGAAAGCAAAAAACATATATATAAAAAAATGAGCAGTTCAAAAAAATCTTTAAAACGTTTCCCTGTTTTATATGGAAGATAAATGACTGTTTGAAAGGTTCTGTCCAAGCAAAACTTACAAACACTGTGGGTTTGGGACCATAGTTGCACTGCTCCTTGTCTGTGCTCTTTAAAGCTTTGTGTATGAACTGCTGTACTGGCACCGTCAGTCTCAAGCTCACGAAGGGATACAGGTACAGACAGAGGCCCACCGTGCTGCTGTGAGCGCGCCGCATGCTAATCAGGACTTGCTTCATCACAGACAGTTCCTGCAGCAGAGTAAGAAGAAAATCAGTGGTAGTCTGAAAGTTAAAGAGCTTCATTCTATTGTTCGTTGGTTTCCCTTCACAATGTGTAAAAAAGAGACTGCCGCTTCTGTGGTGCTTTGACTGCAGTCTTGTTTTGCCAGCAGTGCTCTGCCCTTAGGAAGGGTAATTAAGACTTAAACTGCATACACAAACATCTCATGTGTCCTGATGCAGGATGTCAACATTCCATAACATCCATACTACCATGCCATTTCAAACTCCGTTATTATATATATATATATATATATATATATATATATATATATTAGTGCTGTCAATCGATTAAAAACTTTAACTAGATTAATCACACATTTTTTCTGTGATTAATCGCAATTAATCGCAATAAAAAAAATGTTTTTGTACGTTTTTAATATATTTTTTAATGTAATAATTTCACAGTTAAATTTAAATGCCATCTTTTTATGAATGAAGGCCAGTATTACTGATATTAATACAGCTACTGATTTTTTTTTTTTTTTTTTTTTTACATTTATTATTAGGCTTCAAAAATATAACAGTTTTTAATTTAAGTAAACTTAAAACAATGCTAACATAAACCCATAATAAATGTCATGTTTACTCCTGCCCTTCATGTCTTAACAGTTAGGAAATATACAGAAATTTAATAAAGTTATCAAAGTTATATGCAGTGTGCACTGCATAAACTATAAATTAAATAGTTAATCCTTATTAAAGCTACAAAAGTTATTTAGTCAAGAGCAGCGAGTCATTTTCTCTGTTCCCTTTGTTCTTTAACTTTACTGACAGGAAGCTTTATTGGCTGCTGTCCCTTTAAGAGCAGACAGACACGCGGATCTCACCGTTTATATACTGTCTATGGATCTCGCCTCATTCTCTCACAACTCTTTTTGTTCATTTTAGACTTTATATAAATCATTTAAGATCGCTCCTATGAGGATAATCGACAAAACTGGCACTTTGGGATGTTTATTTTTAGTTCAAGCGTTTAAGAGAACTGAATTCTGGCGCCCTGTCTATGCATTGTGTGTGTGTGTGTGTGTGTGTGTGTACGTGTGTATGTATCACATAAGGGCATTCACAGACAGCACATTCTCTTTTGTCTTGCCGTGCTTGAAATGTTTAAAAGCATTTAAATGAATAAGAGCGTGATCATATAATATAAAGCTAGCCAACGGATGGCAGAAAATACGGATGCTGCGTTAATTGCGTTAAATATTTTGACACGTTAAACCAGACAAAAATTAATCGCATGCGTTAACGCGTTAACGTTGACAGCACTAATATATATATATATATATATATAATTATTATTATTTGTATATAATATAAAAGCAAATAACAGAGTTTGAAATGGCATGTGTTTGCATGGATGTTTGCCATGAAACACAGAAGGAGAATTTTCAATTTCCACACAACTTTTTTATTATGCAACTTAGTGACAATATCTGTTCAGAAAAAAACAGCATAACAGAAGCCCAAGCTACTTATGCTCTATATTCCAAAGCCATATAAAATCAAATTCTAAAGCCATATAACAGATTAAAAATGTATTATAAACAAATGTACATTTAAATTTGAGTCCCCATTGACTGAAAATCTCCCCCTTCTCTAAAGTACTGAAATTCAACCTTGATTAGATAAAAAAAAAAACACATTCTATCCACCAAATGCCATGTACAGGACATTAAACTATGGCATTAACTATGGAATTTTAATAAAATATTAATCAATATTTTTATTAAATATTAAAATATTAATAACAATCAGCAATATGTGGCTGGATTAAAAAAAACTTAATGTTTTAACTTGTATGGTGTGAATAAATTAAAAATGTTTATAAAAAAGGACAGTGTGATATCAGATCAGTTGCTGTTCATACTTGTGTTCCACCATGCTGATAAAGATCACAGATGCCAAAAAGGTTTTCAAAAAGAAAAGCACTGTTGACAGATATAGAAGATCCTTTAAGAGCTACAGAATACTGCACAAAAAAAAACTGTACATACTTAGCCTGAGTAAAACCATTTAGGTCTTAAAATAAAACTAAGAAGGGGACCGACATTCCATTTTATGCAACGGGAACGTTGCTACAAAAATATACAGAAACCTGCTGAAAGGAACTTTGTTTTGACTCTTTGGTGTCAAAACAAAAACCTCAAAAAAAGTTGAATAGCCTTTTTTGTGTGTGAACAGTTAATATTCACATGCACGACAGCAATGTAAAATATCCCCTGCTAGCACATGACCTCCCAGATCAGCGGCGAATGTAGATCACCCCGATGCGTAAGAGTCATTCAATATTTCTATTTATCACTGCGCGACCATATGCGCTGGCATGCTAAAAAGCGCCAGTGAGGAGCAGCTGTCTGTGAGGATTGCATGCTTTCTGCCAACATGCCACTGGAAGTTGTGAAGTCGGCACAGTGTGTGCCAGCAGTATTTGGTTGAAAATAGCTCCAGATTGCACCGGCGCTTAATCAGTTACACCCTGCCCTTAATATCCCAAGAGTTCAGAATGTCAGAGGAGGTATAGTGTACCTATTAGATACAGGAAAACTTCATACATTTGATAGAAATGCAATTCTATTTCTAAATAAGTATATGAAACCAAAATTCATACCGTGTACTAACTTTTTCCATGTTTCATACATTGTCCTTCCAAACACTAAATTCAGAACCTATGGGTCAAGTGGATTTTGGAGTTACACATTGGTTCCCCTCAATGAGGCAATGTATTAGCTGTCTGTGAACAACCACAAGCAGCAAAGTTATTATGAATCTGATGATTTGAGCTTGGGAAACAGCTGACCTGAGAGACTGGATATTCTAGTTACTGTATCTCAGAATCTTCAAGGAAAGCTGTTGTCGCACCTGAGCGGATCTGAGAGCATCCTAAACATACACCGCTGGAGCACCCCTGGATCAATTACTAGTGCTGCAGATGACTAATTTGAGTTTTTTTCCCGATGAAGGTATGACTTGTTTAGAGAGTAAACTGCAGGTATGCAGTGTAATTTGCAAAGGCAGGCGGGGTGACTGAGTGACAATAAAAGAGGACACACCTAAACAAAACTCTGTGTCTGTGGGAACTACTCTCTTACTGTCATGAGTAAATACCTTTTATGGACAATGCATAATAACATTCTTCAGAAAAGCAGTTCTTAAGCGAGTAACTAAAGTTGTATTATTTAACTCATTAATAAAAAAATCTAAATAAGCATGAAACTACTTTAAAACGCAAGTGAACCCACGTCCACTTTCAAAAATATTAAAGTGGAACAAAACGTTTATTATAAAATACATAACATTTTACAAATTAAAATAAATCAAATGTAGAATTAATAAAAAAAAAAAGAAAGAAAATTTATGTGAAACTTTATAAAAATGTCTCATGGAAAATAGTTAAGAAATTCCTCAGACTAAAGGTCATTCCTCAGACTGACTCTGAATGAACAATTATCAGAAACATGTTATACTGTATTTACAACATGTTACACTATCATGGTTTTGAATGGTAATTGCGTGTGGCCCCATTATGCGAGTTACAAGAGGTTGTTAATCAAAAAACGATTTTTTATTTTTAATCCTAATTTAATATGAAGTTAGACAGTGGTTTCTATGATCTTTAGTTTGGTTTAACAACAGTCAGTCAGTCAGACAAAAATGAAAAATAAAAAAATAAAAACCTTGACTTCCTCCTGTTCCTCCATTTTTATGTGATATGGAAAAGTAAATTAATCAATATAGTATAACAGAAGAGACTTAACATATTATTGATGAATTACATTTTGGATTTGTTTATTTTTATTTTTAAAAGGGTCATATGACGTTATGTTGTTGTGTTTGGTGTAATGGTGGAAATGTTACGTTCCTCACCATACTGTGATGCCGTCTCCCGGCAAGACAAGACAAAACCAATAAAACCCATTACAAACGAGGCATTTGTTGCATCCAGTGGGGACTTAATTACTGACTTATACTGTCTTTTTACACCGCACTGCATCACGCCCGTAAACATAAAACCATGTCTGCATTTGTGATCAGAGAAACAACAAACAACAAGCAATACTATACACGGCTCAAAACTCGTCAATCATCAGTGGCAAATTCTTTAAATATATATATATATATATATATATATATATATATATATATATATATATATATATATATATATATATATATATATATATATATATATAAACTTACTTACAGGCTGTGAGTCAGAATCGCCAGACTTTCCTTGCAAAGTTGGAACTGTCCCACTTTATAGAAACAGCCTTTGAGCACAGATGCATTGTAGGCTACTCTGCAAGTTCAGGAAACAGTCCTCCATAAAATGTGCTTCACACATCTGAATATTTGGGTTGAACCGTTTAACCACTGATTTCTAGTTGTGTCCTCTTTTGGAAGGCAAAACAAAGTGGTCTTTTTAGGCAGCGTAATTAGGCCTTTTAAAACACAATCACTGTGACAAATATAGGGCATAATAACATGTATAATATCAAATATGGGCCCAGATGAACATCTGGAAACCAGCTGCAGCATCACAGTAACATGTACTGGGGATTTGTGATGTAAATAAAAACCGTGCATTTACTTTGAATGCTGTTTAGTAACTTCTACAATTAAAACTAGTTAGTCTGATTCGAAATACTGCTAGCGTGATCAAACATTTTAATAAATATCTCATCTTACATTTATACATTTATATACAGCACACTTGCACCCAGTGTAGGGGGAATATACTTTTAAAAGTAATGCATTATTGTGTAAAAAAATTTAACTGATTACGTTTGCATTACTTTTTGTCATCTGCCTTTGCCTCATTTTTCTCTCTTCAGCAAAAAAAAATTTAATAAATGAAAACACAAATGTTATTTTTATGTTAAGTAATTTTTGCTTATTAGTATGGTTGATCACTGGAGTTCAGCAGCAAATAAAGTGGTTAATTAAATGGAATTAAATACATAAAGGACACTTGTGTTATTTAACATGTTTGCATCATGTCCTGAGTTTGCGTTTGACTGTTTTTTCATCAGTTTGAGAAATACTGAATCTGTTTTTGTGCGAGTGAGATGAGTAAATACATGCTGACATGTAGTCTAGAACTACAGTAACATCAGGCTCCTGATTTCTCTCAACATGAGGACAGGAGAGCTAATACATGAGAAACAAAGTAACTGGCGTTACTTATTTGAAAAAGTAAATTTGATATTATCTTGTAAATTAAAAAGTAATACATTACTATACTTGTAACTTGAAAAAAGTCATCTGATTACGTAACACTCACCCACCACTGCCTGCACCACATTTAAAAAAAGAACCCACATATATATTTTTTCTCCCCATACCATGGTGAGTTTGTAATATTATTAATTTATGTTTGAAAAAAATGTATAGTGCTTTACACATGGTTAGATCCTCATAGCTGCTCATATACATAATTGTATTGACTGGAAAACTGGGAAACACTGTTGGCTGTTGTGTGACGGCAGTTTAACTTATTACACAAACTTGCATGTTTATCATGAGGTTGAATCCAGTTATTTATTAGGCAGTTCATTTATTGATGCTTTTCTTTCCATCTTGAATAACATGGCACTTCCAAAACATGCTTGTATCCAGTATAGCATTGTTCCCATAGCCGTGATTTAAAGCAATGTTTCTCTGGCATTTTCAAAGGCATGTAAAATATAACACAGTGGCTTGGCTTAGTTCACAGTCCAATCCATTTAAATTATATTAAGACTTAAAGTTCTGCATAATTAAGGGCCTGGCCACTAGAGTGACAGGTGGATTGCCGCTGCTGACACTGCCGTCGCACTAGGTGGGCGTGGCTTCAGCAAGTAGCTCCCGCCTTTTTGCCCATTTTTGATTGTCTGGGAGAGTCGCGCGGTGACGTGCTGCCAAGATGGCGACAGCCCGCTCTGCACACTTTAGGCTTCAAAAACACTTCAGGAGTCTACGGGGTGACGTCACGGACACTACGTCCATGTTTTTATACAGTCTATGGTTAAAACCAGTGGCATACATGTAAGCAACTTTAGGATAATGTATCTATGCTGCAAAAAAAAAAAATATTTAGACTACTAGAGTATGTTGTACAAGAAAACACTATTTCAGTCAGAGAAAATCCCAAATTTTCTTCAAGATACATGGGTTTAAAAGTCAGCTGCTCCTCGTGTGAAACCCAGCACTAAAGGTCACACATGACAAAAACTGCATTTCAACAGAGCAACTCTTTGTCAAACGTATGGCATGAGTAATGAGTGGTGACAAACATAGTGAGCTGAAGGTATTTCTCTTTTTGTGTACTAACATTTCTACAGAATTAACACTAAGCTGTGAACAAACTCACAGTCCGGAAGGCTTGACAGAGTTAAATAAATAAAACTTCAAATAAAACGAATGTGAAATCAACAAGCAATAAATTAATTGCATATGCTTCACTGACTGCACGGCACCTGTTTGCAATGAACAGGCAACATTCACTGAGACTAACCTCTTCATCACTTCAATATAAATTTAAAGTTCACTAATTATCCTTACTCAAGAAAAATCGTCCCATCCACAAGTAGCCTTCTAATAAAACCTGATAGATGCTGATATTTAGGAGAGATAGTTGTATTTTTCATATTAGTCCCAAGATGACCTCTAAAGAGACCAATACAGGAGAAAACCTGCTTGTACAGTTTGCATATACAGGTAAGGGATTACAACTGTCATTGACATGTGACAGAGCCAAGAACAAAACATCCAGCCATACATGCATGCACGCACATGCACTGCTAATATGAAGCTGTCAGGTGGGCCTAGAGCCTGACCTTTATTGGCAGGTGCATTACCTTTGCTCCTCAATGAGTTGGAATGTATTTACATTTTTTCAGATATTTCCTACTACCTTCACTTAGCCAGTACAAATGCATACCTTGGAACATGCATATTAGTAGTCAGAAACCGTTGCGACTATTGTTACAAAACAATGGCAATGATTCTATGACAACTCCACCTATATCCTTTCAAAATAAAAGCTTTGTAAAGATTTCAAACGGTGCTGTTGTATCAAAAACAGGATGCATCTATAAATCTGTGATAATCATTTACTTCCCCTTTACCTTACTTCCTCTTCTAATCGCGTGAGACGGTCTCTCAGCGTTTGGATCTGAGTGTCTCTTTGTCGTACGGTCTCAATCAGGTAGCTCTGCGGCTGCTGTGCCTGCTGAAGAAGCTGTTTGGCTGCCTCCAACTGAAAAAAAGAATAATAATTATTATAATAATAATAATCCACATAATTTCTTAACAGTATCTTAACGGTTATTGATTGATATTACATATAAATTGTAGGTCAATACTTGATATTTAATGTAATTGTAAAATGTTCCAGAGAGCTGCACGGGTCCGATTTTGTAAATCCGCACCCGCCCGTACCCGCAGTGCTTAAAACCGCATCCGAAACCCGTTTTTCGACAGCAGCACTAAATAAAATCCGCACCTGACCCTACCCGCTTAAAATAGAACCGACACCCGACCCGCACCCGAAATCAAATCAGTTAAGCCAATCACATTAAACACACTTTTTTCGCATTTTATTGCCAGGTCATACAGAAGTTATTTATGGAAAACTCTTTTTAAAAGATATTCGTTTTTTATACATTTTATCTTAATTTTGATCAATGTTTTATCAATCAATTGCCCGTATTTAATTAATAAGAAGCAAACAAGCAGACAATGTAATAACCTTAGTGTAATTTACAGAATTACTAAAAAATATTTTGCTACCTAAAAGTTAAATATTTTTTGTCACGCATGCATGCATGTCTATTTCCCTCTTATTAAATATAAAACGCATGTACCCGTCGGGTACCCGAACCCGTGCATGACTCTAAAATGTTCATTTACCAAAGTTTTATGTTTTAATGTAATACTTATCAAATCTAAAAATAGAAATATTATTTCATGCTTAAAAAAAACAATCCATGTTTTTAAATAGTTTTGTATAGTTTTATTTAGTTTACATAGTGTTTTTATTTACTTTTGAAATAATATGTTCATACTCATACAGTACATAAATACCATTCAGAAGTCAGTAAGACTGTTTTTAATATTTTTTTATAATTGGTTTCAAATGCTCTTTTGAACTTCATCACTAATAATAAAGCAAATAAATAAATAAAAACGTACTCGGTTACTAACGTAACCTCGGTTCTCTCTAGAAGAGGGAACGAGTACTGCGTCTTAGCTAAGACGCTACGGGAAAAGTCTCTTTTCACGAAATACTGAAGCAAAAAATTATCCTTAATTTTGAATTATTGTAAAGCGCATTTGCAGCAGCACACAGCCATAGGCGAGACGGCTCGCTCGCTCATTGGCTGCTCTGCGGCAACTGCACAAGCCTATCGAGCGCAGGCTGATGTAACAATGAGCACCCGAAACGGGTGTGGCCTAGCCCTATAAAGGGAGCTCGAAAAGGCTGACTCACCTGATTTATTTCATCGCCGAAGCGAACCAGAGTGAATCGTATGCAAGGCAGAGAACGCAGTACTCGTTCCCTCTTCTAGAGAGAACCGAGGTTACGTTAGTAACCGAGTACGTTCTCTTACGAGAGTTCTCTCGTACTGCGTCTTAGCTAAGACGCTACGGGAACCCCATGTAAAGCGCCGTGCGCGCAGGGATCACACACCAATAAACCTGGAAGCAACGCCCAGGATTTACAGTACACAGTCACCAGAGGGACTCACAGAGAGTCCAGGACAGGAGAGGGGGGGGGGCCCTCCGTGTCTAGCAGCGTCCGTAGACATGGCAATATGACATCACACAGTCACGGCAAGGCCTGACCAATGTGGTAATGCGGGTCTTACGCAATACTGCCCACATAACAGTCGGCAGCGCATAGCGCTTGCGATCTCAGAGTTCCAATCAGGACCCTGATTCAACTATACCGACAGCAGCTTTGCCTGCAGGGCGGGAACCTCCAGGTTATAGAACCTGATAAATGCAGACGGCGAGGCCCATCCTGCCGCCATACATATATCCTGTAAGGAGATCCCACTAGACCACGCCCACGACGAGGCGACGCCTCTTGTGGAGTGTGCTCTGACGCCCAGTGGGCACTGAAGGCCCCTGGAAGCGTAAGCTAACGCTGTGGCGTCAATTATCCATCTGGATAGGCTCTGTCTCGAAACAGCCATTCCCTTGGAACGTCCACTGAACGAGACAAACAACTGCTCAGTCTGTCTAAAGACAGCGGAGCGAGACACATAAGCTCTTAAAGCCCTTAACGGGGCAAAGAAGACTCGAGTCTCCATCCTCTCCTGACACCGACAGGGCAGACAGGGAAATAACCTGAGCCCGAAACGGCGTGTTGAGGGATTTCGGCACATAACCGTGCCTAGGTTTGAGTATGACCCTTGATTCATTAGGCCCAAACTCCAAGCACGTCGGGCTCACCGAGAGCGCGTGCAGGTCACCCACACACTTCACTGAAGCGAGAGCCAACAAGAACACTGTCTTGAATGACAGATGTTTGAGGCTAATCGTTCGGATAGGCTCGAAAGGGGAACCTTTCATGGCCTCCAAAAACCACCGAGAGGTCCCATACAGGGACTGACGGAGGTCTGGGAGGATTCAGCCTCCTAGCTCCTCTAAGGAAGCGGATGACCAAATCGTTCCTTCCTATTGACTGACCGAGCGTTGTCTCAGAAAACGCTGCGATAGCTAACTTTGAGCGTGGAGGGGGCTCTGCCCTTATCCAACAGCTCCTGTAGGAAGGAGAGAACCTCCGTCACCTCACAACTAAGGGGTGAACGTCCCCGAGCTGTGCACCAGCTGGAGAATACTGACCACTTTGAGGCATATAGCCGTCGAGTCGACAGAGCTCTAGCCTGAGTGATAGTATTTAGCACTCCCACTGAGAGATCAGCGGGTAACCGATGAGCGCCCAAACATGGAGGGACCACAACTCCGGTTGAGGGTGCCAAATCGAGCTAACTACATCAAATCTGGAAACCATGGTTGGTTCTTCCAAAGTGGTGCTACAAGCAGTACTGAGCATCTTGTTTCCCTCACCCGTTCCATCACCTGCGGAAGGAGGGAGACGGGGGGAAAAGCATAGAGCGGGCAGCGTGGCCACCCTTGTGACTGCGCGCTTTCGCTCTTGGAAAAGAACGCGGGGCAGTGAGCGTTTTCGTGGGACGCGAAGAGGTCCACTTCCGCTCTGCCAAATCTCAACTGGACTGTCTGTGGGTGTAGAGACCATTCGCCCGTGGGAATGTTGTTTCTGGACAGTCTGTCTGGACCCAGATTCTGTAGCTCAGGCACATGAACTGCTCTCAGCGAGCGCAAGTTGCGCTGAGCCCAAACCAGGAGGCGTTCCGCCAACCTGTACAGGTTTCGGGACCTGAGACCGCCCTGGCGATTTATGTAGGACACCACAGACATGTTGTCCGAACGGACTAAGACGTGGTGGCCCTAGATTCGGGGACAAAAGCGCGTCAGCGCGTTCTCTACTGCCAGTATTTCCAGACAGTTGATATGTTGGAGCTTTTCCCGTTCTGCCCACAGGCCAAAGAACGGTCGGCCCTCGAGCAGCGCTCCCCATCCCGAAGAGGAGGCGTCCGTCAACACCATTTTCACTTTCGAGGAAGTCCCCAGGCTTACACCTGATCGGTACCAGTCGTTCGCTGTCCAGGGTTTCAAGGCTGTAACACAGCTCTGATTGACCATGAGACGCAACTGACCGGATATCCATGCTCTGCGCGGTACTTGCGCTTTCAGCCAGAACTGCAAGGGGCGCATGCGGAGCAGGCCCAACTGAAGAACTGGTGATGCTGAGGCCATGAGACCTAGCATCTTCTGAAATTCTCTGAGCGAGAATGTCGCGCCGCAGCGGAGAGAGCTCGCTGTGCGCTGAATGCCCAACGCGCGCTGTGGCGACAGCTGTGCCGTCTTGGAGCGTGAGTCCAGAGCTATATCCAAAACCAGTATCGTCTGACTGGGGTTCAGCGAACCCTTTGTCCAGTTGACACTGAGACCAAGTTTCTCGAGGTGATCGAGTAAAACGGCCCTATGCTCCACGAGCTCTGATCGTGACTGAGCCAGAATCAGCCAGTCGTCCAAATAGTTCAGCACTCGCATGCCTCTGAGTCTGAGAGGAGCGAGCGCTGCGTCCATGCACTTCGTAAACGTACGAGGAGCCATGGACGAGCCGAACGGCAGGACTGTATACTGGTATGTCTGGCCCTCGAAGGCGAATCTCAAGTATCGCCTGAGACGTGACGCTATCTGTATTTGAAAATACGCGTCCTTCAGATCTATCAACATGAACCAGTCTTCCCTGCGAATATGCGCGAGGAGTCTCCTGGTTGTAAGCATTTTGAAACTGCATTTCGCCAATGCTTTGTTCAGCCATCTTAGATCCAGTATGGGTCTGAGACCCCCGTCTTTCTTGGGCACTAGAAAGTATTTGCTGTACAGCCCCCCTTCGCTTTGAGCTTGAGATACAGGCTCCACAGCCCCTCTGCTCAACAGTTTTGATATTTCGGCTCGAAGTAGGTGTGCTACTTCTGTTTTGACCCGCTAAAAAGCACGGAGGGAACCCCTGGAAGCGCTGACCATGCGTCTGCATGAATGGCTAGGGGTTGGATGCGAAGCGCGCTCTGTTGGCTGGGCAACGGCAGCGCTTCGATGTGCTCTAACATGGGCGTTAAGCCTGTGACATTTGAGGCGGGGAGCGCGCTGATCACAGCAGGCAGATCGCTCGTCCTCGACCCCTCCACGGTGCTTAACCGAGTGAGGGAGGGCTGAGCGGGTCCCGTGGGACTCGTGCTGTCTGTGAGTAATTGTGGGCTGTAAGCGTGCACATTTACTGCTTTAGACTCGCTGTCTGCCTGGGCAGAATGAACGTGCACGGGTTTCGTTTTTACAGAAACCACATGACGTGTGTGACAGTGTTTGTGGGCACTGAGGAGTGGGCACGTTTACTATGTAGTGCGCGCGATCGACTTGAGTCGCTTTTATGGGCGCGAGCCCTGTGTGAAGGGCTGTGCTTATATGTGGAGATGGGCACTGAGCAGTGGGCATCGTCACTACATTTATAGCACCATCGGCCATGGCTAGGATGGCTTCGGGGCTTCCGGCCTCACCGTAATCCTCTGCCGTGGTCCCCGCGATGGAGCGTTCTAAGCCTTTGCCACCTCTTCGTGAAGCTCAGGAAGAAATGAGGCGGGCTTTGAGTTCGGAGAAGTACGCTCATCCGAAAGGAAACTACCATCCAGCCGGGAACGAGAGGAGGGGCGCTGGTACAGACCACACTGCCCGAAGCTAGCAGAGAGCACGTGTCCTCTTCCCCCGACACGGCCCTGAGATCAACTTCCTTGGAAGACGCGGCTGCAGAGAACGGGCGCTGACCATCGGGAAGCGATGCAGGGGAGATGCCGGTGAACCAGGGCGAACCGGCGAGCTCGGTTGAGCTGGAGGCGGTTCCGGAATCTGCTGGAAACGGCGCTTTTACGGCGCCGCAGCGCAGCGGAGAATGCAGGCTCAGAGAAAAAAGCCAAGAGAGTCCTCAGAGTCACCATTGGCAACAGCTCGCAGTGAGGGCATCTGCCGTCAGCGAGCGCGATCGCTGCATGATCTTCACCCAGGCAGGAGACACAGATGACGTAACGGTCTCCCTCGCTGAGTGGGGCTCTACACGAGCCGCAAGAAGGCATCTTAAAAAAGACGCAAGCTCTTTTACGAGTGTGTGTCGCAAGGCGAACACACACACACGCATAAAGAACAGTTGGATATAATAGAATTGAAAGGATATGGGCGCCGGAACGCGCAGCAGGAACGGCAGTGGAAGGCGGCGTTGGCCAGCGGCTTCAGGAATAGCTCGTCCCGCTGAGATGCTATCTGACGGCGCTTGCTTCTTCTCGTGATCCAACGATACGTGAGCTTCGCTGAAGAGATGAAAAATCAGGTGAGTCAGCCTTTTCGAGCTCCCTTTGTAGGGCTAGGCCACACCCGTTTCGGCGGGAAGTGGCATGGAGGGCGCGAAGGCTTGGCTTGTGCAGTTGCCGCAGAGCAGCCAATGAGCGAGCGAGCCGTCTCGCCTATGGCTGTGTGCTGCTGCAAATGCGCTTTACAATAATTCAAAATTAAGGATAATTTTTTGCTTCAGTATTTCGTGAAAAGAGACTTTTCCCGTAGTGTCTTAGCTAAGACGCAGTACGAGAGAACTCTCGTAAGAGAACAGTTGTCACTACCTTTTTCAACTGTGATAATATTAACAAATGTTTTTGAGCAGCAAACCAGCATATAAGAATAATTTCTATATTATCATAAATTCAGCTTTGCCATCACAGGAATAAATTACATTTTAACATATTTCAATAGAAAACTGTTTGAGTTTAATAATATTTTGAAATGCTTATTTATTTATTTAAAAAATAGAGGATTGATTTCTTTGTAGTAAATAACTTTGCAAGCAGGATAAAACGAAATATCTTCTTTGTTTTTGTTTCAGAAATATACAACCTGGTTATACTTATATCAGAAAGACACATCTAAGCACAGTCCTTCAACTGATCAATTATTATCCCCTCTGCTATTCTTCTTATGTCAAGCCATCAGTCAGTGTTTGTCAAGTGTGAGAAGATATAGAGCATGAAATAGATGACTTGTGGACCAGATTACAGGTAAGATCTTGCTATCTTTGGGCTGCTGTAGCAGGGTGGGACTCCTAAAGACTGCATGCAATGAGAGGCTTCCACTGTGTGGGTGGCTAAGTGAGCAATCTAAAGGAATTTTGTAAAGAAAACTTGGTCTTCATCCTCAGTGATTTACAAAAGACATACTAAGTGCCAATTAGTCATGTATGACATGGCAAAAGTCTGTTTGCTAACAGCGGACACCAGGTTCACGGTAACCTCATTAACATTGCTCAATGGCTCTTCCAATTGGCTGAGGATAAGCTGGAGTGTGCATCTGATAGGGCAAAGGAAAAGGGCGATCCCTTCATTCCTACAAGAGATGAAACACGCGACTGAGAAACGTGATGCATATAAACACGGCAAAAGCACAAGGGCCAAATACAGTATCTACACACTGATGTTTCGGGTGCTTTGTGAGAACATCAAGCATGACAGTTACGGTCTGCTATGATCTTGTTATGATAGCTTTAAACGTCAATGAAATGAAAGGCTCTGATGTTATGTCTGTGAAGCAAGTCATATATATCAAGTGATTTTTTTTATGGGTAGTTTCAAACAATGCAATTATGTTTCCCTCCGTCTGGCCATTTTGTGTTTCAGACTATAATGATCTTTTAACAAAACCGTTTGGCAAATTTGTCTCAGCACCCTTCTAATAAGGCAATGATAATTACCTTGGTTACTATGTATTATTGCCCTTTTAAAAAGAATGGATCTGTTCATTTATTAATGAATCATATTACTTTAGGCTGAGAACAGAGTGTACTAGGGTTAAACTGTGGTGTAGGAGGGCAGAGAGGAACAAGCATAGACTTGCTTGTTAAGACTCTTTATTAAAAGCTGATCCCAATTGTTTCGGCCAACTGTCTTTCTCATTTACAGGATTTACTGTATAGATTATATACATACCATATGTATTTATGAAGTTCTTCCTCTTGATAGAGTATAATCAAATAATCAAAATATATCCCTTTGTGTTCAGTTTTTACCAATTAAAGTATCAATGTTTTTAGCATAGTAAAAAGTCTTGACAATTGTGCTTTGGACTAATCAGAAGGACTAAGACTTCTCAATTTAAATATGCATAATTGGACAGCCCAGTCTAGATATATGGCCCAGATGTACACCACTGATAAAAAGCTTGTGGTTGGTAATGTTAAAAAAAAAAAAAAACTTAATAAAAAATATTAATTTTTTTATGCTCACCAAAGCAGCATTTTATTGATCAACAATACAGTAAAAGCAGTAATATTGTGGAATATTATTACAACTTTAAATAAAGGTTTTCTATTTTAATACGATTTAAAATGCAATTTATTCCTGTGATTTTTCAAAAGCCATTACTCCAGTCTACTGAGCAAAACGATCAGAAATCATTCTAATATGCTGCTCAATAAATATTTCTTACTATTATCAATGTTGAAAATATTGCTGCTTAATATTATTGTTTTTTTCTTTTGTGAAAACTGCTATTTTTTTGGAATTCTTTGATGAACAGAAAGTTCAAAATAACAGCATTAATTTGAAATAGAACATAAACAGATTTACTATCGTTTTTGAAAAAAAAGGAAGTGTACAAAGCATTGTATAAAAGAGGCGAAAATGAATAATAATGAATAAGCACTTGATTGTTCAGATGTGGGGCAGAATGCAGTTAATGTTTGTTCAGGAGTTTCTTTCAACACCGTTATGGGGAAAAAAACAGATTGCAAATAAGAATTTCAAAATATGGGTTGATCAGGAATTAGTTGTTCTGAACACTGTGATACGGATTGGGGTTTGATGTCATTGGGGCTGAGATTAAAATTGAATGCAAAAAGGATTTTTTTTTTTTGGCAAATACATCCAACCAGACCTTCTTAAATGTCAAAACTATAAACCTAGTGGATATTATCCTTTATGCCATTTAATAGCTCCCAATCTCTGAACCCCTCCCAACCTCTCCATGTATTGCACATTCCTTATCAAGCACAAGATATCTGTGTGTGTCTGTGTGTCTGTGTGTGTGTGTGTGTGTGTGTGTGTGTGTGTGTGTGTTTGTGTGGATCATTAACTACTGTACCCGCTGTCCTAGAAACTGGCAATAAGTCATGATACTAATTGATCAGAAACATTGCATACCTCAATTTCGAGACATTTACCTGAAAGTACTGACTTACAGATCTGTAAGTGAGTCAGGTGTGGATTCAGTAACTGCTCTAAATAATTTGATGGATTTGGTCATCAGACCGATATACATATATACATATACATATATATATATATATACATACATATATATATATATATATATATATACATATACATATATATATATATATACATACATATATATATATATATATATATATATATATATATATATATACATATACATATAAAGATATATATATATATTTATTATTATTTTTTTTTTTTTTTAATGGTTCATTGAAAGTCATTTGCTCATTCATCAGACTACACTGTACATTTTTGCACAACTCAAAAGCCATGTTTTCTTTACATTATTCTGTGGTACACATCCCTTTTTTAAAATCCCCATCACATTAAATTTAGAATGCAACCCCACATTCATAGTTTTCACATGGCTTCTTATGACATGACTCTATAGAGTCTGCAGCAGCAGTGTAATGCTCGGTGAAGTAAGGGTGTGTCATATTATTGTGACAATGTCGAATAATTAAATGAATTCATTTAATGCACCAGCCTAATTTCACACCATTCAGACTGCACAAATTTACCACCAGCATTTCTTCCCTCTGCTTTAAAAATGCCAAACTGGGGAAACCTTTACATTTTACTTAACTCTGCCTTCAAGTACATATATTTTTGCAAGAGTTATGCAACATCTACAATTCAAACAGTCTTTCCAAGAATGAGAGACCTGTCTTCTGCGTTACTTTAACCACAGACAGTGCGTCACATCATAAAACTTTTATTACTAAATGCCAAAAAATGTATTGTAATAAAATGGGAATAAGAAGCTGTCATACTATTTGAAATGTGAATTTCAAAATTTAACAGCTGTATACCTCCGAAAGAAAAAAAAAAGTCATTTTGGGGGCAGTTTGGGGGGTTCTCCGTTGCACCCTTTTTGTTTTGTATTTTCAGTTCTTGTTATCTGATTTCTTTTATTCTGTAGTTGTATAAATTTTAACAGAGTAAAGTGTTAAATATAGATAAATAAAGAAATAAAGCCAATTATGGATCACTGTATCTAATAGTAATGATCTAATAATCAGAGAAGATAAAGTAAAGATGAAGTGGTTCTATGCTATGTTTTGATTGTACAGTCGTGGCCAAAAGTTTTGAGAATTACATAAATATTGGAAATTGGAAAAAGTTGCTAAGTTTTTATAATAGGAATTTGCATATACTCCAGAATGTTATGAAGAGTGATCAGATGAATTGCATAGTCCTTCTTTGCCATGAAAATTAACTTAATCCCAAAAAAAACTTTCCACTGCATTTCATTGCTGTCATTAAAGGACCTGCTGAGATCATTTCAGTAATCGTCTTTTTAACTCAGGTGAGAATGTTGACGAGCACAAGGCTGGAGATCATTATGTCAGGCTGATTGGGTTAGAATGGCAGACTTGACATGTTAAAAGGAGGGTGATGCTTGAAATCATTGTTCTTCCATTGTTAACCATGGTGACCTGCAAAGAAACGTGTGCAGCCATCATTGCGTTGCATAAAAATGGCTTCACAGGAAAGGATATTGTGGCTACTAAGATTGCACCTAAATCAACAATTTATAGGTGTAATGATATAAACCTTCATAATCTTCGGCAAGGAGGAGGCGGGAACCGGCAGACAATCAAATGAAACTTTAATAATAAAAATAAACACAAAACAGCGCATCAGCCCCTCACGGACAACTGAGGCGCACAAATAAAAAGCAAACACAAAATAAATCCCAGGCCTGGTCCTCTCTCGTCCGTCACTGTTGTCGCTCCGGTTTTATATCCCTCCATCTCCTCCGTGGGACTCGAGACCGGCGAGTGTCGCAGGTGTCACTCATCTCTAATCACTCCACCGGCCACGCTCTTGTTCCCACTTCCATCGGCCTCGCCCCACTCGTCACAATAGGATCATCAAGAACTTCAAGGAAAGAGGTTCAATTCTTGTAAAGAAGGCTTCAGGGCGTCCAAGAAAGTCCAGCAAGCGCCAGGATCGTCTCCTAAAGAGGATTCAGCTGCGGGATCGGAGTGCCACCAGTGCAGAGCTTGCTCAGGCAGGTGTGAGCGCATCTGCACGCACAGTGAGGTGAAGACTTTTGGAAGATGGCCTGGTGTCAAGAAGGGCAGCAAAGAAGCCACTTCTCTCCAAAAAAAAGCATCAGGGACAGATTGATCTTCTGCAGAAAGTATAGTGAATGGACTGCTGAGGACTGGGGCAAAGTCAAATTCTCAGATGAAGCCCCTTTCCGATTGTTTGGGGCATCTGGAAAAAGGCTTGTCCGGAGAAGAAAAGGTGAGTGCTACCATCAGTCCTGTGTCATGCCAACAGTAAAGCATCCAGACACCATTCATGTGTGGGTTTGCTTCTCATCCAAGGGAGTGGGCTCACTCACAATTCTGCCCAAAAACACAGCCATGAATAAAGAATGGTACCAAAACACCCTCCAACAGCAACTTCTTCCAACAATCCAACAACAGTTTGGTGAAGAACAATGCATTTTCCAGCACGATGGAGCACCGTGCTATAAGGCAAAAGTGATAACAGTGGCTCGGGGACCAGAATGTTGAAATTTTGGGTCCATGGCCTGGAAACTCCCCAGATCTTAATCCCATTGAGAACTTGTGGTCAATCCTCAAGAGGCGGGTGGACAAACAAAAACCCACTCATTCTGACAAACTCCAAGAAGTGATTAGGAAAGAATGGGTTGCTATCAGTCAGGATTTGGCCCAGAAGTTGATTGAGAGCATGCCCAGTCGAATTGCAGAGGTCCTGAAAAAGAAGGGCCAACACTGCAAATACTGACTCTTTGCATAAATGTCATGTAATTGTCGATAAAAGCCTTTGAAACATATGAAGTGCTTGTAATTATATTTCAGTACATCACAGAAACAACTGAAACAAAGATCTAAAAGCAGTTTAGCAGCAAACTTTTTGAAAACTAATATTTCAAAAAATTCTCAAAACTTTTGGCCACGACTGTAGACTTGGACTGAACAACAGTTAGGAAGGAGAGTCCTTGTTGACAATACAATCTTATCCGTAGGCTTGGGTTAGTCGGAAATCAAATCAAGCCGAGACAAATGATTCTGCTATCACAGAGAGCCTGTTGTTAACTTATGTTCCAGTGAATACTATGCATGTTATCACAAGTAATATACATTGATGACTACTCACTAATCACTTCCTTTATCAAGAGCTACAGTCTATCTAAGTAATAAGCAGCTGATGTGCTTTGAATCACCTACTGAAACCCATTACATGTTCCGACTGATCACAAACAGCTCAAAAGTGCCAGGATTGGACTTTTTAGGAGCGTCTATACATTTTAAAAATGCATTCATAAAGTGTTATTTAGTATACAGTGTCTATTTCAAAATTAATATGGTTTATTTTTTGAGATTTTGAGGTTTCATTGTTTTATAATATTAAACCACAAAATATTTTTTATCACAAAAAGATGAGTGAAAACAAATTGATTATGTACAGTAATGTACAGTAAAAGATTGAATTGTTTGTGTAATCATTTAAGTCGGTATTTAGCATTTGCAGCAGTAATTCACAGCATTTCCTGCTGTTTTCTTTATTACCCTTTGTTGCTTGGAGTGTTCTTTTTGTTTCAACGTTCAAGTTTTGACACAATACTGACTCACCAGTGATTATTTGCATCCCATTTTAAAGGGAATGACTACTTATGAATCTCTTTACATTATACTTTATAGTCATAATAACTTTATATCACTTTATAGAGATCTGATTGGCCATTTAAGGCATATTGAAGAGGGACAAAATAGGTGACAACATCTAAAATGTAACTGTCAATCAACATTAAATGCATTTAAAATGTATTAAATGCATTAAATTTTTTTTTGGTCTTGCAAACTGCCTACAGCTCTAATCTTTATCACAGTTAGATTAGAATTAATTCATGCAAGCATGAATCTGGACTTTACAAAGCACAATTTTAGATGAAAGCTGATCCTTGAATGTTTTTGTTGCGGTCTGTAGTACTTTCTGCTATTATTCTGCTATATTGAAACCACACAACTGTCCTTCTGAACTAACAAAAAATGCTGCTGAAGTTACTGAATATCTGTAAAAGCAAACATAACATGATGGTTTAAAGAGGACACAAAACATAAATGTATTACATAAATTAAATGTAAACCAAGTTAAATGTAAATGAAGTTGTCTGTCTTATTTCTAACTGTTTTACTATTTCAAAATGCTTTCCAAATTTGAGGGAGATTTTTCTCTCCCCTATTTAAGCTTTGACCCTGAGCTTGCCATATATGCATATGCATATGCAAACAGAACAGATTTTGAATGAAACAGACAACTGAAAGGCAGTTAGGTTTAGAACACACTTTGTTTACAACAGTTTACAATGCTTTAGGCAGTTTAAAAACATCCATTTCAGCAGGAATTACTAGCTTCAGAATTTTCTGAAAATGAAATGAAAATTATGTTATGATTTACACTCATTTCGTTTCAAATGCGTGTTTTTTTCTTTTCCCCATGCAATGCAAAGAATTTCAAGCATTTCAAGAACTGTACACAATATTGTATCATATTTTTGTGTGAGAAACAGAACAGAAAATCAAGATAATCTTCCCTTCCAGTGAGCTATTATGAATTTTCATATTCATGAACAAATCAGTTTTGTGAACTAAATGAACATAACGGCTTAAAACATCCTGTTTAAAATAAACAACTGATTCCCAAATCACTAAATCTTCGCTCTACCTCTTCTACAGACCGCTTTTCTCATGAACACGCCAAAGAAAACTAGGCATAAGGATACTGGAACATTTCTGATACTTTTATTGGGTTTTTCATTCTTTTTTAAAAGCCTAAAAGCTTTAGTTCAATCTTGCATAAAATGACCAACCCAGTATACAATTTTTTATATTTATTTTTTCCTTCTCTTTCTGTGTTCATCAGAAAAAAAAAAGTGTAATGAGTTTGGAACGACATGAGCATGGGGGATGCATGTATGGATGGATGAATTGCAAAATATATATGACTGACTGCTGCTTCTGCATCTTTTGTAGCACTTGCTTTTGGAGGCCATGTGAAAGAAAGAAAGAAAGAAAGAAAGAAAGAAAGAAAGAAAGAAAGAAAGAATGAAAGAAAGAAAGAAAGAAAGAAAGAAAGAAAGAATGAAAGAAAGAAAGAAAGATTTTGCTGCCAACTTTTACTATATGTATTATATGTGTGTGTGTTTCTGCATTCCTGTCAAAAGAGTGAAAACACAGCACCTCTTTAGAGATCTGACTGCTGTGCGCCGTCTGTCTTTCCAGCTCTCTCCTAAGCAGTGTGTTCTGTTTCTCCAGCTGCAGAACCCTGCGTGCCAAGTGAACACTTCACACACACACACATTCAGAAACCTATGATTAGAGTCACGCACACATGCAAACAGTCAGTAAACACAAAGATGAGCTTCTGGTTTTCAAAGACAAGTGACCTCCTCAGACTTCACCTTTGTTTCAGTCTTCTCTTGGCAGTTGTTGGAATGTTGGCACCATAACCATAAGAAAACAGCACCCTCTCTGCCTCATCTTCATTTTCCACTTCAAAAAAAGGAGAACAAGTATGTTTAAGAGCAAGCATTTCTAGACCACCCTGCTACAATCATGGCCAGAAGACACTGAATATCTAATATAGGACCATAAACAGTTTTCTATCTTCTTACAATACATACTGTGTAGAAAAGTTTTTGAGTGAAGAATGTTGAAGTGGTGTTTATACAGATAAAAGAAAGAATGAGGCCTATAGGCAAGTTTGTACAACCAACTGGACAAGATCATAATGACCAATAACAAATAAGAATGTCCAAAATAAAGAAAAGGAAGTTCTTGAATTATATTTTAGTGTAATTTTCAAGGGATTGCATCCAGTATCAACCTGCATTCTTTGCACTAGGCGTTCTTTCTCATGTTTGATCTATGCAGATTTGATGAAGTTAAAAACCTGTTATTAACTTGATGAGGTTAAAAACCAGTTGTTAACCCGAGGGATTTTAAAACCTGGCTAGGCCAGCCTTTTGCATCACCTCAGCTCAGTGTCAGCATATTCACTGACGTTTAGAAGAAGGTTGTATAAGAACAACAAGCCCTGTGGCCGTTTTGTCAATCAGTCTTCAGGTCTGATTGAGTATGGCATTCTGAACATGCAAACCTGTGGCAAAACAGACATGCAGCGTATTTAACATGCTTTAAATGTTGACCTGATGATGAGACTGATTATAGTAGTAAACTGTTTTTGCAGTGCTCACATGTGCTTTTTGCAGCAGAACGGTTTCATGAGTTGTCATAAAACAGACTGCTCATAATCACAGATTTTACCACAACATTCACATCCTTAAATCGACAGAATCATACATGCAGAGATAAGACCTTTGGGTAAGAATTTAAGGAAGATTTGGCCTAACAGACTTTTAAATTCAAGCGTGCAACCTGCTGGTCTTATCTTATCTTTAGTCCTTAATTGAAATGACTGAAGCAGTCTCTGGTCTTACTCTCTGCTGCCTGCATGGTAACATCATCCATCTCCTTTTCCAACCGCTCGTATGTCTCCAGTCGTGCTTGCTGTTCAGAACTCTGGGTTCCAATTCAGTGATGCGTTTCTCAGATGATGTGTTTAGCCCATAAAACTCTTTTGTTAGAACCTGCATTAGCAAATCAAGAGAGGGACAAAGATATAAAAACAGAAATTGAGTAACAAAGGTGGTGTCATAACATAACGTTCGAATAGGTTTCATGATGATGTCAAATATGTACAATCCTTGTTTTATGAGGCTGGCATGGGTTTGAACCTTTGTCTGATGTCTAAATGAGTTGAGATTGAGTGTGACACTCATTACAAGAAATATATATTTAAATGTAAACCTGACATTTGAAGAATTAAATCATAAGTTAATGATTAACGAACTGATCACCCAAAAATAACAATAACAAGACTTTCTTTACTCAGAGGGGCACAGGTGGAGAAATGTTGAAGAATGTTGGCTTAACTTAATTTTGTGTTTCTTCCTCATGCAAATCATATTTATAGATGCAACATGAAAAGCTGATAATAATAATGTAATGTATCAAAAATCTTGAAAAAGAAGCTTGTCCTTTTTACTTCATTATATGATAAAGAGCGGACTGTAAATTCAATATTTCTGTTTTTGTGTTCCTAGGAAAAATCGAAGTCATGCAGCTTGGAAATGGCATGAAGTTGTTGTAAATGATGACAGAATGGTGAAGTAATCCTTTCGGGTATTAACAGCTTGAACTACTAAGCAATTAACAGGTTTCAACTTGCAATGAGGCTAAATGAAATCACTTTGTACAGGTTTCATGTGCATGGCATCTTTGCCATTCGGATTTTATTTTAAAGTGCCTTGCCTCCAGTTTTTTCTGGTGTTTCTCACACTCAATTTGACAAAGGCTGAGGTTGCTGGCCGTCTCCTCCTGGACCATCTGGGAACGCTCCAACTCAAACTCTTTCAGCTTCATCAGGTTAAGCAGTTCTGCCATCCTGCTGTCTGAACTCAGCTGCAACTGCCTAAACCTGGACAAAAACACAAATACAGGTGCATCTGCATTCGCTCATTCTGCACACTATCCATCGGTGGAAACAGAAAGAACAACAACTCTGCAAAATGGATCCCATGCAAAGTTATTCTAAAAAAATCAAAATGAAAAACAACATCTGTGATAACAAAGCTTAATTTCCAGCAGCCATTACTCCAGTCTTTAGTGTCGCTATGATCCTTCAGAAATCATTCGAAAATTGTATAAATCACAGTTACGCTGCTTAATCATTTTATAAAGGTCATTTATCAACATTATAATTATTATTATCGATGCTGAAAAGATGATTTGCTGCTTAAAATTTTTGTGGAAGCTTTTTTTTCAGGATTCTTACATAAATAGACAGTTCAAAAGAACAGAAATCATTTGAAATAGTATTATAGTATTATACAAAAACATGTAATGTGTATAATCTGGGCTGCGATTGCTAAATTAGAGTGATTGCCAAGCTTAGACGCGTCATCCTTTGACGTGCTTAGTGTATTTCCTAGGGCAGAAAGTCACGGTTTTCTTGAAACCCCAAATCTCAACATGCCCAAACAGATTGAGTATCGGTTTGTGTCTTCCTACATTTATAGCCAGGTCTCTGAAGGATTAAACAACTCCTACTGAATGTCGGAGTGCTCCAGGGGTTTTGGTTGAAACCGTGACCACACCTACGGAGGAGGTAAACTGGCAGGTCAAGATTTTTCCTTTGTGCGTTTTCACTAACATCCAGTCAAATGCAGGCAGTTTTGTGAAGAAAACAAAGGACATGTCATCAAAGTGGAGACCAACACCTATAGAAATAATTGTGACAAATAGAACATAATTGGGCAACTCCCATCATACATTATGGATTAAGAATGGATATTATTAAGCTATTTATTGGCTTAAAGTATATTAGACTTTAAATAAATTCAGGGAAAATAGTAAGGGCGAGGAAGAAGCAGTATGTTGTTTATTATGTTAACTTTGCTATACAGGCATGTCATCTTGGAAGCACACCTGCAAGTACATTTGACACAACTGCAAAAAAATGTATTCAGCTTCATTCCACTTCTTGACATGACGCAATGCAATGCAACACTCATCTCTATTCTCCCTTCCCCCACTTAAATTTGTAAGCCCAGAATAAAATTACTGCACAACATGTACACGGACCGTAGACTCAGCATCTCAAGAACAGGGTAAAGGAGCATCTGTCGTTTTTGCCCTCGGTCAAGCTTCTCTGTGAATGCGAACAATCCGTTCCCCGGGGCTGAAAAACGTGGGGTATGCCCAACAACTGTGTGTTGAGTATCTGCTGGTATGAAAGGCATGTGGCTGGAGCTCAGTGACACCGTAAGCCTCTCACATGGGCAAATAAGGGCTGACCCCTCAGGAGAAAGAGGAGGCGCAACAACCTGCACTGCTAGACACCCCTATCAGCTGGCTCGTAAAAAAAAATTAAATAACAGACACATCTTAAAGTTTAGAGACAACAAAACAGAACGAGAGGAAAGAGAGAGCAGCAAAAAAAGAGAAAGTGGTAGGAAAAGTAATGGTCCCACTTTATATTAGGTGGCCTTAACTACTATGTACTTGCATAAAAAATAAGTACAATGTACTTATTGTGTTCATATTGTATTGTAAAACACTTTTGCTGCTATTGAGGTGGGATAGGGGTATGGTTAGGGAGAGGGTTGGAGGTATGGGTAAGTTTAAGGGTGGGTTAAGGTGTAAAGTATGGGTCAACAGTGTAATTATAAATGTAATTAGAGAAATTAAATACAGATGTAATTACATGTAGTTTTTTTTAAATATAAGTACAATGTAAAAACATGTATGTACACAATAAGTACATTGTACTAAATTATTAATTAAAATGTAAGTACATAGTAGTTAAGGCCACTTAATATAAAGTGGGTCCAAAGTAAGTTAATGAATCATAAGATTCATTGCCATTTTGCCCAACTGTGCCCAACTGTGCCCATTGGCCCGCTTTCAAATATTTTGTACATTTTAATTTGAGTAATGCAAGCTTGATTTAAACAAGTCATTTTATGTGCAGCATATTTCCAATCATTAAATAGCAATATAAATATTGTTTGTTTATCTGTGATTTAAGGCTATGCCATCTTTCATGGCCATTTTAATGGCAAAATCTATAATATAATAAATTATATTGAACTGCTTACCAAGAAAGGTTAACCACTTTTTAAGTAACCAGTTTTTAGAAATAAATATTAAATTCTACATCACAGAGTATGAGGATGTGTCATTCCACAATGCTTGTTTTTACAAATCAATTATTCTATTATTCTAATTTATATATTAATATTATAATTTATTATTAATAATTCAGTTCAGCTTAGATTTAGACTGCTGTTTAAACGTTTGGGGTCAGTAAGATTTTTTTTTGTCTTTGAAAGAAAGAAAGTGACAAAGACTTGTACATGTTTACCAAAATTTATATTTCAAGTAAATGCTGTTCTTTTGAACTTTCTATTTAAAGAAAAAGAAAAAAAAAAAGGATCACGGTTTCCACAATAATATTAAGCATGGCAACGATTTTCAACACTGATAATAATAAGAATATTACAGGGTTCCTCAAATAGCGGACTGCAGTGTGGTTCTGGAGCCCAGATTAATTTCAATCCGACCATGAGACGTAATGACAGCGGTAGCCTTTTGTTTTTTTCTATCTAGAGATATTCTTTTCTGCTTTTTTCAACCAATGACATAAAGCAACACATTAAGAGCTGCAGATGACACAGTTATTGTAACAATAGTAGCAGAAACATGGTGAGCAGCAATTTATGTTACTTTCACTCGAAAACTGCAGGAAATGAGAATGCAGAAAATAAAAATATTTTTTTCTGTCATACAAATGTGACTCTGACCAGTCAGATAAAACTGGTTTGTAAAAAATTTTTTCAACATAAGTCCCCCCGCCCCCCCCCAGCCCCCCATTGGGTTCAACTGATGAAATATAATATAACTTTATAATATAATTTTTTTTTCACAAAACAAAAACCACTGCCTTGTCTCTCAGGGCCCAAAGTTATCATCTTTAATGACTATTTTGATTCCATTGGGAAGTAAATATAGAGACTGGACCTCTTGGTATAATTTCTGAATCATGAGACTGAAGACTGGAGTAATGGCTGCTGAAAATTCAGCTTTTCAGCAAAGGAATTCACAATATTTCACATTATTACTGCATGACTGTATTTTTGATCAAATAAATTCAGTCTTGCTGAGCATAAGATACTTCTTTCAAAAGCATTAACAAACATTACAGACCCCAAACTTTTTAACAGTAGTGTATAATGCTGAGCTTACACTAGGTTTAAATTTCAAGTATGTAATTTTTCAAGCAAGTGCTTCAACATTCTGTGTTTTGGCTAAAGACATTCACCAGTAGAGCGTACCAAAATAGAAATACCAGTCTGTTTTCTTTTCTAGCCAGTTTAGCATGTTTTCTTGCTCCTGACATTTACCAAGGCTGTTTAAAACCAGAGCTCAAATACTAAATTAGCCTGTCTGTGAGTCTTCACTAAGCTTTGGCGACTCACTGATTATTTTCCTTAAAGGGGTCATAAACAGAGAAATCAAAACTCCTTCGACATAAGAGGTCATTGTACTATAAGAAACATACTGGACGTTTCAGCAGTCAAAACAGCTTATTTTGAAGCCAATCTGCCAAAACTACAGGTTGTGGAATGTGCCACTTTATGACATAATAGTGTGGCTAAACCCCGCCTCTGGCAGAAGAAGATCAACGCCTACTTGGACATCACTGCCTGTTTAGCCCCACCCACCGATTCGCACGTGTAGTGTAAATAACGAGAAAGGCAAATGCAGGTCTGTGCAGAAACCAAACGATAAAGATGACTCCGAAGACAAGAAGATGCAGTGCCAAGATGTGAAAAAACAGTCTTTGCATTGCCTTCATCCTGATCGTAACATTAGTAAAAAGTGGATAAACTTTATTTTTAATGAAGCTCCCGACCATGTCTGTAAAAACTTTATCGTGGATTTATTACTCAATTTATCGTGGATTTGTTTACAAATAAAGCACGCAAGATTTTCAGAAAGAATGCATCTAAAAGACGATGCTATGTGACTATACTGGATCTGAATGTAATGTCGCACCACACAAGTGAGATTAACTGTTTTTATTACGTGGTCACTATTGCTTTCTCTGTTATCACAGATATATACTGAGTATTTACATGTTTTTAACCTAAATCACAGCAGTGTCCATCTATGAACGATGTAGGCTGTCAAAGATACAAAACTCTTAGCCAATCATAGCAGTGGGTGTTTACTTCTGAGTCTACAATCTGCCACGCCTCTTCAAACAGAGCGTTCTGATAAGACGTCAAAACAGGACAGAACATAGCATATTGCTTCTAAATTATGACGTTTTTTGATGTAAACATCTTGATGAAATTATAAGTGGACCTCAACAGTACTAAATAATAAATAAGGCAGTTCACGACCCCTTTAATTCTGGTCATGTCTTAACTAGCCACATGTCCTTGTTTTAGCCTGTTGTATTTATTTGTTCTAATGCATCTACCACAGCTCAGTGTCCAGAACCAATACTGCTCTCCCTCAAGTGCAGGCCATCATCTTGACAGTGTAGACAAGGATTCATCAGTATTTCATCACAAAGGAATGATTAACAAAGGCATGTTTGGCATCTCTGTCACACAGGCTTTAAAACTGTGGGAACATATACTGTACAACAAATTCCTCCTCAAGAAGGCAGGCTCCAAAAATAATTAAAATCTTTTTCTTGAGGCAGTAACAGGTTAAAATATATACACAGACATCACACTAATAGAAAACATGACTACACCCACTTTTACTTACAGTGACAATACATGGACATGTCTATCATCAGTTCACTCAAAGATTGCTTGATCTGGCCTTAGAGGAATCTAGTCAAGCCTGAAATGTTGGACACTAAGAAAAAAAAACAGGCAAAGTGTAAAAAAAAGTCCTAAAGAAAGATTTTCACAGATTTAGAGGGCATGCAAAGGCTAGAACATGCCACTGCTCATCCCTTATGTGTGCTTATTAATGCATAAGTTAAGTCATTTTATTACAGATAACAAATATTTTTATAATTGGGAGGGAATAACAATGATCCAATTACACTACTGTTCAAAAGTTTGGGGTCTGTAAAGAGTTTTGGATGCTTTTGAAAGAAGTCACCTTTGGTTAACAAGGCTGCATTTATTTGATCAAAAACAGTAATAACTGAAATAGTGTGAAATATGACAATTTCAGTGTCACATGATTTTAATATGCTGATTTGCTGCTCAAGACAAATTTCTTCTTATTATAATCAATGTTGAAAACAGTTGTGCTGCTTAATATTTTTTGTGGAAAGTGACTAATTATTTCAGGATTCTTAAATAAATCGAACATTCCTGCACGTATTTTCTCAATACATTTTTATTGAATAAGTGTCAATCAGAAAATAAAGACAGCTACAGATGATCAAGCATATGTGAGAGGTTTGTATGAACTCACTGGTCTAAGAGTTGGTCATATTTGGCTTGGGCATCTCTTTCTGCATTCAGTGCCCTGTCTTCCTCAATGACACCATTGTCTCGGGATTCACGAAGGTTTCTGAAAGAATAATAAACACTTTTCCTAAAACAGTACTGTACATTATGCAGCAAAGGTTTAAATTAAGTGTGCTTTAAAGCCTTGACACAATATAAATAATGATCATTCATAATCTGTATTATTACATGTAATACAATACAAACAAGCAAACGCCAGCATTCCACTGCTTACTGTTTCTGTATAAAATTCCATAGTTTCACTGATGGAATTTCACTTTTGTGCTTTAAATAAAGAAATAAATAAATAGAAATATTTATATTTCCTACTGTAATTTCTATGATATTCTAAGATTTTTTTAATGAGACTTCCATGACTGGAAATCACAATTTTTAAACTCCTTTACATCCCCAGGTTTTTTGTAGGAAAGTCGTGTGTGAGTGTGTGTGTGTGTGTGTGTGTGTGTGTGTGTGTGTGTGTGTGTGTGTGTGTGTGTGTGTGTGTGTGTGTGTGTGTGTGTGTGTGTTTTTCCAAAGATTTTTTAAAGGATCTGTCCTTGTCCAGTCAGAGACATTAAGGCATGCTCTCACCTGTTCTCTCGCTCATACATCTCTTTAGATGATCTCTGCAGGCTCTTGATTTCATGACTGGTCTTCATTCATGCAGTTTGTTTTCATACTCTGTCTTATAGTGATCTCTAGTGAAGGCATGTAAACAGCACAACTGTCAAAGTGTAATGACTTTACAAAAAAGATTTGAGAGTCTCAATGGATCTTGAATCTCTGTTCCAAATCCAAATATAATAACACAATACTAGAGTCACCAGATTTGGCCCAGTTCATCATATCATATTCTCAACTTCTTAATATAGATCAGTGCTGTGTTCTTCATAAAACTGAATTCTCACAACTGAATAAAAATTAAGTTAAGAGCAGGAAGTGTAAATAGGAAGCAGTATCCTTATTATTTACCACACATACCTAGAAGCAACATATTTTTCTTCCCTTCTTCTTCCCTGGCCTTTTTTGTCTCTTCAAGCTGGGTCTGCAGTCTGTCCAGTCGGTCTTCTTGATGAGCACAGCGCACATTGAGCTCCATGTTCTGCCTGTTTAAATATTCTTTGTCCTTCTGCATCAATGTTACAGACTGCTGCAGAGTTGCTACCTGCGGATAAAAGGAAAAAGAGGTGATAAAGGGTTAAAGTAAGTAACAGGTGGAAATCTGTGACAGATTTATGTTGACATTTGGCTACCAACTGACTAGTGTGCCAGATATATAATTAACTGTCATCCTTGTCATTCGATAATACACTTCAAATATATAGAGGAATTGTACCTTGCTCTCTAAACTCAATTTAAAAAGAAAATAAACTGAAACATTATTTATCATTAACTGTCATCTAAGATGTTGATCATTTAAACAAGGCCCAATAAGTCAACTAAATAACTGGCCAAATTGATATACTGATCTGTTAGTAATCTTGAGAACATATTACCTCCTTATTTAGGTCATTCCTCTCTTTTGTCAGGGCTGTGTGTGTGAGGTCCAGCATTTCCAACTTATGCTATGTGGAGGTTTTTACTTAAAAAAAATCTTTAAGATAGAGTTTTCATTTGTACATGAATGAGCCAACCATGATGTAAAAAAAAAAAAATGACACCTCAACTGTCCACCACGGTTGCCTCTATCAGCCTGTAGGCTCAATTGTGTGTGGAGGAGTCGGGCCCGAATTGGTGTGAAAATTCACAAAATGTGACGCGTTCTCATCTACTTGGGCTTACAACCTAACGGCACGCCAGCCATTATAGTGAGCAGCGGCAATAGTGTTTTCAAATGGACTCTCAAATGGAAAGAAGCGACCAGCCTCCAGCACAATTCAGACACCCACGGACACTCCTCGTAAGTAAAAAAAGAAAAAAAAAAACAGTGTGCGCACTGAGAACGAGCATGAGACTGGCTGCAGTTCCTCTGATGGCCACTGGTGTCAGTAACGGTTAGAAATTTCAGAACCTACGCAATGCTCCTTTAACTCTCTCAACTCTGTTTCATACCCATCTCTCTTTCTGTGGACTCAATAAGACAGGTTATATTTGTATATATGAACACACTACCACAGCATTATGACGACTAAACTAATGATGGCTGTAAGATTTTTTTAATGATTTTGAAAGAAGTCTCTTAAGCTCACAAAGGCTGCATTTATTTTTTCGAACACAGTGAAATTGTTACGGAATACCAGGACAGGAGGCTGTGGGTAACAGAAACACAGTTTATTTAGGAACAAGTAGAGGAGCGGGGAGTGCTGGGTGCAGTGATGGTGCAGGAGGCAGTGAAGAATGGATCCGTAGATGAGGGGTTTTGACACTGGAGGAAGAGGGTGTACCACACACACGCACGATGAAGACTGGAAGCTTCATCATGGGATGATTGGAGTGGAAGATGTCTAGTAGGTTCGGATCCAGGATGTCGTTGTGTGGGACCCACGAGCGTTCCTCTGGACCATATCCTTCCCAGTCCACTAGGTACTCAAGTTGTCCACCACGCTACCGGGAGTCCAGGATGTCTCGAACTTCGTAGGCAGCACCGTCTTCAAGGAGGAGTGGAACCTCGAATATTTACATTTATTCATTTAGCTGACGCTTTTATCCAAAGCGACTTACAATTGCTATATATATGTCAGAGGTCGCACACCTCTGGAGCAACTAGGGGTTAAGTGTCTTGCTCAGGGACACATTGGTGTCTCACAGTGGGTTCGAACCCAGGTCGAACCCGGGTCTCTCACATTAAGTGCTTTTGTCTTATCCACTGCGCCATCACCACCCCATATCTACATCAAGGAGGGCGGAAACTGGAAGAGAGATGTCAGCGGCAGTAAGTGTCACAGTGGTGAGTGGTTCATTTGATACTTCGAAGGGAGAATGGCACTCACCATGGGATGAGGAGGATGGACGGGGCATACGGAGATGATATGCCCCGGGGATGCACAGTAGAGACACAGATTCTGGGCCAGTTTCTTCACCTGGCCCTGGTGCTCTTCGAGGCACGACTGCATACGGGTGGCGAAGCGGATGGAGAGTTGAATAAACCGTTCTAGCCCGATGGTGTCCTCGTATGCAGCGAGATGCAACCGCAATCGAGGTTCCAATCCCTGACAGTAGGTAGTCAGCAAGGCCTGCTCATTCCACTCGCTAGAGTCCTGAACTGAAAAGCATATTCATTGACAGACATTTTTCCCTGTTTCAAGATATAAAGCGGGTCTGCCAAAAACTTCTCGGAAATGGTCGATGAAGATAGAATAATACTGGATAACTGGGTTATTCTGTGTCCAAATTGAATCGGCCCACTGAAGTGCTTTACCTTGCAATTGAGATATCAGGAAGGCCACCTTAGATCTTTCGGTAGGGTATAAGTGCGGTTGCATCTCCAGGACCAGCGAACATTGGAGCAGAAATCTAAATCATTTTTCATTCTGTGTTGCCTGCTCTTGTGGTTTGAGAGGGTGCAATGCCTGTAGTAACAGCTGAGACTCACAAAGACAATGCAGGACATTCCACTCACCATTTGATTTTGTCATAGTTCTCTCGTTTGTAGTCTCCATCCTGAATAAGCTGCTTGGTGTCAGTTCCAGTGTACGGAAGTTCTAAGCGGCCATGCTTTATATATTTTTTCCTTTTTGTTTTCTCGTTATTATGACTTAATTTTATCGTTATCTCGACATAACGAAAGTCGTTTTCACGTTATAACGACTTAATTTTCTCGTCATCTCGACATAACGAAAGTCGTATTCTCGTTATAACGACTTAATTTTCTCTAATAAGTTACAAAACTGTGCCAGCACTGGCACTATAGACCTGAGTATAACTGATGGGGTGTTGTACACTGTCCACTTTACTGCACGCGGACCTTCCTTGTGATCGCTATAATCTGTGCAGTCTTGTTCATTACTGACATTTAATTAATTCATAAATGTTAAATGCTTTAATCAACATGATTATTTTGTGTATTAAGTTCTTGCTAGATGCAAGAGTTTCACCAACGCGTTCTGGGTCATAAAATAACTGCTTATCAAAAACAACGTTGATGTCACTGTATTCTGTTTGCACCTATATCTTTATTTGTGCTTCTTTTAGGCACATGATTAGGTAGTTAATAAGCGGAAATGTTCTGTGTATCTACAGTAGGACAGGATTTAACGATGTAGGCTATTTGTGATGTGCTTTTTTTACTTATTATTAATCTTTATTGTTAACCATATTGATGAGAAATGTAATATATATGTAAAATGCATAGGCTAATATAATTCAGTTTTGTTCTATAATGTTGTAATCGTTTTTTTTCTGCACACACACACACACACACACATACACTGCACATGAACGATCTTTTCAAACAGAAGCTTGTAACGCACATGATATCTGCCACAGCATATAATGACTAATAAAAATTACAAATTATATATAATTTTATTTCAAATAAATAGAAAATTAAAAGTGAGTTTAATCCAAGCAGCTCAAGATCTTAGAATAGTTCTGCATCCTTCTGAAGGCACTCCGTCTGTGTTCGCGGTGTTGCCATTTAAACATGTTAATTACAAAAACAAAACGTTTGGTGTACTGTCTCTGGACAAATCAACAGTGATTGATCAGCCTTTATTTATGTACAGTATTGTAGACGTTATTACCTAGGCGAAGCAAAATTTGCTGAAATATAGGCTACAGTAAAAGCGCCTGCATGGTTGCCCATCAGATGCCTGTCAAAATTGAGTTTGTTACTATAGCAACAGTAAAACTGTCATGTCGTTATAACGAGAAAACAAACTTTCGTTATGTCGAGATAACGAGAAAAATAAGTCGTTATAACGAGAAAACGACTTTCGTTATGTCGAGATAACGAGAAAATTAAGTCGTTATAACAAGAAAACAAAAAGGAAAAACAATTATAATGCATGGCCGCTTAGAACTTCCGTACCAGTGCGAATCTCTGACAGCAGATTTCTAGTTCTGTGCGTGCTCTCCTCTCTTCCTCATAGCTCTGGTTGGGATATGAGAGAACAACAATGTATTTAAATTAGGGCTGAAACGGTTCTTTGAGTTACTCGAGTAACTCGATTACAAAAAATGATCGAACCAAATTCCTCTGCCTCGAAGCCTCTTTTAATTTATTTTAAATCTCACGTCAGGATCTTTCGCAATGATTTTTTTTAATGTGACACAACGCGTTACGTCACCCACAAAGCGGAAAGAGACACAAGCGCTGCGTCCGAAATCGCATACTGCAAGGAGTCAGCAGTGTTTTGATTTGAGGGCACGGGAAACGTAAAGAGAACGTCGTGGCATGTGTCCATTGCAAGATACCACAACTACGGCCCTATGATATGGAAGCATATGAGTAGCAATATTCAATTTGGGATGTAATATGCAAAATGGCAATGCAATATGTAAAATGACTGCATTTCTGTATTTACATTTACATTTTCCAATACATTTGTGCAACGTTTGGTGCAAAATGAAAATGAAAATTAAATTACATAATTTTCATTTGCCATTTCATACACCAGTTTTAATATGTAAAATGAATGCTAATTTTAACGCTTTATGAGTTGCAAAATTAAAATGAAAATGTATTACAGAAATGATTAGATATGTCTAACATGTTCAAGCAAAAACTGTGGCAAAATTATCATTTAAATGCTATTTTTCTTAAATGCATTAACACTCACAGTCAAGACACTTACCATTGCATTTTCATTCAATGTCCCGCAATGAATGTAGCAAAATTCAATGTGCACATTGGAAATGCATTCCGAAAGAAGAGGATTCAAGTGAGAGAACATGGACAGTTGGCCCGTGTATGTTTTGATCATTTCGGTTTATGGCTTCAATATTTCATTCGCACTTGTGGGCGGAGCTGAAATGCTGCTTTCATCTGATTGGTCGAATCGCTCCACCTTATATATACAACCTAGAAATAATTTAACGGGGTCTCTTGCAAGTCGCAGCAGCACGAATTATGTGCCCAGCTACATCTGATTCAAATATTATGCTAATTAACAGTGAGCGGTGGTTTCAGACATTACAGTGCTTCACTCGCACTGACTCTTATTCTGCCTGAAAGAATGAAAAGAACGAGTTGAAGGTGGAGCGAATCGACCAATCAGATGAAAGCAGCGTTTCAGCTCCGCCCACAAGTGCGAATGAAATATTGAAGCCATAAACCGATATATATATACATATATATATATATATATATATATATATATATATATATATATATATATATAAACACTTCATTCTTCATTCAAAGACAGTAGTAAAAATAGAATCCAAAAAGAGAAGAAACATTTTTCACACCTCCATTAGTGATCTACTTTGGTTACGATGATTGTCCAGATCCTCGTTCAGGTTAGTCTTTTTCACTTGCAGCTCAGTCACAAGAGCTCTCAGAGGGTTCACAACCATAGACATCATATAAGTAGACGCCCTATTGGCCGCTGTGCGATGAGATTTGCGGCCGCCATCTTGAACCGGTCGTACTCCTAGTTTCGTTGCGTAGCAGCAGTTAAGATACCAGAGCACTGTGCAGCATTTTCCTGTTCTAATCGGCGGACCATCGCAAGTACGGCTCGGGATTACTTTTCACAAGTAAGATTTAACATTACTATTGTACTATTGGTTGTAGTTTGTCCTTAAATCCAGATAATTGAGAAGGAGCAAGGATCTTTGATAGTACTGTACTGAAATCGTAGCTAGCTAACGTTAGTTAGACTATGTAACGTTACCTCCCTCAACTCAAGTGTTTCCCACATAACTTACTATTACTATTCAGATCAGAAAGAAGTTCGAAAAAGCACTTGTTAGACGCACGAAACTTACTTTTAGCGTTAGGTAACGTTAAGTGCCTATTACCAACACAATCCAATCTGAAGTTAATACATACATTGTTCGACAGAACATAATAACTGTTATTTGTGTTTGCGCACGTGATATCTGGAAGTAATGTATATTAAGGTTGCTTTGTTCATATTTTCTCTGTTCTGTTAAGTGTATTTGAGTACTGTGTAAAGCGCTATATAAATATGTATTATTTGTATTCTTGTTATAAGGTGCTGAGAGCTGCAGAGAGGTTGATCCGCCAGGCTTCAGCAATACAAGCTCCAAGGTGTCAACAGTCACAGAAGAGAGTGTGTGTGTGTGTGTGTGTGTGTGTGTGTGTGTGTGTGTGTGTGTGTGTGTGTGTGTGAGATGGAGAGAGAGGGAGGGAGGGAGAAGTGAGTGTGTGTGTGTGTGTGTGTGTGTGTGTGTGTGTGAGAGAGAGAGAGAGAGAGAGAGAACCAGAGAGAGTGTATATGTCACAAATTATAATTAATTGTTTCTTCAACTTATTAAAATATCTTATTTTACTGCAACTATCTGTTTCTGCTTCTTTATCATATTTATAGTGTGTGATTTATAAATATTCTACCTCACATATTTAGATTTTGGGCGTCTGGTCACATATCTTATATCAGAATATAATATGTAACTGTAAGGCCTATTATGAATATTAAAATACGCTGAACCATGTGTCCTGTATCATAGCTGCATGAATGAACTTTGCAGCAAAAAAACCCGCGTCAAAATCAGTTAGGTATTCAATGATATATGATTAATTTAATGCGCTGACAGCTCATTGCACCTGGCAAACAAGTTACACTGAGTGGAGCTGTCGACCGGTCCAAGATGGCGGCTCCACGGCTCGTTTGTGTCAATAGGCAGTAGCGTTCGATGGGGCATCTACTTATATGATGTCTATGTTCACAACCTCATAAAATCGAATCTATATAAGGGGAAAAACACATATGTACACACACACACACACGTTTGTTTTTGTGAAAAGTGGGGACATCCCATAGGCGTAATGGTTTTTATACTGTACAAACTATATTCTATGGCCCTTCACCAACCCTACACCTAACCCTAACCCTCACAGGAAACTTTGTGCATTTTTACTTTCTCAAATTCAAATTTCTGTTTGGTTTATAAGCGTTTTGAAAAATGGGGACATGGGTTATGTCCTCAAATGTCACCCTCTCCTTGTAATACCTGTGTCATACCCATGTCATTATACAGAGTTGTGTCCTGATATGTCACAAAAACAAGAGCACACACACACTTGCATTTGTGGTTTCCGGGGACTCTCCATAGGTGTAATGGTTTTTATACTGTACAAACTGTATTTTCTATCCATCTACAGCAACCCTACACCTAAACCTACCCCTTACAGAAAACTACTGCCAATTTTTTTATTTGATAAACACCTTTTCATTTGTTTTTTAAGCGTTTTGTATTTATGGGGACACATCTGTGTCCTCATAAACCATGTTTAAGTTGCAGTACCCATGTCATTATACACATTTGTGTCCTCATAAACCACACACACATTATAGCTTTTAAATCTGCTCAGGGTTTGTCCACAAGTTTGTTAGTGGGAGTAACCAACAGCACCAATAAATAAACCTAACAATCTTCATTCCCAACTCCAGCTGATGATTCAGTGCTTACCGCCACATATTCAGAGATGGTGAGTTTGTCCTCAGACAGGTCCTTCAGCTCAGTGTACCTCTCCTCAGACAGCTCCAGGTCCCTCAGGCTCCTGCGGAGATCACCTGCTCGGTCACACAGCTGACAGTTTGTCTCTTCCAGCTGCTTCTGTCTGAGCATGATGGTGTCCATTTCCTGCTTCCTCAAGGACTGCTGCTTCCTGCATAAGCAGAAGCCACATTCAACCCTATAAATCATATTTTTATCATGTATCATATTTGATGGATGAATCTCTAAGGCCTCTATATAACCAAGATGATCAAAACTTTGCTGAAAGACCTGTTGTTCAAAATCTACTACATGCCTTGTGTGGTTCATACTTTTTAGCAAGTAAAAGGTCTTGCTGCCTTTTTGCTTTTTTACAAAGAAAGAATATATTTTATATTTCAAGATATTTCAAAATATCTTTCTGGTCTGCGGCAACCACTTGATTAAGCATTTTCAGAAAAATGATATTAAAATGGGAGTATCAAAAATTTTATATCAGGCTCTTGAGAAACGTTTATTTGTTCATATCTCAATCATAATTGTACTGCATTGTATCTATAAAAATAACAGAGCTTTGATCATGAAACTAAGCATTTAAATATCATCTTACTAAGACATATTTTGGGAGATTCAGAGTTATTATGAAAGCTATAATGTATATGCATCTTATAGAAGTAATCTGTTATTCTGTTATAAAGATCTCATTGATTTACATGACAAGCTATCAATCCCTAGTTGCTCCAGAGGCATGCGACCTCTGACATATAGCAATTGTAAGTCGAAAGCGTCAGCTAAATGAATAAATGTAAATGTATGCTTACTTTCATTTGCATGACTCGAAATGGATAACTTTTTATTAGCTTAACATTCCTGGCCTTTTTTTAACAGACCAATTAAAAAATAATACTAATAAATAAATAAAAATTAAACCACTTAAATGAAAAAAGGCACATTTATCAACCTATACCAAACTGACCACTGACAGATTGTAGGCTACATCCCTACTTCCAGAAGATCTTTTTCTCAGTAAAACTGTGTGTAAATGAACCTGTTTTCATCCTGCTGTAGTTTGAGCTGAGTGTCCAGAACCCGCTTCTGATGGAGAGCATCGTTCAGCCTTTCCTCCAGCTCTTCTGTCTACGAGTGAATGTGCAAAACACTTATGGGTGAACAAACACAGCTGAATTCATTACTTTAAAAACTGCTTTCAGTCTAATGTAACTTAGAGGGCAGTTTTGTATCAACCATTACCTTTGTAAGGTGGTTCACTTTGAGGTTGTCGATGAGCAGATTTTTCTGAGACAGCTCTATCTTCAGTTTTGGGAGGTTATGAAGCAGCTCTTTTCTTTCCAGAAGCTGTTTTGTCACCATCCCTGCTCCATCCTTCTCCTCCGAAGACGAGATGTCCTCGGTGGGGACTGTCGTCTCCAGACTGATGTCCTCAGACTCGATGGAGCTGGAGATGTTTGTGGCCGCGTCTCTTGGCTTCATCTTCTTCGGGGGCATCTCGACAGAGCTCCTGTCCAAAAGTCCTACCGACTTGTCATGTGAGGGAAGAAGACTGTTCTTCAAAGCTGGAAAGGCAGCAGATAGGAGCTCAGACGCTCGAGTGAAGAATTAACGGATAAGCGATGACAGCTGGACAAAGCAAGGAGACAAATTCGGTTATTTCAGCTTAACCACCTGACTTTCACAGCCTCGTGACAAAAAAAATTAATAATAAAAATAATAATAATAAGACAAAGTAATCATTTAAAGTTAGGCGTCACAGTTTACAAGGTCTTTGTTTATTTTTATGATTAAAACTGGAATGTATGTATCACACCTACGGTTGTTTTTAAGCGTCCCGCCTCCCATAGAAACAGCAACGGCTGACAACAGAAGAGAAGTGACGTTTGCATTATTAAAGAGCGGAGCGTGCGATTGAAAATAACGCGTCATCTGTAGATTCCGCCTGCACGGGACTCTTAATTTGACAGATTCCTACCATTCCAGACCGGAAATAAGCTGATGTGTTTATCGTAGCGTATTTCCTGGTTTTGTGAACGAATACATGTGTGTTTTATTATTATTTTTAACCACACAATACTATTTGTGATGTCTACTCAAAACATAACTGGACCCTCTTTGGCACCGACGATGGAAAAATGCAAAAATGATGATTCAGACGAAGAAGGCGCAGGTATGTTAACGCATAACGTTACACATTAGTAACTGTTAGCTGCTTTGTGAACTGCAATATAATTATCTTAGAATTTCGCAATTGCAAATGCATAACAAGGCTGATTACCTTTAGATGGTTTCCCCCCTTTTTCCAACAACAGTTAAGTAATTAATTCCTTTAGATTTAACTGAAGTATGAATGCATGCACAATAAATAATACACGCTGCCTCCAGTCATAGGTCCAGCTTTGCCTCCAAAATATAAAGCTTCAGAGTCCTCCAGCTCATGTGAAGACAGTGATCAAGAGGAGGTTGTGTTCAAGAGAGCCAAATACTCATCAACATCATCATCATCATCTAGGAACCGGCCTTCTTCAAAGTATGATACTTGATGGGTTTTTCCAGATACATGTGTTTCTCAGGGATTCATAGTTAATGAAGTGGTTAGTCATAAATAAACCACTTTTTATATATGCAAATTATTTTTATGTTGTGTTGGAAGATAGTCAGCCTTAAAAAGCATAATGTATCATATTTGATAAATACATTTAGAAGGCCCTTAAATGATTAATATGATCAAAAACACTGAAAACCCAGATTTACAATCTACTACATGCCTTCTGTCGTCTGATCCGTACTTACTTAAACTTAGGTTAACTTGAAAATACGATTCCGTCTGCCTTTTAAGAAACATTTATTTGTTCATTTCTCAATCAACATTGTACATTGTGCATTATATGTTTTGCCTCCACAATAAAAACTATAGAGCCTTGACCACAAATCTAAGCATTTAAATATCATCTTAAGATGGATATGGAGTGGTACCTGATATTTATGTGGAATTTGTTTCTGGTTACATTTTTTTTGTGGTTCTTTAACAGCAGCAGGGGCTACTTGAAAGATGAGATGGATAAAAAGCAAGTTCATATGGATGAGGAGGATGACGATGGTTTCTTTGGTCCAGCTCTTCCCCCAGGATATCAAAAGCGAGACAAATCACCAGAAAGGTAATAAACTCTTGATAATAGTATCCCACATAATCAGCATCCCAATCTAAGTCGTGGATGAACTACATTTTGCATGTCCAGGCCACCTTTACTAGGACCTGCACTCCCTCCAGGATTTAAAAAACAAGATGAGGATGAAGATGCAAAGGATGACACCAGAGGGTTTTTAGGACCAGCTTTACCACCAGGATATCAAAACCAAGACAGATCTCCTGAACGGTAACAGGAATTAACAATATTACTGCTCTACACATTTTGTTGTTGTGTAGAGTTGGTGGTATCACACACACAGTATCATATTTATTCAAATTCTACATACAGATGTAAATGTTAATCTAGGTTTTCCCCCCTCCTCTGTAAGACCACCTGTAGGACCTGCTCTACCTCCAGGCTTTAAAAGACAAGATGCAGATGAAGATGAAGAGGAGGGAAAAGAAGATGCAAGAGGGATTTTAGGACCAGCTCTACCGCCAGGTTACACACCAGCAGTGTCAAGCGGTGAAGAAGAAGATGAAGATGATTATGTCATTGGACCAATGCCATCAAAAGCACCATCCCAGGACTCTGTGGCATTGGACATTGAAAGAAGAGCTCAGAGAATGAAAGACAAACTTACAGGAGTGGACGTAAGTGCTTTTTAAAATCTATTAATTCAGCTAGTATATTGGATATATTTTTCTTATTATTATTATAATTAATTATTTACTATATTATTATTTGTTTTTGTATATTGTAGATTTCTTCTTACATTTGTAGATTTCTATCTTTGTACATATGCTTCTAATTTTGTGCCTTTTATACTTCCCATTTTTATTTCAGTTTACATCATACCTCAGGACAAGTAATTTTGCTGTTCTTGTACAATGACAATAAAAAACTTGAGTGGTTCGTTTTGTTCAAGATGAAGACTTTTTTTTTTCCAGTGTGTGGGCAGACTAAACAATCTCGGGCTCTTCTGCTTTTAGACTGGCCCTAAAGTGGTCAGAGAGAGCTGGATGATGGAGTTGCCTCCTGAGTTGCAGCATGTGGGCCTGGAAGCACGAACCTTTAAGAAAAGATCAGGCCCTGAGAACAAAGACCGCTCAATTTGGACTGACACTCCCGCCGACCGTGAACGAAAAGCTAGGGTGAGTTAGCGATAGATGTAACTGAATTCAGATGTGAAATGTGGGGATTGTTGTGGAGAATCATCGTAGATTTCCCAGTGATGTCATATGTGATTTTGCAGGTGATACAAGCTGTGTATTCTTTTGATTTTTATGTTTTTGGAAGTGGGTTTTGGAAAAAGAGGGACTTCAGGGTATGTTTGTAAATTCCCTTCTTTTTTGTCTTGCTTAGGAACGACTAGAGGCTAAGGAAAAAGGTGAATCTGCCAAGGATGATGGACCTCGTCTGCCTCAGAAAGAGATTGAGATGGCTGAAAAAGTTTCTAAATATAATGTAAGTTCAGTTAAATCCAGCTTTGAGATTTATTACAAAATGCATTTGAATGATTGAAGTCAACAAAATGGCACTAATATTTTATAAATATACATATTTTGTAGATTTTTTTTAGATTCAACTTTAATGTCATTATGCAGAGTACAAGTGCAGAGCTAATGAAATGCAGTTAGCATCTAACCAGAAGTGCAACAATATAGTGTTTTATATACATAAACTGCAGAGTAAGTGAAGCTATGATATACAGAATGTACAGTGTAGTTGCTATATACAGTATTGAGCAGAGTATATACAGAATATAAATAGGAATGCATTGTAGGGATTGTATGTATATTATGAACAGAGCAATGTAGGATTAGATACACATTATGAACAGCAGCAACGTGAGAACAGTGGTAATAAATACAGCTGGATGAGTTTGCAAAAGTATCGTTAAACGATGTATTCTATGCAAAATAAGTCATGCAATGATATTTTTATAGAAATAGTTTACTGTGCTATGTACAGTAACAACTTTAGACAGTTTACAGTAATAGCTAGAACAGTGTGCAGTCTGTGCAAAATATGAGTAGTGCAAATACATGTATGTAAAGTACTATGAGCAGTGCAGGTTAGATTGGTGGTGTGGAGTTCAGAAGTGTCACAGCCTCAGGGAAGAAGCTCTTCCTGAGCCTACTAGTGCAAGAGCGTAGGCTCCTGTAACGCCTGCCGGATGGAAGGAGGTTGAAAAGTCCATTGTTAGGGTGAGAGGCATCCTTGATGATGTTTCTTGCCCTGCCCAGACAGCGCTTACGATAAATGTTCTCGATGGAAGTTAACTGGGTGCCGGTGATCCATTGAGCAGTTTTCACCACCCGCCGGAGTGCTTTGCGGTCAGATGCGGAGCAATTGCTGTACCATACTGAGATGCAGTTTGTGAGTATGCTCTCAGTGGTACAGCAGTAGAATTCCAAAAGGATCCTAGGACTCAGGTGAACATTCTTAAGGCTCCGTAAGAAGTAAAGGCGCTGCTGTGCCTTTTTGACCAGGGTGGAGGTGTTTAGGGACCAGCTGAGGTCATCAGAGATGTGGATGCCAAGGAACTTGAAATGCAACCAGTTTCTCAAAGCACTTTGCAATGATGAGGGTGAGTGCAACAGGACTGAAGTCGTTAGGGACTGAGGCAGTGGAGTGCTTCGGTACTGGCTCGATGTTGGAGGTTTTGAAGCTAGTGGGGACAGTTGTTTGGGCCAGGGACAGATTGAAATGTCCATGAAGACCTCAGCCTGCTGCTCCGCACAGGCTTTAAGCACACGACCAGGTATTCCGTCAGGGTCAGCTGCTTTCCGTGCATTCACCTTACGCAGAGTATGGTAAACATCTGATGTGGAGAGTGTGAGAGGCAGTTCACTGGGTTGATGTTCAGCTTTGAGTGAGATATCCTTATTATTTTGATCAAAACGAAAAAGTGATTGAGCTCGTCTGGGAGGGAGGCAGAACTGGAGGGGGGCACGGAGTTAGGTGGTTTGTTATCTGTGATGGATTGTATGCCTTACCACATACGCAGGGGGTCTGAAGAATTGAAGTGTTCTTCAATCCTCTGTTTATGTTTGAGTTTGGCCTGGCAGATACTGAAGGCTGCATCTATTGCTTTGAGCAGGAGGCGAACCTCACTGTTCATCCAGGGCTTCTGATTGGGGAAAATGTTTATTTTTTTTGTGTGTGGTCACTCTGCTCACACATCTGTTGATATGCTCCAGGACAGAGTTGGTGTAAATGTCAATGTCGATCTAAGAGTTTGTGGTGGCCTGGGCAGCAAACTCACTCCAGTCTGTGTGCTGGAATTGATGTTGAAGAGTGGAGTCAGCACCTTCCAGCCAGATTTTAACAGTCTATTTATTTATTAACAGTTAAAAGTCTGGTAAAAAAAAAATCCATTTTTGAGCATTTATTTGATCGAAACTACAGTTATATTATATTATATTATATTATATTATATTATATTATATTATATTATATTATATTATATTATATTATATTATATTATATTATATTATATTATATTATATTATATTATATTATATTATATTATATTATATACTGCTTAAGTATAAAAATGTGAATTTCAGTCTCCGAATGCCCATCTCTTTGTAGGAATCCAAGCGTGGTGAATCTCTCATCAGTATACACACTAAGAAGATGAAAAGAAAGGCTGAGGAGGATGCTTCAAAGCCTGTGGAAAGAAGACCATTTGACAGAGATGCTGACCTTCAAGTCAATCGGTTTGATGAGGCTCAAAAAAAAGCTTTGCTCAAGAAGTCACAAGAGCTGAACACCCGATTTTCACACAGCAAAGACCGCATGTTCCTATGAGGGACATTCAGCAAATCTATCTCTTGTTGTCAAGGATTCTTATTAAAGGAATGTTGTACTGCACTGGAATCATTGCAGCATCATCGTCATTAAAACATTTATGTACTTTGTTGACAATTATATGTAAAATTTAGAGGACCTCCTGAGGTTCCTCCTGAATTCGTCTTTTATATACCAATGGTTAATTGTAAGAGATAATGCATTAAAATGTCGATAATTTTGTGACTTCTACAAGTTTTTAGTCCGCCTTTTTATTCCTAAGTAATGAATACATAAAATACATACATGTTTTTTGGTCATGTATTGAGTGCTCATAGAATATTCCAAGTTCAGATCACATGAACTTCACCTCAAAAATAAAAGAAAGAAAGAATTTATATTTTGCTTCATGACACTTAGACTGGCCTATATTAAGTCTATTAAAACTTTTTGTTGTGTCATAAACACTTCCGGCCAAATTCTAATTACCTTGATAAAAAAAAAAAAAAAAAACCTTACTAAGATGCTGACAAATTAAATTCTAAAGCATGTATGTGTTATACATGTCATATATATACTTTGATTTATGCATTCTTCAACATTTGCCTGTGCAGTACACTTTACTATGTTACAGTAATGAGAATCGACATTCATATTGATAATTATTAATAAATAATTATTTCTGAACTCTTGAGACTATAAAATCAATCAGACAACGGTATTAATATGCATCATTCATTTGTTCATTCATAATAAAATCATAGCCATATGTAACTTTAGAGCTACAATTGTATTTTTAAAATAATGTAGTTTAATTACAATTTATTTTTGTTTTATTAAAGTTCTGATTTAACCCCTTATAGTAGGTGTTTATTTTATCATTATTGTTGTTTTTTATTATTAATATTTATTTATACGTTTTTATGCTATCAAAATGTAAAGTGTCTTAATTCCTGTGAATAAATATCTCTAAAAAATAACTTCTAAATAAGTCGGTTGAATTTACCAGAAATAGCAGTGATCCAAAAAAAAGGCAAATAGACGTAGAGAAAATATCTCCTTAATATCTTAACATTTCCTACTCTAATTATACAATTACTGGATGAGCTAACAAAAAGAAAATACTTTTTTATTTATTGACTGCTCCGCTAAATCGCGGATTTTGTAACTACGTCACATCTGCATTAACCAACGCGCGTTTTATATTTTTTCCTAACGGGCCACCGTACAACCGGCTCTGCTGTTGATAGTGCGTAAGCTAACGAGTTTGTCGCGTGGAAGAGGTGCACTAAATCCACATGAAATAGCTAGAATATAAATATTTAAACTATTAATAATCATGTCAGACAAAGGTGAGGTGGATTTAACCGGGGCAAAGCAGAACACAGGTGTATGGCTGGTCAAAGTAAGTGCTCTAAACAGCTCAATGATGAACAGCTACAGTCAGTTGTACATGACTTTAGCATCTACAAACACTTCGCATGGCAATATGGTTTATATGTCCTGCAGTGTAATTATTAAAACCATATTAAATGCATTGTTTTAAAGCTATGTTTGCATACACTTTATAAAGGTCCCAAAGTATTTGTCCCAGCAGTGGACCAAAGCCACAGGGAGAGGAGAAGTTGGAAAGCTCCGGATATGCAAGTATGTGGCAAAAACAGGTCTCAGCTACATGTGATCGAGTACTACAAGCACAGCGTTAATTCAAAACATTAATATTCATACAATTGTTGTTGTTTGTGCAGGAATCAAGGCAAAGCGGAGGTAACTATTATGTATTTAGACATTCAGTGTTTTATATTTGAGACTGGTGTACAAAAAGTGGATTCAGTGTTGTTCTGATTTTGATTGACAGGTGTCTTTCACACTCAATGAGGAGCTGACCACCGTGGACACCATCGGGGAGAAATCGTCCATGGTACGAGCCCCTAGAGAGCACCCATTCACTCTGCAGACGGTCGGTGGACAGACTCTGGCTGTTTTCACTGAAAACTCTTCAGGTGAGAAGCAGGATGTCAATCAATACATGCAATGCTGTGATCTGCTGTGCTTTTAAATGATGTGAAGATAAAGTACTACAATTTGTTGTTAGTTGATGAGTACATTAGATAACCATTTTTAATAATACATAGTAATATCTTTCTTTATATTAAGTCAGCTTACAAAAAATGCTGACTAACTATTTGATTATTACTTTTATTTAATATTATGTTAATATCTTAAGATTTTGATTTTAAGAGCATTTTTACTTTTTTATGATAAAGAGTTTTAGTTCTTTTTGGGGACATCATTTGATGTCCAAGGTGAAATTATTTCAGAACCGCTCGATTATAATAGATAGAAGATGGTCACTTAAGAACAGTGAGCATTTACTTGAAATTGTAACGTATGTTTAGAACGTGCAGGATGAAGATGCAACAGACAGTGTGTAATAATAAGTAAATAGAATACATTTAGTTGTTATAGCACAAAATGTTAAATATTTAATAAAATGTTAAGGATCCCTTTCTGTGTAATCTTTTACAGAATTTATAAATGTCTTTTGATATTTTTATCTCTATCTTTCTTAATATAAAGAATCAGCTGTTCTATTTAGAATTGTATTTGGAGAGTTCAGTTGAATAATTAAATTACCGATGACAGATAAGGCAGAATTCATTTGAAAAAATGAATTTATTATACGACTTATGCACAGAATATGAATATACACATATTTAATTGCCCATATTTTAATTGAAAATATTAATAATAGCAACAACACTACGAAGTGAATGATTACACTCAACCTATATATGTTAATGAAAAGCAGAGATGTCTGAAATAGAAGACTATAATGTTAGTTATTTACATATTAATAAAAGTTATTATAAAGTTGTTGTTTTTTCCTGTTAACCGAACTTTTGCTTTCAAACAGCTCATTTGGTAAGTCATTCTGTGCCTTCTCTGGGATTTTCTGTACACACTTCAGTTTCCTCCAGTTCTGTTTAATTTCTCTTGGTACTCTTAGTCTGCTGTGTGTGAGATGAATCAGATATTAGGTTGTGATAGCTTTCATCTGGTCTCTCAAGCTTTTGCAGTTGCTAACCTCTGCCTCTCAATCAGTGTATGTGATTGTGGTGTTTTAATGGTTGAAGACATTAGAATGGGCCTTCAGATATCACTGATTTTGGAAACCTAATCTCCTGACTGCTTTAATTATTCCTTGATTAACGTGGAGTTGTGTTGTGAAGCTTGGGTGTCTGTGCATGATCAGCTCTGTATAGTTTCCATGCTAATTCTTGTTTTTCTGTTGTGAAAGTGAGGATTTCTTTAGGTGTTGTAAAGGTGCTTGAGTTCCACAGCCTGGTCACTTCTTCTGTTAAGTGACCAGTTGTTCAAAAATGGGGCTCAATGAAATATTTTTTTTTAGTCCTAATAAATTTATATATATATATATATATATATATATATATATATATATATATATATATATATATATAGTGAAATATTATACAATCTTTTTTTTATTAACTTTTATAATTTAATACATTTTAAATCGTATTTTATTCATTTGATGGCAAAGCTTAATTGTAGCTTATTTTATTTTTTATTTTTTTTTGTTCAAACAGTTATGATTTTTTGTTGTTGACTCTGGCTTCCTACACAGTTTGGAAAAGTATGGAATTTGATTTGAATAATTTGCAGGTCTGGAAGAGTATTGAAAAAAGAAGGCAGAATATGGAAAATTATAAATTGAATTTAAATAAATGTATTATACAGGAAGCGTGTTATCATGACAGCTGTTAACTCCTTCTTTAGTGACTGTCAAATACGACTGAATGAATTCAAGGTGCACTTCAATCATTATGCAAAAATACAGGTTGTATTGCAGTTTTTTTTTTTCTCTGGATATTCTTGGCACCATATTATAGAGCCTCTGAAAGGACCAAAAATTAAAAAAAAAAAACATACAGACTTTAATGTGTGCATGGTACACCATTAAACGTAGCATATAGGACAATGCACACTGATCCATCTATTGCACCATCAGTCCATTTTGCGGTGTGGTTTGGCTGCCACAGAAAAGGCTATGCATTATAGCAGAACTAAGGCCTTGAAATATGACGTACTGCCAGATTTGTAACACTTTTTTTTACACATGTACAATACCAGTGTTTTTATAGACCATTGAACTTGGCAAATAGGACAATGCACACAGCCATATTATCAGCTCATTTTGTGTCATGGTTTCCTCCTTGATATCACAGAGGATGCTAAAGTGCACATTGTCTTGCTATTAGAGGTTCTGCCCTAAGGAAAGCAAATAGATCTCTATTAATACATGTTCATCCATGCTTTCGTTTTATTCACAGTAAGATTTATAATTTATAAAACAAAACAAATGCAAGCAAGCAAAATATTCCAGTGTGCGTATGAATAGTTTCTCGAGGGCATGGAAAAATGTATTGTGTGCATGCAAGTCTGTATGCTTGTATGCTTGCAATAAAATCAATGAGAAAAAAAGAAGTAATATTTAAGACTACTATATGCAAAATATAAAGCTCAAATAATGCTCTATAAACTGTAAAATATGGTCTGAAAATCTATTGAGAGGTTTGGAAATTTGTATTATGAAATGGAAAATGTGTAGGAACCCTGTGTTGTTGTTTTCAGGATAATGAATATTTTTTTTTGTTTTTTTTATTACTGTCACTTTTGATTGCTTTAATGCATCCTTAAATAGTATTAATATTATTAGTATTAGTAAAAAATCCTGAGCCCAAACTATTTGGTAGTGAACAGAAGTTTGTACGTAATGATAAATCCACTGTTTTATATGAATCTCCACATCTTTGAAGACAAGGTAGGGACCTTTGGTTTGTGGTTTTTGGGTTAATTTAGATCAATTTCCTCAGTGGTTTCAGACTGATCAGAGGTTCTGTGTGGCTTATTGGTAACATCTGCGTTGTTTGTGTCTATTTGTGCGTTTGCTTTCGCTGACTGCTATATAAGAAGCTGCCGTGAGGCTTGGCCTGCCGTGATTATTTTGGCATGTACTCCCCCTCGTTCTCATGTTGCCATCCCTCTTGTAGGGCAGTCAGATGCCGAGGCCGGCGGCTCAGGTACAGGCCCAGGTGAGTGCTCACCGTCGCCCCCTGCTTGAGTGGAGGTCCAGGATATAATGATCTAATGGCCTTTGATTTGACAATCAGCCCAAAAAAAATAATAAAATCAATTTGAAATGCTTTCTGTGACTTAATTTAAATAATTGGTGTATTGAATATTTCACAGCCTGGAGCAGCGAATGTACAGAATGCACTGTTGGCCTCTCACTGCTGATGTAATGACTGAGCAGTAATGGGCTGTGTTGCAGCAGCGAGTGCATAGTTGCAACTGTCACAACTGTGAGTATTAATGTCTCTCATCTCTCACAAAGATAAAATTTCACTGGAAGGAGTGGTGGTGCAGAGAGCTGAATGCAGACCGGCCGTCAATGAAAACTACATGAAACTAAAGAAGTATGTTTAGAATATGCACACACTAGTTCTGTTTATTTAGTGAAATGCCTACACAGAAAGCATGATCAATTCTCATAGAAACTCATAAGGGATTCATTTATGGGCCAAAAGCTCTATATGTGCAGCCAAACAAATATACTGAACTCACAACACTAGCAAATGAGCACTAACCTAACTCTAAACCTTAAAGGACAACTTTTTTTGCATCCTTAAAAAGAGAAAGAAAATAGATTTCATTCATAAGTTTTTCATTAGGTCTATACAGGTCCACACACGATATATTTCAAGGCCTGTGATGTCTGATACATAAACTGCATTAGGTTAATGGCCAGAACTCATAAAGGATATTGTGTTATTTTGCAGACTGCAGATCGAGGAGTTATCCAAACCCATGAGGTTCTCTCAACAGCTCGACAAAGCAGTCACCACCAACTACAAACCGGTGGCTAATCACGCCTATAATGTACGGGAAGCTTTTGCATCATCCAAAAGATGTGGGAAGTATCTGATATGCAGTTGATTGTTGATGCACACTCTGTTTGTTCCTTTTTTTTTCCCTTTCTCAGCTGGACTATGAAAAGAAGAAGAAAGAAGAAGGGAAGAGGGCCCGAGCAGATAAACAGCAGGTGCTGGACATGTTGTTCTCTGCTTTTGAGAAGCATCAGTATTATAACATTAAGGATCTGGTGGACATCACAAAACAGCCAGTGGTGAGTTACATTACAGTAACACTACGCAACAGACTACTGTGCAGATGTTTGGGGTTGGTCATTGTATTTTTTAATTTTCTGCAAGTATTTACTGTAATTTTTTTTTATTTAATGCATGCTTGATGAACCTTAGTGTTCATTACAAGGCTGCCTATTAAGACTTACTTTCTTGTTCTCTAGATTTATTTGAAGGAGATTCTTCGAGACATTGGTATATACAATATCAAAGGCACCCACAAGAACACCTGGGAGCTCAAACCAGAGTACCGACACTACCAGAACGAAGAGAAGAGCGACTGATTACCATTGGACTCTGGGTGGCTATGAAAACCTGAAAAGCCATCTTCCCCAATAAGTTCAAAATGTTGTTTCTGGATAATTTCTTTAAGGATGATTCGGTTGTTTTTAGAGGTGCATCAGAAAACTAGGTGGCATTTTATAATGCTGAGCAGTTTTTTTAATGCTCGTTATATTGACTGATTCCCATGAAGAAAAAAAAAAAAATAGTAAGAGTTGTTCAAGTCTTCAGTCATCTGAAAATGAAAAGTCATCTTAATGTTGTCTATAAAAGGGTGATGTTGGATTTTTTCTTATTTAAAGAAACTGATAGAATAATGATAAACAATTGTTTTATTCAGATTTAGTTTTCTGATTGAAACACTTATTTTAGATAGTATTTTGTGTTCTTAAATGCTCTTGAAATAAAGGTTTTTGTACAAATAAATCATTTGTTTCATGTATGATTTTTTTATTCTTACAATTCACACAGAAGGACTGGGGCTAAATCTTTAAATAAAACATTTAAATGGTTAAGTGTAAATTATTTAAGTTCAGATAAACTATTTAATATCAGAAACACTTTAGTTTAAAAATGAAGTGTGACCATTGTTAAAGAAAAATTTATGGCAATTCGTTAATGAAAAAAAAAAAAAAAAAAAGCAGCTCATCAAAATTGGGGTCATTATTAAGGCTTTGCAGCCACAAGAACCAATTATATTTTGCACCAACAAATCTACTATATCTTAGAAAAGTATGTAGGTAGCTGATTGAGACCACTAATGATACCAACAATCTGGATAGGCATTATCCAGGAACGTCTGCAGGACATTAAAAATAAGCCTGAATAATTTCAAGCATAACACTACACTGCATTGTTATGGATTTGGCATTCTCTATACTGATGCTAAAGACACTTTAATGTGCTTATCAGTGACTTTAAAAGACAATTCACAACCACTTTCATATGGAAATGTCAGACACCCATCTTCACCCAAAAACCAGGGGCATTTGTGCTTTTAATACACATCTGAATAAGCCCCAACGGTTTGCTCGCACAAATGCACTCCTATCATAATCTGTAACTTAGCATAGCGTTTGCCTTAACTCCTAATTGTGGCATTTAAACATTTGCTTTTGTTGCAAAGTTTGGAATTACATTACTCCTGACAATTCAAAGGGCTATCTGAACATCAGACCTAAATCATAAAACTAGGTCTACATATAGACATAGCTTTCATAACTCTTGAGTCTACAACTACAGCAGAACGCCGTTTTTAAAACTTTTTCCAGGTTCAAAATACAACATGCAGCCATTCATGGTGATGGTGCTGATTTTGCCCACCATGCCATATAACTAGGTGAGAAAATTGGGGTGAAACTTTTCTAATCCATATTTTCTTATCTTTGTTTTTGTATTTAAAGTGGTTTTTATTTTCATTATTTCAAATTTAGTTTTTTTTTTTGTATAATTCATTGTACAGATATTTCAGTGAATTTGATTAAAACATCTTAAGTTGGGAGGAAATGTAAATATTTGGGAACCTCTGATGTAAGGCCTTCCAATTCACCCGGAAAAGAGGCTCATCTCCTCTACCCTTGATTGGAATGGTATGGTTTCCTTTATCACAGTTCAGGTTGATGACACAAGGTAAGTTACACAGTTAACACAAGCAAAAACTTCAATTTGCCAGCAGCTTGACTTTATTCAAATAATGGTGCCAAGAAATCCTATACAATCCTGTGATTCAATATGGAACGGGGAAAATTACAACTGTACATATGCTGAAACAGTAGCCGACATGCACAGCAAATGAGAAGCCTGCAGTCAACTTCACCTCAATGACGAAGAAATAACAGAAAACTCCGAAGTTACTGATTCTTTTACCACAACCTTTTAACATTGTGGCTTGGCTTGCTAAAAGTCCTGTTTTTAATTTCATGAAAGGAGAGTTCACATCTTCTCGTCGCAGACATAAGCCAATCAAGAAATAAAAACAGTGGCCTTGTGAAGTTAAAAGAGCCTCTGGTCCTGATGGAAAGGATGAGGAGGAATGATTGGTTTAATCCAGGGGCCCGATCCACCAAACAGAGGCCAGAGTTGGAGGAGTAACTTGTAGACACTTGGGAAGTTTACTATGGCGAGAAAGAGAAAAGCAAAACAATCAGTTTTGTTTCAAACTAATACCATCAAACACTTCAGCAAATCCTTAGAAAAAAGCTTGAAGATAACATTTAGCAAGTCACCAGATTTTGTTAGATGCTTTCAAAAGCAACTGAAATTGTCCTTTTCTCCTCAATTTAGTCTTTTCCAACCACCTTCCAGATGGCCAGACATTATGAGGAATATTACTGTTGCATCCTTGTGCAAACCCAGAGGCCACCAAGTATGGCAACAGGCCTATCAGTGGATGCTTTACGAGATGATTCTAGAAACACTATTTCTAAGCAATAATTTGAGCAAGACATACTAATCTTTATTATACAAGGCAACTCAATGCAAAAATAACACTTAAAAGAGACAAGACTTCATAAACTTACACATTTCTCAATCTCTAAGCCATCCTTAAAGAAAAGCATGAATGGGGTGACGCCATCCTCACGGAAGTCAAGGAGACCAATTACGCCATCTGGGTTCATGGATTCGCCAGTGAAAAACTGTAGGAGGTGGAGAATAGAAATACCCATTTAGCATTACATTTGATTGGTTCAGACCCCTAACTAAGAGTCCTGTTTTTAATTTCACAGACATTACAGTTTAGAAGTTTATGGCATTGACTTTAGCGGACCAATCACTCTTAGCACTAACATATTGAGTGGCAGCTGTATAAACAATGCTAAAATCTACAGAACGGACTAGAAAATTTGGTGTTGAAAGACAAATTTAGGTCTCAAATCAGTTTACTGAAGCCCATCCAGGGTATGTACTCAGAACATGGTTTGTTTTCATAGGTCGTAACCTACAAAGGTGTCCTAAGTTGGTCATCATTGTACACCCTTAACAGAGCTTTCACTTTAATGTTCAAATATTTGGAGTCAGTAAGAAAGAAATTACTCCTTTCGTTCAGAAAGGACGCATTTAATACTACTCTTTCGATTTTTGTATTCTTCAAAGGATCCGGAATTTTTTTTTCTTCAATTTCCACAAAAATATGAAACCACAGTTTAATGCATATTACAAAATGTTTCTTGAGCAGCAAATCAGCATATTGGAATGTTTTTGGAAGGATCAGGTGAATACTGAAGACTTTGCATCACAGGAATAAATTAAATTTTAAACTACATTAAAACTTTGTCGCAATATTTTATAATATCAGCATATTTTCAAGTAAAGAGACTTTTCAAAAACAATAATTTTACCAATCCCAAACTTTTGAGCCTATACAAATATGACAGAATGACCGTATCAGCCGTTACTGTATCCCACCTGATAGTTTTTGATGTTGCCTAAAATTTTCTTGACCTCAGCTGGTGCGTTAGCCATGAAGGGGTCTACCCTGTCAGGTGAAACTTCCTGTAGCTTGGCTTTCACTCTGTTATAAAAAAAAATAGCAATTATTAGCAAAATAATCAGGTTTCATTTAGTCTTGCAAACTGCCAAGTACAGCTGTTTTAGGTAAAAGATGTGTAGTCCCCAATTCAATCTTACATGCCACTCATAGGGCAGGCAGAAAGCGCAGGGACATTTAATTTTGCATCTCAAAATATTAAAACCCAGGTGGCCACAATGCAAGACTCTGAGCTGTCAATGATGCATAAACTCAAGTCAATACAATAGGAAAATTAACCTTCACATTGATATTTACAGTACTACATGCACATCTCAATGGTGATTTCAGACTTACGCCTTCATGTAGTCCTTGATGTAGGCTGTGTAAGACTTCTTGTCATAGGAGGTCTCCTGAAGTTTGTGGTTGAGGACGATATCTACACCGCTGACAGTGGTAGAATCACAGCCTTCATCCTGAACTTCGGCTGACGCATTGCCACCAATCAGTGAATCATCTATGTCTCCCTCCGACCTGCTGATCATCTGCAAAACAGAGACAATGACTGGACCTGATACCACACCAATCACTAAAGCTAAAAACCTCACTACCAAGAATGATTGGGAACTATTGTACAACTATTGTAAATATCTACAAAACTGATTTCAAATATATTCAGACTAATTTTGGTCTCAAAACTAATTTAGACTGATTTTCGCCCATCAAAGACATGTACTCGGAACATGGTTTGTTTTCATAGGTCTTAACCTACAAAGGTGTCCTAAGTTGGTCATCATTGTACATCCATGAGAGGGCTTTCACTTATAAAATCTATTTAGAAAAAGTTTTTGAAAAAGAAAAATTTGGTGTAAAATAACCCACATACCTTTCCCTCAACTTCAATCATCATTCCATTCTCAGACTCTTTGATTTTGTAGATGTCGGAGAACATCTCATCCCCTGTGAAAATAAAATGGATAAAAATGAGACCAAATAACATTCAGAATAACTGGAACCATCACAATAGGTCCCGGCTATTTTGGCTTGGAGAGAGTGATGCAAAAATGTTTTAAGTTACAATAGAAATACCCATTTAGCATTATATTTCATTGTTTAAGACCCCAATTAAAAGTTTGAGTCATTATGACATTGACCATAGCGGACCAATCACTCAGGGTAAAAATTTCAGCATTAACATATTGAGTGGCAGCTGTATAAACAATGCTAAAAATCTACAGAACTGACTAGAAAATTTGGTGTTGACAGACAAATTTAGGTCTCAATTCAGTTTGCCGAAGCCCATCCAGGGTATGTACTCAGAACATGGTTTGTTTTCATAGGTCGTAACCTACAAAGGTGTCCTAAGTTGGTCATCATTGTACACCCTTAAGAGAGGCTTACAGTACAAAAGTTTGGCGTCAGTGAGATTTTTCTTGGGTTAATGTAATCACATAAGACTAAAAATTACTTTAAGGCAGGGTACAACAACTAAATATATACCCCCGCCCCATTTTTTTTAGGGTTTTCAGATCGGGGTTAATTAACATAGAATGAACCGTTCCCTAAACGGCACCAACAATCTCTGGTTTACTCGCGAAAAACTCATTCACCTCTTTACGGTTTCCTCCTCCCTCTTTTCACATGGAAGCTTTAAAACTTAACGCATTTTCACTTCTAATCTCTGTTAGCAGTGTTCACTGGAATGTTCTGAGTCGAACATTCTTAAATGCGTTCCATCAGAACGACGGAGAGCTTCGAAATATCCGTCACTGTTCGAGATGATGGTTAACGTCCCACGTTTATTTAACGTTACACGAGCGTTTATGACATTTAAAGGGCGTGAGGAAAGCTGACGAAGTGAAGTAACGCCAAAGTTAAAGTGAAGTGACTCGACTAATAACACGCCCTGTTTGCGCTCATTTCATCATCTCGGAGATTTGTGAAATAAATTAGAAAAAAAACCTAATTTTCATACATTGCTTCCGATTTTGTCGTGAAAAAATATATATCAATAAAAAATACTTTTTCAACACAAACATTAATTGAAGATTATGGGTGTTAAAGTAACCAACAGCACAACTTCTATCGAGAACAAACTGGCTAACCGGCGTTTTTGTTCAGCTTCTAACACTCCCATAAACCGCCTGATTCGCGTGAATATAAACCCAACACTTTCATAAACTGAAGTAGTGTTGGCGTAACATAATTCGCAATAGTAAGGTTGGTAAAGTTATTTAGGAGCTCAGCAATGAAACGCGCGCCTACGCGGTATTGTAGCATGGTTAGCCACGAGGCTAACCGTTTGAGAGTTAGGCCGCAGGGAGTCGAGAGAGATCACCGGCTCTTTTTAACATGTTAACATCATCGGACGACAAAAATACTGGTAAAACCGTAAGATTCTGGACTGCGACGAGGTGTTAAACACTGTTCTTACCGGTGATGATGTCCTTATAGATGATCATTTTGTTGGATTGTATTTGGGGGTGTCAGGGAGCAGCGCTGGCCGTGATCTGATCGTGGACTCAGCTGAAAAGGCCGGCGCGTGGATTGAGCGTGTTATATATGCAGTGAAAAACACGGGCGCCCTCTAACGGTGAAACACCAAATCAACCGACAACACGTCATGAGAGTTTCACAGGCTAACATAACTTTTAGCATATTAGCATGTTTTGTCATACTTCTTTGGGATCATACTGATTTTCTTTTTCTCGATTGTGTTTAAGATGTTCCATTGAACAAAACAATGACATTTAAATACATATGTTTATTCATATGTCAGTTCTGTCTCTGTCTGGAAATATTCAAATTAGTCAAAAAGTACAGCCATTTCTGTCTTTAGTTGGTGTTGGATGAGTGGGGAGTTGGCAGAGGTGTAAAAAGTACTAAAAGATTTTACTAAAGTAAAAGTACAAGTATCTGGCCAAAAACAAACTTGAGTAAAAGTAAAAAAAAAAAAAAAAAGTACAACTCTAAATTGTACTCAAGAATTTAAAAAAGCAAAGTACTTTTTTTTCTTTCTAACTGATATACAGAAGTTTTGTTAAAGGGATAAAACTAAACAAAATGCACAGGTCAAACACATACATCTAGTGCAACAACAACATTTAAAATGCATCACAGTGGAACACACACACACACACTCACATACAGGGAAGGGGATTAAAATAAAAATCTATCCTTTCCATCCTCATGCCATCCAATATATATATATATATATATATATATATATATATATATATATATATATATATATATATATATATATAACTTTAATTTATCAGATGAACACAAACTAAGAGTTTTAGGGAAAAATGTTCAATGCAAGGGAATGGGACGTCCAAAAATGAATATGACAGACAGTAACTCATTCAACCCGTTAATAATTTTGTGTATTCTTAAGTTAAAGGATAAATACAAATAATAAAAACCAATATTTTAAACTTGACTGTCATGTTCACTTTGTGTGGTTTCTGAAGTGGTCCTGTCCCCTTGTAAATGCACAGACACTATGATGACATCACTGAATTCAATGATGAACTGCCTTTAACTGTCATTTTGCATTATTGACACACTGTTTTCTTAATTAATGTTGTTCAGTTGCTTTGACGCAATGTATTTTGTTTAAAGCACTATATAAATAAAGGTGACTTGACTTCACTTGACATAAGGGTGAGTCAGGGACGTAGACCATAGACATATATGTCTATGGCGTAGACAGGGGCGTAGATTACGCGGGGGACGTGTCCCCCCCACTTTTAATATCACGGAAAATCGTCCCCCGCACTTTTTCAGTCAAATGTGATCGCATAGAAGTTTTCAAGAAGTGGTGTGAATAAATAAAGATTTAAACTCAAAGAAACAGGATAGTCATGACCTGATATTTTATTCGGACCCAGAAGGCGAGATGAACATCACGGAGCGCTAAACTCTCCTGCAGTGTGTGTTTCATTCATACTCAAAGCCAGAGGGAGCTCTCGCGCAAAAAAGTCATAACAGGAAACTCCTAATATGGGCAACAGCGTCCAGCTATCGCTGTATGAAAACAGTTGTTTTGACAGAAGAACGTACTCGGTTACTAACGTAACCTCGGTTCTCTCTAGAAGAGGGAACGAGTACTGCGTCTTAGCTAAGACGCTACGGGAAAAGTCTCTTTTCACGAAATACTGAAGCAAAAAATTATCCTTAATTTTGAATTGTTGTAAAGCGCATTTGCAGCAGCACGCAGCCATAGGCGAGACGGCTCGCTCGCTCCGTACCCTCCATGCCACTTCCCGCCGAAATGGGTGTGGCCTAGCCCTATAAAGGGAGCTCGAAAAGGCTGACTCACCTGATTTATTTCATCGCCGAAGCGAACCAGAGTGAATCTTGCACACGGCAGAGAACGCAGTACTCGTTCCCTCTTCTAGAGAGAACCGAGGTTACGTTAGTAACTGAGTACGTTCTCTTACGAGAGTTCTCTCGTACTGCGTCTTAGCTAAGGCGCTACGGGAACCCCATGTAAAGCGCCGTGCGCACAGGGATCACACACCAATAAACCTGGAAGCAACGCCCAGGATTTACAGTGCACAGTCACCTGAGGGACTCACAGAGAGTCCAGAACAGGAGGGGGGGGGGGGACTCTGTCCCATATCTAGCAGCGTCCGTAGGCACGGCAATATGACATCACACAGTCAAGGCAAGGCCTGACCCATGTGGTAACGCGGGTCTTACGCAATACTGCCCATATAACAGTCGGCAGCGCATAGCGCTTGCGACCTCAGAGTTCCAATCAGGGCCCTGATTCGGCTATACCTTCAGCAGCCCTGCTTGGCGGGAACCTCCAGGTTATAGAACCTGATAAATGTAGACGGTGAGGCCCATCCTGCCGCCATACATATATCCTGTAAGGGGATCCCACTAGACCACGCCCACGACGAGGCGACGCCTCTTGTGGAGTGTGCTCTGACTCCCAGTGGGCACTGAAGGCCCCTGGAAGCGTAAGCTAACGCTATGGCGTCAACTATCCATCTGGACAGGCTCTGTTTCGAAACAGCCATTCCCTTGGAACGTCCACTGAACGAGACAAACAGCTGCTCAGTCTGTCTAAAGACAGCGGAGCGAGACACATAAGCTCTTAAAGCCCTAACAGGGCAAAGAAGACTCGAGTCTCCATCCTCTCCTGACACCGAAAGGGCAGACAGGGCAATAACCTGAGCCCGAAATGGCGTGTTGAGGGATTTTGGCACATAACCGTGCCTAGGTTTGAGTATGACCCCTCAGTCATTAGGCCCAAACTCCAAGCACATCGGGCTCACTGAGAGCGCGTGCAGGTCACCCACACGCTTCACTGAAGCGAGAGCCAACAAGAACACTGTCTTGAATGACAGATGCTTGAGGCTAATGGTTCGGATAGGCTCGAAAGGGGAACCTTTCATGGCCTCCAAAACCGTCGAGAGGTCCCATACAGGGACTGACGGAGGTCTGGGAGGATTCAGCCTCCTAGCTCCTCTAAGGAAGCAGATGACCAAATCGTTCCTTCTTATGGACTGACCGAGCGTTGTCTCAGAAAACGCTGCGATAGCCGCCACGTAAACTTTGAGCGTGGAGGGGGCTCTGCCCTTATCCAACAGCTCCTGTAGGAAGCAGAGAATCTCCGTCACCTCACAACTAAGGGGTGAACATCCCCGAGCTGTGCACCAGCTGGAGGACACCGACCACTTCGAGGCATACAGCCGTCGTGTCGACGGAGCTTTAGCCTGAGTGATGGTATTTAGCACTCCCACTGAGAGATCAGCGGGTAACTGTTGAGCGCCCACACATGGAGGGACCACAACTCCGGTTGAGGGTGCCAAATCGAGAAACTGGCCTGCAACAGGAGATCCCTCCTCAGCGGCACTGGCCACGGGGCAGTGTCTGCTAGCTGCATCAAATCTGGAAACCATGGTTGGTTCTTCCAAAGTGGTGCTACAAGCAGTACTGAGCATCTCGTTTCCCTCACCCGTTCTACCACCTGCGGAAGTAGGGAGACGGGGGGGGGGAGCATAGAGCGGGCAGCACGGCCACCTCCGTGACAGCGCGCTTTCGTTCTTGGAAAAGAACGCGGGGAAGTGAGCGTTTTCGTGGGACACGAAGAGGTCCACTTCCGCCCTGCCAAATCTCTCCTACAACAGCTGGACTGTCTGCGGGTGTAGAGACCATTCGCCCGTGGGAATGTTGCTTCTGGACAGCCTGTCTGGACCCAGATTCTGTAGCCCAGGCACATGAACTGCTCTCAGCGAGCGCAAGTTGCGCTGAGCCCAAACCAGGAGGCGTTCCGCCAACCTGTACAGGTTTCGGGACCTGAGACCGCCCTGGCGATTTATGTAGGACACTACAGACATTTTGTCCGAACGGACTAAGACGTGGTTGCCCTAGATTCGGGGACAAAAGCGCGTCAGCGCGTTCTCTACTGCCAGTATTTCCAGACAATTGATATGTTGGAGCTTTTCCCGTTCTGCCCACAGGCCAAAGAACGGTCTGCCCTCGAGCAGTGCTCCCCATCCCGAAGTGGAGGCGTCCGTCGACACCATTTTCACTTTCGAGGAAGTCCCCAGGCTTACACCTGATCGGTACCAGTCGTTCGCTGTCCAGGGTTTCAAGGCTGTAACACAGCTCTGATTGACCATGAGACGCAACTGACCGGATATCCACGCTCTGCGCGGTACTCGCGCTTTCAGCCAGAACTGCAAGGGGTGCATGCGGAGCAGGCCCAACTGAAGAACTGGTGATGCTGAGGCCATGAGACCTAGCATCTTCTGAAATTCTCTGAGCGAGAATGTCGCGCCGCAGCGGAGAGCGCCGTCATGGAGCGTGAGTCCAGAGCTATATCCAAAACCAGTATCGTCTGACTGGGGTTCAGCGAACCCTTCGTCCAGTTGACACTGAGACCAAGTTTCTCGAGGTGATCGAGTAAAATGGTCCTGTGCTCCACGAGCTCTGATCGTGACTGAGCCAGAATCAGCCAGTCGTCCAATTAGTTCAGCACTCGCATGCCTCTGAGTCTGAGAGGAGCGAGCGCTGCGTCCATGCACTTCGTAAACGTACGAGGAGCCATGGACAAGCCGAACGGCAGGACTGTATACTGGTATGTCTGGCCCTCGAAGGCGAATCTCAAGTATCGCCTGAGACGTGACGCTATCTGTATTTGAAAATACGTGTCCTTCAGATCTATCGACATGAACCAGTCTCCTCTGCGAATATGCGCGAGGAGTCTCCTGGTTGTAAGCATTTTGAAACTGCGTTTCGCTAATGCTTTGTTCAGCTGTCTTAGATCCAGTATGGGTCTGAGACCCCCGTCTTTCTTGGGCACTAGAAAGTATTTGCTGTACAGCCCCCCTTCGCTTTGAGCTTGAGATACAGGCTCCACAGCCCCTCTGCTCAACAGTTTTGATATTTCGGCTCGAAGTAGGTGTGCTACTTCTGTTTTGACCGTAGTTTCGACGCGTGCTAAAAGGTGCGGAGGGCGTCGAAAAAACTGTAGCAAGTAGCCTCCCTTTATAATGTCTAGCACCCAATCCGAAACCCCTGGAAGCGCTGACCATGCGTCTGCATGAATGGCTAGGGGTTGGATGCGAAGCGCGCTCTGTTGGCTGGGCAACGGCAGCGCTTCGATGTGCTCTAACATGGGCCTTAGCCTGTGACATTTGAGGTGGGGAGCCAGCTGATCACAGCGGGCAGATCGCTCGTCCTCGACCCCTCCACGGTGCTTAACCGAGTGAGGGAGGGCTGAGCGGGTCCCGTGGGACTCGTGCTGTCTGTGAGTAATTGTGGGCTGTAAGCGTGCACATTTACTGCCTTAGACTCGCTGTGTGCCTGGGCAGAACGAACGTGCACGGGTTTCGTTTTTACAGAAACCACATGACGTGTGTGACGTAGTGATTGTGGGCACTGAGGAGTGGGCACGTTTACTATGTAGTGCACGCGATCGACTTGAGTCGCTTTTATGGGCGCGAGCCCTATGTGAAGGGCTGTGCTTATATGTGGAGATGGGCACTGAGCAGTGGGCATCGTCACTACATTTATAGCACCATCGGCCGTGGCCGGGACACCAGAAATTACACCTTTTTCAGGAAATATCTGGGTAGCCGTGATAACGTTTTTTTTGTGTGCAGGCAAGCGGGCAACCGTACAGGCTTGCGCATTGCAAAAGACGCTGAGACAGTCACAATCCCTGGAACTGAAACAGCGGCGCGCTTGGGTGAGAGTTTGGCCGCGGCGACTCGTACACCGGCGCTTTCCTAGGAATGCTAGGATGGCTTCGGGGCTTCCGGCCTCACCGTAATCCTCTGCCGTGGTCCCCGCGACGCGGGGCGACGGCCGGTAGAGCGAGAACGGGGTCTCGAGCTGCGTTGCTGACGCTGCTGTGATAACGGCTTTTGTGTGCAGGCAAACGGGCAACTGTGCAGGCTTGCGCGTTGCAGAAAACGCTGAGACAGTCACAATTCCTGGAACTGAAACAGGGGCGCACTTGGGTGAGAGCTCAGCCACAGCGGAACTCGTACACCGGCGCTTCGATGAAGCAGCAGGAGGCGGGGGGTGTGGCTGAGAGCTTTGCGGGGCCGGTCTAGCACGACTCGCTGCAGAACCGGAGCGCTTGCCATGTCTGAGAGCGTCAGCCCTAGATGCCTCTCAGCCACCGTAGCGGAAGCCATAGCTCGTCCCATGGCCTGTGCAGCGGATCTAGTAGCGAAGCACTCCTAAAATCCGTGAGACAGATAGCCTCAGGTCCCATCTGTAGTGCAGACACAGCCTGCCCAGCAGCAGAAAGATTCGCGCGAGCAGAGATGACGTCATGCGGCAGGCTTTAGATGGCAACACCGCTTTCGTCCGCCGTCCAGCAGAGGGCGGGCAAAGGTGCGTCGCTATCGCCTGTTCCACCGGCGGAAGTGACTGGTAGTTCCTGTTTTTGATCACAGAAATACATAACATTTTAAAATATATTCAAATAGAAAATAGTCATTTAAAATAGTTAAACTATTTAAAAATTTTACTGCTTTTGTTGTACTTTGGATCAAATAAATGCAGGCTTGGTGAGCAGAAGAGACTTCTTTAAAATCATTAAAAATCTTACTGTTCAAAAACTGTTGACTGGTAGGCTATAGATTAGAGAAATGTTCTATTGTAATGTTTTATATTATATTGTAATGTTTAATATATATATAATTTCTGTCCCCCTCACTTATGAAAAGATGGCTACGTCCCTGGGGTGAGTAAATAATCTTTGGGTGAACTATTCCTTTGAGTAGCAAGATATGATGCAGAGGTTAAACATATTCCAGACAGAATACAAGAATGTGTTGCATTAATGAGGAGAGTCATAGAAATAAAACATATATTAACATTAACATTTTTAAAATGTCACTTTTTTGTGTCTATTCAACATCACTAAGGATAAGGTCTAAGGTCTAAGGATAATGAAACTTGAAATTTTTTATTTGGGGTATTTACAGTTTCTTTCTCGGCAAGTGACAAATAATTATTTGTGACTAATTAAATTAATTAATAAGCAAAACATATGATTATTAAGGATTAAAAAATACTCATTGACAGTCTTAATTGCTACTCAAAGTGTCATATAATGACATAATATCCACTACCTGGTAAGAACATCACTAAACATAAATTACAATTAATTTAACATAAAATGTTAATTTAAACACAACTTTGCTTCCTCAATATGCTTCCTCAGATTAGATAGTAAACTTCAAAGGCAGACGTTATCCTGATGTACCGGTAAGTCTCCACTGTGGGCTTGGTGCCTGAAAACAATTATCATTGTTTCTCACGTAAAGCACACATTGGACTTCTGTTTTCACTATTTATTGTGCATAAGTTAAAATAAAATTGTAATGTACTTTTTAAGATGAAATAAAATTGTAAGGAGTAAAAAGTACAGTTTTTTTCTCCCGACATGTAATCAAGTAAAAGTACAAGTAACCAGTTTAAATTGTACATGAATAAAGTACAAATCCCCCCAAATAATATTTAAGTAATCAAGTAAAATTACTCAAGTATTTTACACCGCTGGGAGTTTGGGAATATTATAATATTCACATATTAGTCATATTATTATGTCATATTAGTATAAGAAAAATGAAGATTCAGGTTTAGGCAACTTTTGGTATATGATGTAACCTAAAAATAAAATAAAGTTTTATTCCCAAAATACTTATTTTTCTTTGCCTATTTTTTTTTTTTGGCAAAAGTTAAAACTGTGCATCTTGACAAATTAATTTGAATAAGTTTTCTGAAGTGCAATGTTTCATAATGAGTTCATAATGAAGAATAGTTACAGTGAAATGCATCTGAACAGAAATTACATTCAACACTTTTTAAACCTGAAAACATCATAATTTAGCGACAGTTACAATGTCAGTGAGACAGAATTATTGCAGTTTTAGGTTGTGAATGATGACAAATTAAGTTTACAGTATTGTTAGGCTGTTAAATTATTAAATAACAAAATAAAAACAACTTAAATGACAGTGAATTTACTAAATATATATATACCTACCTGCAAAACTGCAGTATACTGTGAAAAGTTTTAGGCACTTGTGTCAGGATGCTTTCAAAATAAAAAGCTTTAACTTATTTAACGTTTATCGTTTAGCCTATAATAATAATAATACTAATAATAACAATAATAGTGTTAGAGGCCTTTTTTATTTTGTCAATTGTATAATAAATAAAAAAGAAAACAGATAGAATACAAAAAAAGATTTAAGAAGCTAGTGTTAGTTTATTTTCTTTAAAAAAAGGGGGAATGTTTTTGTTGTTGTTGTTGTTGTTTTAAGAATAGAATTAGAATAGAGAGTGCTAGAGTTAGAGCGTCAAATAAAGATGGAAGAGATGTGTATTTAGGCGATAACAAAGTATATATATTTTTAATTGGATATTAAAAATATCCAAAAAAAAATATTGGATATTTATTTTCATATTAATTTTTATTTTTAATTGGATCAGGCTGGCATTTAACTCCCAAGAGAGAGAGAGAGAGAGAGAGAGAGAGAGAGAGAGATGTTTTTGTTGATTTTGCATACAGAAGTCTCCCACCACTAGATGTCGCAGTTTCCTCAATTTAGTAATTGCACGCTTTCACACACTGAACGTCGCTGGGCCTCTCTAAACACTGATTGCTATGCTTTTCACGACTGCATGCCCGAACTTCCTCACTTCCTCTTCCATTCGTATCCCGAATATCCCACATGCCAGAATAACGCGGAGCCACTGGATTTGCCAAAGCCTGTGTTTTTTTTTACAATACTGTTGAACACAGCCATGCATTGCTGGGTAAGTCGATTAGTTTTTGCAACCATTTAATTTTCTTCTTAAATTACAGAAATAATAATCCAAATGTTATTAATCGACTCATTTCAAATGTTACTAGTTAAAGTAGACCCGAAATGTACTGAATTACACAAGGTGTTTCATGCCTATGTATGCATTCTGTTCATTATTTCTATAAATTACTTTAGTTGTGATACTTTGAGGGTTTTTTTTCATTAAGCTTGAGTAAATCGTCTATATCACATGTTTTGCGAAGACTTTATATTCAGAAAAAGATTTTTCAATCTGGATTACAGATTAACAAATATAATTACGTAATATATTTTTCAACAGATCATGATTTATAGACTGTCATTCGAATCATTATGTACACATAATACAAAACGTTTATATTTTTATAATAGTCCGTAGTATGATAGTTCAGCAGCACACAGAACAAAAACTTCTTATTTGTTCGATATTTCAAGCTATTTTATTAATGTCTTTAATATCTTTTATTACAAAGCAATGGCTGTTGAGGAGCTGAACTGATGTTGTGTGCACTGTCTGCTCTTTACAAATCTTTGGCTGTAAGTAACTTGAATTCTCTGACTTCGTTAGTGCTGTAGATTTCTTAGACGTTTCACACAATGTAGCAGTGCTCATTCGGGTGGTACTGCCTTGGGTTTTCATTGTAGTGAACTACGCCAGTGCTTCTCAAACCTCTTCATGAAGTACCCTCAGCACTGCACATTTTGCATGTCTCCTATATCTGACACACCAACTTCAGGTCTTGGGGTCTCCACCAATGAGCTGATGAGTTGAATCAGGTGCGACAGATGAGGGAGACATACAAAATGTGCAGGGCTGGGGGTACTCCGGGACAGGTTTGAGAACCACTGAACTATGCCATTGTTTATGTAGTAGAGCCTGCTTTAATGCACATGACTAGACAGGCTTCTGGAAATCTGTATGGTGAAACACTATTTGTCTTACTTTAATGTTTGTTTGGCCCATTTTATTGACCAACACTTAAAATGATCTTGCAGGTCAAGATGTGTGGATCTATCTTTGCAATATCTCTGCAAGTGTGGGTGACCCTGATGTTGTTCTCTCGACTACGAGGTGACTGTTTGGTTTCCTTTCTCAGCATTAGAATATCTAAGATCTAGAGCAGAATGTGTGTCAATGACGCATAAGAGTGTCCAAGATAAAGAAAAGGACCGATCTTAAAAGAAATATAGCAGATGGTTCTTTGAAATGCAAATTATTATATTTATTTATTTATTTTATTTTTTATGTATGGTTTAATGCCATTTTCCAGAAGAGATTACATTAGTTTAACCACTAAATCTAATAACTTGTTTTTTCTCACAATTCTGAGAAAAAAGTTAGAATTGCAAAATATAAACTTAAAGATTTCAGACTTTTTTGCATGCAATTCTGAGTCTACTTTAAACAAATCTGAGGTTATATCTTAAATCTCTTATCTTATGTCTTATATCTTGTATCTGTGTTATGAATTTACCTCTCGCAATTATGCTTTCCACCACAGAATACATTTCTGAGAAAAAAAAGTCAGAATTATGATATATAATCTTAGAAATGTGAGAAAAAGCCACGATTGGTTTTATTATTATTATTATTATTATTATTATCATCATGTTGCAGAAACAAGCTTTTTTGTCTGCATTATGACATAAATTTACTGTTTTATGTTTTTAGTGGTTGTGCCACATGACTTTTATCAGGCAGACAAGTTTATTTATAAACTATAAAAAAAATGAACAAGCAGTGAAGCATTTTTATTCTTTTTTTTTATTTTTTGATGATTATTATTTTTTTCTGATATTATGATATCAGGACTATTGTATCACTCTGACATTTTATACTGTACACTCCCTAAAAATAGCAAAATAAAATTTAATTAAAACGCAAAAATGCTAAATCTAAAATACGTATTTAAAAATTGATTCAAGGTATAAGTATTTGTTGTATGTCTTTTTAAATGATCTCAGATTTGTCAATATGTCCTAGGTAAGGTCCTTGCACCACCTCATCTGCAGGCGATGGCTGGACTTCCCTTCATGCTGGCCTGTAATATTACCATGAAGACAGGAGAGGAGCTAAAACAAGTTCTTTGGTTAGACATGGCAAATAAAACTATACTACACTATCAGCCTGATAAGAATGAAAATGTAAGCAAAGTGGATGGAGTCGAGCTTTTACAGGAAGCCACAGGTCAGCAGGCTCACACCAGCGTGATCTCCATCAGAAGAGCCACGCCAGCCAGCGAAGGCTGCTACCAGTGTCTTTTTGATGTGTATCCGTCCGGACAGCAGAGAGGAAGGACGTGTCTTTCACTTACAGGTGGGTCTTGGTAAAAATACCCACAGCATGTTTCTGTGCTCTTGGTATTTTTCACCACTGATGATTTGAAAATATGAATTTAGTAGTTAATATTAGTCATCAAAGAGACTGCAAAAATGTAGCATAGGAAGTGCTATTTTTTAGACCTACACTAAGATGGTTTGATGATGTTATTGGTGGTTATGACCTTGCACAACATTGACGATTGGTTATAAATAGTGCCCCAAAAGGAAGTGGTGAGAACCACCATCCTGCCTGACCTGTTTTACTTAAAAAAAAAAAAAAAAAAAAAAAAAAAAAAAAAACCTGACATCAATTTATCACAAAAAACCACATGACTCTACATCCGATAAAATCTGCCATTGGGTTTGTGATACGTTTCTTTTTATCAGCCTAAGTTAGTGGTGAAAACAAGTGAAGGCAATGAACGTATGCTAATATATAGTGTTGCACATTTTCCAAATATTAACCTGATCATAGTCTTAAAGGGATAGCTCACCTAAAAATGAAAATTCTTTCATGTCTTACCAGGCCTGTGTGAATTTCTTTCTCAGGTGGAACATAAGAGAAAATATTTTAAGAAATGTCTCCATACAGTGTCACCAAGGGACACCAAAACGTTTACCAGCATTCTGAGTAAACGATGACATGATTTTCATTTTTGGGTAAACATTCTTACCTAGTGGTTAAAGGGCATGTAAAATCTCTTCACTTTTCCTTTTCCTTTTTCCTTTCAGGAACGGTGGAAATGATGGACAATAGAACAGTTGTGAGTGGAAACCCTGTTACTCTTTCATGCAAGTATATTCTCAGTAAGCAAGTTCAGCAGGTTTTATGGAAAAAGACAGCTGAGCAAGGGGACACCACCACTGTTGCTTCTTATGTCAAGAATGACAAACCCATCATTGAGACCCCTTTCAAGGGTCGGATCATTCTAAACCCATCACTTGGGCAAACCAAGCTCTCCATACACCAGACTCAGACAGAGGATGAGGGCTGTTACACCTGCGAGTTTCACACATATCCAGATGGCATTAAGAGCAAGACCGCTTGTCTGTCTGTTTATGGTAAGTTCAAATGGCAGTAATGACAGAACTTATAGACATCTACATTTGCTTTAAAATGAAGGGTATGTATTTGAATGGTCTCTAAAATGTTTGGCAAAAAATCAAGGAAGCTCCAAAACAGCTGTCAGTTTTTAATAAACCTCAAAACCTTGTTTATCTGGTTCTGGTGTGATTTATATTAGGATTGAATTGATATGAAACTGAAATGTCTCCTCTGATAGATATATATAGATATTAGGCGTATTTGTAACAGTGATAGTGGAGGTGAGGAAGAGAGAAAGTATTTGTGTGTGTATGTGTTTATAAAACATACAAACACCTCAAAAATACAATTAACCCCCCCCCCCCAAAAAAGGATGCGCAACGAACTGACCAAAATTAGCATTGTTCAACATGCAACCTCAGAACCCCGTGATGAATTGTGTCAGTAACTGAGAGAGCTAAAGAGAACTAGGACGGAAGTCATTATGGACCGCTTATGTGACCCTGGACCACAAAACCTTAAATGTCATTTATACATCATCTGAAACCTGAATAAATAACCTTTGCACTGATGTATCAGTGGGGAAAATTTACAAATTATCTTTATGGAACATGGTCTTTACTTAATATCCTAATGATTTTTGGCATGAAAGAAAAATCTATAATTTTGACTCATACAATGTTTTTTTTTTTTTTTTGGCTATTGCTAAAAAATATACCCCAGCGAATTTAAGACTGGTTTTTTGGTCCAGGGTAACACACATGATACTTTTTTTATAGTACTATTGGGTAAATGACAGCATTTAATTTTTTGGTTCAACTGTTAGTTTAATTTGATGGATTTCTTCCTTGTTCACTCTGAAAATACACTTATATTTCTACAGCAATATCTATTGTTGTGGCATTTCCTGTTTTAATGAAGTTCCGGTGCAGTGTTGCAATAAATGACAAGAGAGATGATAAAATGTGCTACATTCTTTCTCATGCAACTGTTTTGCAATGGTGATGTTAGCGTTAAGATTTTCTGCTGAAAACATCCCTTTTATTTCAAGGTGAATTCTTCTTAGGGAGGAAGTTCACAATCAGTCAAAGTTGACACTGGTTATAATGCCTGTCTGCGACTGTAGTTTAGGGGATAGATTGGGATGAGGGCCAGTGTGATTACTGCCTTTCTGTTCCCCTAGAACAGAGCTCCATTGTGTTTGCTTTCCCTCTGTTGATATTCCCCAAACAGTCTGGCTGTTGTCGCCAAAAAGCTCACACAGTCACAAAAGTGGACAGAGCCTCACTCTCCCCTCGTCTTGTCGTGATTTGTCTCTTTCTCTTTTATCTGACTTATGTCACAGTGTCCCTCTTTGATGGAGTCTGCCGCAGACATGACCAACGTCTGACGGCTGTAATCAGCATAACAACACAAGTGCCTTCTTTTGTCTTCTGAATGAAGATGCCACTTACAATACAACAAAGAAAATTTCTACATGACCAGTACAGTATTTGTAATTGAGATATACAAAGTATATACACATATTTGCCACACTGTGGACTGTTGTGAGGGTTCCCAGCTGAACGTTATCTCAGCAACCAAAAGTCCACAAGATATTTCTATGGATTTTAAGTCTAAAGATTTAAAAAGGAAGTAAAATGTTGAATTAGGACTGCAAATTCAGTGGGTTAATTTACAGCCATTACCGGTGGAATTAGCAGATAATAAAAGTTTGAAAGCATCTGCAAAATAAAAATGTACTTCGATATGGAACAAGAAAAAATTAAAAGACATGGTCCTCGCTCGTCAGTACGCCAAGGCGAAATTATAAGTGCTAGTTTAGTATCATTAAGATAACATAGTATTTATTAATATTGTTAATTTGTTTATTTTTTATTTTCTGAAGTTGTGCTGCTTTATGTTAAAGTTTTAGTAAAATAAAATGTTTTTTGTCATTTTTAATAGCTTTTTTATGTCTATATAGTTTTTATTCATTTTCAGTTTTCATTTTAGTTATTTCAGTACATTGTTAAACTAATTGAAAATGAGAAACGTTGCTTTGGCAGTTAGCTTATATATTAGGGATTTGCTGGTATCAAATTTTCCTGTAGCGATTAATTGCTCATGCCTTTCTCACGGTATACAGTATTATCATGGTATGGTCATAATACAGTATAACAGGTTAAATAACTTTTTTCTTATAACAAAAATAACTTAACATTTAAATACAGTAAAGCAGTAAAGTTTGAAAATAAATGGCTATTAAGTCTAAAACGTAAATATTTGATCTGAATGGCTATTTAAATGTGTTTTAGTAAGTAGCGCAGCTGCTTTATTTATGGGGTTTCCAGGCAGCATTTTCTGCAGTTTAGCGCCATCTGCTGTCAGAGAGTGAATGTGCTTTCATTCAGCGTGTCTCTCACGTGTTCCCCCATGTGCTTCTCGTGCGCTTGTTTACATCAGGGTGCACACGTGTCTTTCAAGCAGCATACAGCTGTTGTGCATTTTGACTAGTTGATGGGAATAGTATTCTTAAAATGCATGCCAAATTTTGAATAATTTGTAATGTATAATTACTCAAGGTATTTAGAAGTGCCCATGATAACAATATCATGCATATTCATTACCGTGATATATCGCATTACCGAATAGGCTACCGGCACATGTCTAATTAATATTATGTTTATATATATATATATATATCTATATATATATCTATATATATATCTATATATATATATATATATATATATATATATATATATATATATATATAAATATAAATATATATATATATATAAATATATATATATATATATATATATATATAAATATATATAATATTATAAGCTAACTGCTAACTACCTTAGCAGTTAGCAAAGTAGTTAGCCTTAGCAGTTAACTAAGTTAGTAAAGTAGTTGATAAGTAAGAAATATAGAATATGGTCATGCAGATTAAGGCCTTAATATGTGCTTTATATGTATTATTAAACAGCCAATATGGTAATACTATGCATGCTAATTAGCACCTAGTTAAAAGTGAGCATTGGTCCCTAAACTAAATAAATAAATAATTCTGTATATTTATTATATTTTAAGCTAACATTAATTTTATTCATGAGTACCGGTAATATGTGGGTGTCATTCACCCTAGCCACACCACATTTGCTTAATTTTATTCAAGCTTTTATATTCAAGATATTTCACCTTTTATAATGTCTATTATAGTTCCAGTGTCTTTTAGTTAAATTGATTTGGGGGCTTTTCCCAGCAAATATACTGATATGTGATTTAATGTGAAAATAAGTGTCATATCATGAAATGAATGAAGTGAATTGTTTAACTGATTTACAGTCATATTTAAAAATCTTCAGTCTGTTAAAAAGAATATAATGTTAAATTTTATATAATTACATAATGAACTTCATGTCATTTTCCTAGTCCTACCTGAACCTGAGGCCAGTTATGTCACCGTATCAGAGGGCATTGTTGAGGCGAACTGCTCAGCTGTATCACGTCCTCCAGCAAATATCTCCTGGAACATTGAGGGTCAAAATCAAACACTGGGTCCTGCTGTCACATCATTTTACCAGCTAGGGGACGGCACCACAATGGTGGTCCGTTCCATTCAAATGCAGGCTGAGCTACTGGACGATAAACTTGTGAAGTGTGAAGTTCATCACCAAGGCCTTGAGTCTGCAATTTATGTGTTTCTGAATAAATGTGAGTGAAACATACTCAACTTGATCTTTTTGTACTGTTATGCCTTGATGGTGTTGTTTCTAGACTGTTGTGAATATTTGATGTTTTTTTTTATTTTTTATTTTTTTTTATATTGCAGATAGGAACATCCATGTCATTCTCATCTCAGCCAGCTGTGTGGTCCTTGTGCTGCTCGTATGTCTGTGTATCTGCCTGAAGAGGTGTTAACTTTACCTGCTGAGATGGTCAGTACCACCAAAAAATGTCTGTTCACTTTAATATTGTGTTTCGCATTAATGTAATGCTTAATCCTGGGGCATATTACATTTTTATAATAATTAACAAAGTCAATAGAGTTTAAATAAAAGCTTTCGTAAGTTTTCAGTATAAGGGTGTACACATGGAAGAATGTAGTTGTTTGTATGCAAGGAAAAGCAAGGAAGAAGAAAAAGGTTACTTTGGGTGAAACTAGATTGGCATTTGACACTAATTGAATAAATAATAATACATGTAGTAAATATAGCTTTTCATTTATTGTTGGGGACAGAAGTATGTCAGGTCACCACATTAAATGTAAAATGTGTACATAGATTAAATTTCCACATTTGAAATATCGTCATAGACATATAAACCAAATCTAGTCTGTACAAATGTGTAATACATTTGATCTTATATCATGTACATGTAGAAACCCATCAGTACATGTTGATATTATATAACTATATATAAAATATACACATGTATTTAAAAATATATATTACAAAAACATATATAAACATACATATTTCCATATGTTGTTTTAAAGAAGTTGCATATAATAAAAAATAATTATATAAATATTATTAACATATAGATGTTTTGCAATGAGGATTTTATATTTGTTGTTAACTTCCTCATCTACCCTGTAAATGTACATATGAACAAAATCATTATATAGGTGACCCTCGACCACAAAACTAGTCTTAAGTGTCAATTTTTCAAAACTGAGATTTATACACCATCTGAAAGCTGAATAAATAAGCGTTCCACTGATGTATGGTTTATTAGGATTAGACAATATTTGGCCTGGATACAGCTATTTGAAAATCTGTAATCTGAGCAGGGACGGACTGGGAGTGAAAAATGACCCTGGATTTTCTTCCAAACAGGCCCACCACAACTACAAACAGTCACAACTATTTCACAACCTCACAGCAATCCTGCATTCACGGCAAATAACATCACAAAACCCATGGTGACCCTCCTGACAAAAATAATAGAAAACATAATAGAAATTCTAATGATTTCAACTAAAAATACCACTACAAACCATCAACTTTAACCATTAAAACCATTAAATAATGGTATGTTGTGTATGGTGTGTTTTGGGACATTTTACCTTAGGTTTAGTGGTTTTAACAAAATCCACCACCGGAAGGCGACCAATTAACAGCAGAGACCAACAGGCACCATTATAGTTTCCTTTAAAACCAATACAGTTTTATTATATCCAGTAAAACAATTACAAATCATGTGATGGTTTCAATTTTTTTTTTCAGTTGGGAATTAAAATGTATTATTCTATGAACTTAAATACTTAAAATCTATAGAAAAGAGCAGAACGCAAAATGTATAAAATGACCATTATAAACATAAACCTTGAATCTACAGTAGAAACTTGAAACATCAGAGTTCTTGAGTATATGCAAAAATAGATTGCATTAGCGCCCCCCTTTTGTCGGCTGTCAACGTCCCTTTATCTGACACTTTTACTTTGATGGTGAATCAGTCAGGTCAACGGTCGTTCTGAGAACATCAGATGGCCAGTACGCCCCTGAGTCTGAGGGTGCAAAAAAAAAAAAGTCTAAATACTGTGAAAACCGCTTTTGAAGTTGTCCAAATAAATTCATACCAATGCATATTACTAATCAAATATTGTTTTTATATATTTATGGTAGGAAATTTACAAAATATCTTGATGAGGAACATGATCTTTACTTAACATCCTAAAGATTTTTGGCATAAAAGAAAAATCTATAATTTTGACCCATACAATGTTTTTTTTTTTTTTTTTTTTTTTTTTTTTTTTTTTTTTTTTTGGGCTATTGCTAAAATATACTCCAGCGATTTAAGACTGGTTTCATCGTCCAGGGTCACAAATTGCCTTGTATATGGCAACATCACTCTTGATATAGGCCAAATTTCATATTACATTTCCATATAGAAATTATTATAATTATGCAAATAGTTAAATATATCTATAATAATATTCAATGTAAATACTTTATACATTTAGATTTTTAGATGTGAGATATTGTGCTTCACCTTTTTAAAGTTAAAGACTGCACTGTTGTAAATAAATACCCCAGAACCCTTTTAGAGAGGAGATGATAAAAACAGCTACTGGAAAAATGTATAGCCGGAAACCGAGAGAGAGAGCGAGAGAGAGAGAGACGCCAGAATGACTCACTAACCTCTCACTTCACACAATCTGTCTTCTTTATTCAAGCCTTTCTTCCTGCTTCAATATCTTCCACTTTCCTCTCTTAGAATCTGCAGGTCACCCGAGAGGGTCAAATAAGCATTTCATATTTGTTTAAACCGAGGCAGCTAGATCTGCACAAGAGGCCTCGGACAGTGAAGAAAAAAAAAGTGTCCCAGGCCACACATACAGGAAGTGAAATCATTCTGTTCCCGTTGTGTTCATTGAGTCATCCTCTTAATGCTCTTTACTGCATTAAACACATGACTTCTAATCGGTGAAGTGGTCCGAAATTCCTTCTGCTCAGTCCTGATTTCTGCTTTGAATCTTGTTGCATCAGGAAGTTGCACTTAATTGTCTTGGTGTCCAAAAAAAAAAAAAGTATGATTATAGTGAAACCATAGCCAAGGGTGAAGTATGTTTTTACAGAGCCCCGTTTATGTGCTGAGCCACAAGAAGTCTAAGGTGTCACCACTTCCTGTCTCTTGCAGGAAGCCCATCTTATACCATGACCGTTTAATATTTAAAATACTTCTAGAGTGTCAAGGAACAGAAATTATGAGTGAAACTGGAAATAAATGGAAACAAGAAAAAAAAAGGGAAGGGACGTAATTTTATTCATTAGGATTGGTTTAAAATGTTTCATGTTTAATACACAGAATGGAGTAAAAGGGATGTCTACAGAGCTATTTGGCTGTTGTATTTTGAGATTTAATAATCATAAAGATTTTTTTTTCTTTGCAATAACAAGCTCAGATGAGTCGTTCACAATAAGACATGTAATGTCCTTGAAGAAAGAATGTAAATGTTATTATTGACTCTTAAGCCCTTTAGCCCCTCAGAAAGGAATGCTACATTCAATTTGGCCCAAAGCTGTGTCGCTGTTCCTTAAATGTTGAGGGTCACTTTTGTCTGAAGTTCCAAGAGGAGGATAAGGTCCCCATTTGAGCTGGTTTCCTCCCATTATTTTTCTCCCTCTTTATGTAAACATATATTAATCCAAAACTGTTTCTTATCTCAGTGTATTTTGCAGAGCTGTTCATTTTTTTTCTCTGAACAGTGGAAACATTGTGGCTTTGTGGTGTTTGTCAAAACGCAGCTCTGTGCGAGCGCTAAACCTCTGGCTCAGTCAGTTTGAGTTGGACTATTTGTAGGAACTAGTTGAGTTGAGAATTCACAAAAAAAATATTATGCTTTAAAGAAATATTTTCATTGTATAACAGACCAGTATTAGACTGGAATATTTGTTACAAATACATATTTTCATATTGGAAGCACTATGGGGACATGGGAAAATGGTCACATATTTTTGAACAAAATGAGTGAAATTATTTTTAATTCACCATCATGTTTTAAAAGTATGTGATATTATGATAAAAGACTGACTAACTTCCATGTTACCAATTATTACAAGAGTTATTTGGAGACATGAAGGTGTATCACAAAGCAGAAATGAGTCAGTTTCAGTATTGATGTAATCTCTGGAGGGACAGCAAATATCCTCAACTGGAATAATAAAGGAACATTGTTCACCGTTCAACCCAGCCTTGTTGACAACACAACTCAAGATGAAGAACATCAAGTAAAAAATTAACTGTAGGAGTTGGAGGACTAGATTGAACACTTTTTGGTGTTGAAGAAGGCTTTTGTTGCTTAATTCTAGGACGTTAACACATTTCCTTTTCTTTTTCTTTCTTCAGGCTGACTGAAATGAAAGTTAATGCTGCTGTGTCCAGATGTTCTCCCTGACCAAACAACGGTGTTCCCTCTGTCTGAGTCACAGACAAATCTGAGTCAACGTCTTCTAATATAACTGATATTCAGTGTAACAGTATAAAAACAAACATTTAATCACAACACTAAATGCCTTATTTATTATAGATGGTATATTTTAGTAAAGCATTTTTTTCTTAGCCAAACTCTAGTGATTCATACTCGTTAAAGTAACGTAAATCTAAGCAGACTTATCTGAAAGCTGACATTCTGTAACCACAGAGAAGTCAGAAGCCAGAAAAAAAGTTATTGTTAGCCTTACTGATGTTTTGATGTGTGTAATAAAAATAACCAAGTTTTATCAGGGGAAGCACTCTTTTAGACATGAGCAGCTATATGGCCTTTGGTGCCAAGTCATTGTCTTGATGTTTGGATTAAAGTGATTCAATTATTACAAACATTTTCCCTCTAGAGGGAAGTACACTCATAGCTTAAAACATTTAGTCCATCTGTGTCATTCTGAAATGAGGTGGTTTCATCCCCCTTCTACACCTTGTGTTTTATGTGTTTTGTAAGAAGTTCTCTGAAACCTCTCAAATAATAAAGGAAACATGAACTTTGTTAATCAGACTTTGACATTGTCGGGCTTGCGATGAAAAAAAAAATTTAAAAGATGAACATAAGGGGAGTCAGAGGTATGCGTGTTTCCATCCACCCACTTATAATAATAATAAAACTTACCAGGTCTACAGCAAATGTGATAACATGTTAAAAGTAGAAAGATATTTCACTAATAATTCCTTAAATCTATCAGTTATGTTATCTTAATACATATCTCTTTTTTATTTTTTTGCCAGTCCATCCCATTATATATGTTGTATGTTTTATGTCTAAATATATCTAAATATCTTATTGATCTAAAAGCAAAAAGGGTATATATATTGTGTTTGTGCAGGCACAATTTCTTTTCTTGGTGTTTTATGAGGCATTTATTAAAGAAAACCGTTATTAACAATCAGTGATTTACAAATATAAAAACCCAATTGTGGAGTAATATTTTCCACATTTGGTCATATTACCTCTTCAATGCAATATGAACTGAATTTTTTAAGTATTCTCATCACTTAATCATTTATTATACTAATGAGGATTTTAACAACTGAATGACAAAAAAAACAAAAAACAAATGAACATTCTGTTCTTCTGGTGTTGCTCATCATAGGTACACTGGTACAAATAAAGATTGTTACAGGAGCAGTACCCTTTATTAAGGTACTAATATGTATGCTTAAAGTACTAATTTGTACCTTTAAAGTATATACCATTTAGGGGTAAATAGGTCAAAAAGATGTAGATTTAAGCTTTTGTGTCTAAAGGGCACCACCCCAGTGAAAGATTTGTACTTTATTTCTGACAGTGAAGTTTCTTAAACACGGTATACAACGGATGTCAGCAGGTCTGAGTTAAGATAGAGACAGGGAGGAAGAAGCAGGTCTTTTCTTTGTGATTCCATGTACTGTGGAAGTGAAAACAGCATTTTAAAATGTATTTTTCAGCGAGCAATTAACAGTTCCACATATTTAAAACAAAGGATACCTGATTTTTATTTGCCTTATCTTTTCTTGTAGATTTTCTTCCTAAAATATTTCATAGGATTATGCAAGGAAACACAAAGCTGATTCTAAAGAAACTGTGATGCTTCGTTTTAAACACTCAAATCACTCACCTTGGTGTCTAATGACATAAAAAAATGTTACAGTCATAACTATGAAGACCAGCCCTGCTATTCCACTGCAGATGTACAGATACGGCCAGACCCACTGACGATAATCCTTTTGACCTAGATTCAGATCACCTAATATTGAAGGAATTGAATAAAATTATATTTTATAGTTGTCATTATCATAAGTTCAAATCAACATATGAATATGCATTTGTCCAAGCAAAATGTTACCAGTAATGTAATTAATTGTAATGTTCATGCCCTTACGTGTGTTGCTTTGATTGCTTGACACCTCGTTCTCATTTTTATCTAGTGAATATAATCAAGTATTTAAATATTTATATTCAACAATATGTCTGAATGCTTCCATTCAGTGAATCAAAAGATAATGTCTCTTACCTGTCACAGTGACATTAATAGCATGAGATATAGATGTGTCACCAACTTTACATCTGTAGGAACCTGTGTCCTCCATTGAGATGTTCAGGAAAAACAGGAAAGCCATCCATTCATGTTCTTTCATGCTCTTCAAATCAGTTTTTATGTGATGTGAGTAATTAAAAGCTTTACAGCTTTTACTTCCATTGAGTTTGCACCATGAGACTCTTGGGATCCTGTGACATCCTTCTAGAGTTATAGTACAGTTTATCTTCAACTTGGTCATAACTGGAGCTCTAAACACTGTGTTTCGTGGCACTCTGATCACTGAAATACAATTCATCTCAGACCCTAAAAGAATGAAGGAAAAAGAAATAGGAAGACAAAAAAAAAGAGAGAAAAAGAGTGTTGGAAGAGAATTTTTTGTGATTTATCCTTATCTACATTGACATTATCCGCTAAATAAAACTAAGACAATAATCAGATAATCAGATTTTTCACACAATACTGAAAAAGTATGTATTTTATTCTTCAGTAGAACTGAAACTGTTATTTAAACTGTTAAGACTGCTGGTGTAAACATGTAATACAACATTAGAGAACAAATAAAGAACAAATTTCAACTTGTTTCTGTAAACTGTGAAACACCTCACCCTATACCCATAGTAAATGATTTAGATTATTTATTATTATTTATTTATTTATTGATAGTAACCGTGCACCACACCCATTATTGCAATGCAGCACATTAATGTCTGAGGCTTTACTTTGGCTTCTTCTTTTTGGTTCTTCATCTAAATGAATAAGATGAATTAGATAATTATTCAAATTATTATAAGCAAATATTTACCAGCATGTGCTATATTATGAATACATTCATAATATATAATAATTCTATATAAAACTACTATTTGTCAGTGATTTACTCACAAAATCATTTTGTTATCTGGCAAATGGATTGCACATATATGTTGTAACATCGGTTTTAACAAATATACTGTAATACATCCCAAACATCACATTTAAAAAAATATTTCTGACTGACATAAATCAGTCTATAAGGCAGATCTTAATACTCACCGTTTGTGGTGCCAATGACACTGACACACATCAATATCAGAATAGTGGCCAGGATAATCTGGAAGACAAGTTGCTTTTTGTTGAAGTTCTTTTATCAGAAAATGTATTCATTAATATACATTTTAAAGCTGTGCACGTGCAAATATGTTGGAGTGACATGGAAATGTGTTGGAAGCTGTAAGTTCTTCAAAGACATCTCTTACCATCTCTGCGTCTCTTTTCTTGTACTTAACTTGTATCTTCGATTCCTTGAATCACAGGTGCTTTACACCTGCGTTGTTTCTATAAGGTGAATTTGTAACTCTGCTTGTGTCTTTGTCTGTTACTGATGGTTGTTCTTCATAGCCTTCTTTCATCATTGACATTGTCAAACCTCACTGTAGAGGTTTCCGGTTGTTTTTGCGTCCTGTTCTGTTTGTTTGAGCCTTGTCCAGGTTGGCTAAGCTTTCATGCATATGTTGAAGAAAAAAAAAGATTAAGAAACAGTAGACATTGTTGCCAACTTAACAATTATTTATTCATTTATTTATTTATTTTGCAAGTTCTGGCAACTCTGCATGCATATAGCAACAAATTTAGCTATTTAAAAAATGTATTTGGCAACTTTAAGCAACTTTTGAAAAATGGCTCAAATGATAAAAGGCGCATTTTAACCCTAAATTAAACAAAAAAAAGGAAACCAGCCAAGCAGCACCGCTTGCCAGCCAGGCAGCATATCAAGAGTTGGAGAGATGCTGCTAGTTGCAATTGTTCAATAATAATTTTAATTCTAGGGAGGTCGTGGCCTAATGGTTAGAGAGTTGGACTCCCAATCAAAAGGTTGTGAGTTTGAGTCCCAGGCCGGCAGGAATTGTGGGTGGGGGGAGTGCATGTACAGTTCTCTCTCCACCTTCAATACCACGACTTGGGTGCCCTTGAGCAAGGCATCGAACCCCCAACTGCTCCCCGGGCGCTGCAGCATAAATGGCTGCCCACTGCTCCGGGTGTGTGTTCACAGTGTGTGTGTGTGTTCACTGCTCTGTGTGTGTGCATTTCGGATGGGTTAAATGCAGAGCACAAATTCTGAGTATGGGTCACCATACTTGGCTGAATGTCACTTCACTTTCACTTTTTTTTTTATAATAGTCCTTGTTTTTAACTTGTACCAATGTCAATCAGTTAGGTACAGTGTAAGAAAGAACAAATATGTACAAAAATGGAAAAGGTACTGGTCATTTTCTGCCAGTACATTATCTTTTAAATTTACAGACATTTCATGTAACTATGCAACAAAATGCAAAGTATAATTAAAAATACAGTAAAACACCTGTGACAATAAATAAGGAATATTCTTTGATATTGACACCATTAATGTGCCATATTTTTACAAACCTTTCTTAGAGTAATAGTATATTTATTAACTACCAATATACTACTTAAAAAATTTTTAATTGATATATTTCAAATCTCATTTTTCTCTGAGATGGCCAGCCACTTTGGGTAATCCCATTATGTATTCTAAGCAATGACACATTTTAAGTTTTTGTTTGATAGTGACGACATCGCACAATGACATTTCAACGTCATTTAGCAACTCTTAACAACAAATCAACCTGCCTTTAGCAACTTCCTCTTAAAAATATAGATGCAAGCAGCAATTACCGGAGTTCAAGCATTTTAAGACACTTGAGATATTGTAGATATTTTATGCAGATTTTACCAAAAAAAAATAAAAATAAAAAATTCTCTAGAAATATAATTTAATGATTTATCACTTTACAGCAATAGGGGAAACTGCTCCCAAATTGATGCGGTGGGGTTAGCTAGGGGTGATGATCAGGGGCGTCATGCATTCATGATTTTTGAGGGGGCACGGTTTTTTTTTGGGGGGGGGGGGGTCGGAGGTATAAGTCATTCTACGAAAGCACTGTATAATTGATATAGGCTTATTTTTTTTTTTTTTTTTTTTAAGTTTCTATTAACTACACATAAAAACCTGACTTTTTACTTAAGTGCCATATCATGCCATAAAATATTTTTAATACGACTGAATTTGCATTTAATGTAGTTTGGTGAAAATATCACTGACAGTAGAACAATGAGTTCTAAAGAACTCAGTAACACCTTCTTGTGGATAATGACTGAACAGCAGAACAGGCAGAAAACTCAGATTTCTCTGTTTACTATGTTTTTCAAGATGTAATATGATTCAAACCACTTTCTGCCTTGAAAATATATATGAATGCATGACATCAACTGAGTCACCCCTTAGAATGGAAATATTATACATTTTGTTTAATTGATAACTGATTATTGCAATTATGACTTGACTAAGACTTGAGTTAATTATGAGCCTATAATGAAGGCCTAAATTAACCTGCAGACAGACACAATGTGCAGATTTTTATATTTTAAAAAAAATGTACATTAGTACATTTACATTAAACTCACTGCATCATATCATGTGCAACCAAAGCCAAAGGCGAAGTATGTTTTTACAAAGTTCCGTTTATGTACAGAACCACAGGAAGTCTAAGGAGTTACCACTTCCTGACTCTTGCAAGAAGCCCTCCTAAACGTACCTTATACCATGACTGATGGCTTTTTAGTTGCCACTAGTAACAGGAAATCACTGTTTAAAACATCATATAAAAGTAGAGTTAGTTTATAATAGTTATAGTAATAGTTTCAGAATGTGACCCATTTACAAATCATACAGGATATTCAACAAGGAAATCATTTTTTTTTCCCTGTGGGGGAAAAAAGTGTGTTAATGTGATGCTATCAAAACACTTCTCAGCCTGTATGTGTCTGTGGTGTACTCAACCACCTTATTGTGGTGAAAATACATCCATTCTATTTGCTATTTTCCCCATAAAACAAAAATGGTGTCTTAAAATGAGCCATTCAGGAATGTACTCCAAAGTGAGGTCAAATTAGAACAGGCCCTGCACATGACTGGCAACAGAATTGGCCCTATTACCTTAGTTCCTCCCCTGAGTGAGCAGTACACAGTTCACTAAATTAATTTTTTTCTAATGCTGCTTTTCTGTTTTTCTGATGTTGCTTGATTCATGTCAACAGCACAGATGGCAGTATGTGTATTACACTGCTGTCACTTAAATACACCAATCTAATATACACACACATTCACAGACATAACTGACTGCATGAACAGTGTTTTTGACATAACATTGTGTGTAACTGACAGTTTAAGCACAATTAGAAGCAAATGTGAACTTAAGTTGTGTCCCAAATGTTACACTATACACTATGTACTTATACACTATGTATTCAACCATGTAGTGTATGAACTATATAGGATTATTTTGCCATTCACAATCAGAATCTGATAGCCCTTGCCTCTCCCTCCTCTCCGTAATTGCAACGGTTGAGTGCATTAAGTGTCCAACAGCCCACACTTTCACTGTGTCCAAAATCAAATACTTCCATTCTAGTATGCAAAAAAACTGTATGCAAAAAGAGTAGTATATCCAAATTCATAGTATTCGAAAAACAGCTATAAGTATAAATACAAAAATGTAATCCCAACATAAGCAAACACTAAATGTCTTATTTATTAGAATGTATATTTTAGTAAACCATTACTTCTAGCCAAACTGTAATGGATCATAAAAAAGAGATCTAAATATAAGCAGACGTCTGTTATCTGGAGCTTCTGTCTCTAGCATACTCAATAACCAAAAGTCAATAACCATTGGCAAAATTCTTTACTGATGTTTTGATGTGTGTAGTACAAACAACGTTTTAACACTCTTTTTTAGACACGAGGGCCTTATGCCCTTTTGGTGCCAAGCTATTATTACATCATATTTATGTTTAAATTAAAGTGAAGTTTTACTTAAACTGTGTCTTATTTTCCTTCTAGGGGAAAGTGTACTCATAGCTTTAAATGTTTAGCTCACTCATGTCATTTGAGGGTTTCTATTCCTTTTCACACCTCCAAGGATTTCATAAGTTCTGTATAAAGTTCTCTGAAAAAAAAGTAAATATGCACCTTGTTAATCAAACTGTGCAACACTGTCAATCACACAATAGCTGCTGTGTGTAGTTTGCTTTGTCTTCTGAAAGAGAAACACAAGGTGATTTCGTGCAGAGGCATCCACCTTGTTTGTTTTCATCCACCTACTCATAAAGGAAATAAAAAAATTAAAAAAAGTCACACCACATTTCACAATTACCTCCCCTGGTCTACATTGATGTTCATAACATGTTAAATGATAGTATATACAGGCCTTTTGGAAGATTTTTTTATTATGCAAAATGAGTTTTATTTGCACATACTTATTTTTACACATTCCTTTGCTAATATCAGCACAATGTTTAGGCCAACTGTAATCCAATTAACATACATTTTTAAGCTGAGCCACAGTTGTCTAGATCTGAAAAAACAAAAAACACCTTGTGGAATTTCAGTCAGACTAAAGAGTTTACATGGCATTTTACCATGTGCTTTTTACTATGTGCAGAATTCATATGTATTTTATGAGGTAGCTAATAATAAAGTAATAAAGTAATGACCAAAACTTTATATGCGTGATTTATTTAAAGATAGTGACACATATCAAATATATATTTCCTGTAGATAAGGTTGCTACAATCATTATATCCGCACTGTTTACTTCTGTTACGAGCTGATGGTATGTGAATGAAGGCGCACGAGGAAGACGATATACAAAAGGGTACTTTTAATAATCGTGAATGTAACAGTTCACCCCCTCCCGGAACGGTGCGTCCTCGCACCTCAAGAGGAATACCAGCGGAGGGAGGGTGGGGGTTCTGGAGGTGGGCATAGGGCAGGCAAGGGGCTGGCAAAGGAGAGGACCCAGGATGGAGTAGGAGGGAGGAGCCAGGGAGGAGCCCAGAGCAGGAAGAGCCAAATGGTGCTCCAGAGACCAGCCAGGATGATGACCCACGGGGGAGTCGACAGTGGGAGGAGCCATGGTGGAGGAGGAGCCGACGAAACCAGGGGGCAGACAGACGGAGACTGTGCCGGTGGGTGAGGAGCCCATGATGGAGCAGAGCAGAGCCAGGGTGAAGCTGAGGGACCGGTGGGCCAAGGCGGAGCAGAAGGCTCAGGCGACCAAGGCGGAGGCGGGGCCCTGGAAGACCACTGCAGAGCCGGAGTGACTGAGGATGGAGGCGGAACCAGAGGGAAGGAGAAGCCTGACAGAGCCGGAGGGATGGAGTGACGAGGCGAAGCCAGAGGAATGGAGTCCCAAGGCGGCGGATGGTCAACGACTGACCAAGGTGGAGCCGGAGGGACGAGGGAGCCCGGTCGAGCTGGTGGGATGCCGGGCCACTGCGGAGACGAGGGAGCTGGGCGGAGCCGCTGGGTTGAAGGACCGAGGAGGAGTACAGGGCTTGGAGGCTGGAGGTGGAGACATGGATTCCACACGCCAAGGCGGAGTTGGAGACTGGAAGTCCCACGGCAAACCATCGCGCCCAGATAGCGCTGACTGAGGGTGAGCTGCGGGACTGACTGGCACCAGCAGAGATAAGGTCGAGGAACTGGCTGGTCTAGCAGAGAAACAGGAGATACGGGGCTGGACGGAACCAGCGGAAATGGAGGGGAGGAACTGACTTGTCTAGGAGGAGGCGGGAGAGGGAGGCTGGGAGGGAATACAGAAGGATCAGGGCTGGACAGAACCAGCGGAGACACAGGGGATTCAGGATTTACCTCCACAAACCAGTCTATAAGGTCCATTAATCCCTCCATATAATTCCTAGAAACCGAATGCAGCTCACCCTCAATCACAGAAGTGTGGGCAAGGCTGTCATCCACGCCCTCGATCTCCACCAATACTCCCACGACGCACGGTGTTGCCTGCTCACACACCTGGTCAGTCGTGCTCTTGAGTCTTTGCTCTCCGACAATGACAGGCTCGGGCTCTGCGGCTGCGGTGGGCTCTAGCTCTGTGCGGCGGGATGGCAGCTGGCTGGTCTCTGGTTCAGGAGTGGGGCTGGAGATATCCTCTTCAGCGGTGCAGATGGTAAACGAAGATCCATTTTTCTCCAGCACCCACTCCACGAAGGCAGCGAAATCCTCTCCGGGATCATTCGCTGGCAGTCGTGCCTTACGCTCAGTCCTGTGTAATGGAAGTTAGAGAGCGAGCGGTCAGGGAAGTGGGTAAGGCACGCCAGATCTAGAAAGTCCCTGGTATGGTCCTCCAGCGAACGGTCCAGTTGCTCCAGGCACAGTAGTTGGACTACTGGGATTGCCATTCCGGGAGAGGGAGGAAAACAAAAAGGAAAGAAAAACGCGGCTAAACTACACTTTTGGGTCCATGATTCTGTTACGAGCTGCTGGTATGTGAATTAAGGCGCACGAGGAAGACAATATACAAAAGGGTACTCTTAATAATCGTAGGAGAATAAGGGCACATCCAACATAATACAATATACAAACGTAGGATACAACATTAATCACGGACCAGGAGGAACTCAAAAGACAGGGTATTTAAACATGAGGGAGAAATCAGGTGAATGGATTGGTGAATGGTGAATGGTGGGGATTAATCAATTAACCAAACAAGAAAAGGAAGATGACCAAATAAGGAAACTGAAAGTTAATGAATGTAACAACTTCACTGGATTGCACTCTATCTACAATGTACTGCTTTACTTATCTTTCTTTTTACATTACCTATTTGTATAGTTGTATATTATATTTTATTATCTGTATTTAATGTTCTACTGTTAGTGTTATCTGTATGCACCAAGGGTCTGAGAGTAACGCAATTTAAATTCTCTGTATGTATACTGTACATGTGGAAGAATTGACAAAGCAGACTTGACTTGCCATGATATCTACATTATAGAGACCAGCGGAATTTCAAACAAACAAAAAGTCCTAAAAATTATTGAAAATAATTAAACTGTCAGTAATAAAAAAGCAAAGGAACAAATACAATAGAATAAAAAGATACAAATGAAACAAACTGTGCCTTAATTTTTTTATGCAAGTCCCAAGCAGTATGATTATTTCATTTATTCACTATACCATTTATTATTAATGTCTCATTTCAGTTTAAGTTTGGCTTTAATTTTGTATTTATTGCAGTTTATATGAAAAGGTTCATGTACTGTGGTACAGCCTACTGCAGAAATGACTTGAAATGACTTGTTCTAAAACACTCCACTTCACAAATATAGGTGCATCTCAAAAAATTAGAATGTCGTTGAAAAGTTTATTTCAGTAATTCAACTCAAATTGTGAAACTCATGTATTAAATAAATTAAATGCACACAGACTAAAGTAGTTTAAGTCTTTGGTTCTTTTAATTGTGATGATTTTGGCTCACATGTAACAAAAACGCCAGCAATTCACGATCTCAACAAATTAGAATATGGCAACATGCCAATCAGCTAATTAGCTCAAAACACCTGCAAAATTGTCTCTCGGTTTGGTTCACTGGGCTACACAATCATGGGGAAGACTGCTGATTTGACAGTTGTCCAGAAGACAATCATTGACATCCTTCACAAGGAGGGTAAGCCACGAACATTCATTGCCAAATAAGCTGGCTGTTCACAGAATGCTGTATCCAAGCATGTTGAAAGAAAGTTGAGTGGAAGGAAAAAAAGTGTGGAAGAAAAAGATGCTCAACCAACAAAGAGAACCGCAGTCTTACGAGGATTGTCAGGTAAAATCGATTCAAGAATTTGAGTGAATTCCAAGGAATGGACTGATGCTGGGGTCAAAACATCAAGAGCCATCACACACAGACGTGTCAAGGAATTTGGATACAGTTGTCAAATTCCTCTTGTTAAGCTACTCCTGAAGCGTCTTATCTGGGCTAAGGAGAAGAAGAACTGGACTGTTGCCCAGTGGTCCAAAGTCCTCTTTTCAGATAAGAGCAAGTTTTGTATTTCATTTGGAAACCAAGTGCAAGTAAAAATGTAATTAATAAATGACAGTAAATGAGAAAGGCTTCAGTTGACAGCGGGTGGCGCAGGGACCTTGATGGCAGCACGGGATGGGTGAGATGGTGAATTGAGTGCGCTGTTGAGGGATGATAAAAGATCCAGGTGATGACGATGTAATCCACAGAACACAGAACCGGAACAAACTCACGAGAAAGAATGCTGAGCAGGAGGAAAACAGAAATGTAGCACGAAGGATCCCACCTACGAGTCTTGGCAGGGGCAGGGGAGGGGGGGTGCAGGCGGATTAATCAGAGAATGAAACACAGGCTTTATCTTTGATACATGAAAGGCGGTATGAATTCTCCTGTACGCTGGAGGAAAATTAAGGTGGACTGTCACCGGGCTAATGATCCTGGTGACAGTGAACGGGCCAATGAATTTGAGAACAAGCTTATTGGAAACGGAACGGAGAGGAATGTTCTTGGTAGAACACCACCCTTTTTTTCATCAACGACGTATACGGGAGACTTAGACAGGTAGCGATCGGCTTTAGCCTTGGTGCGCGCCCCCACTTGTAGTAGAGTCTCGCGGGCTCTAGTCCATGTGCGGTGACACCTCTGGACAAAGGCATGAACAGAGGGGACCGCGACTTCAGATTACAGACTGGGAAAAATTGGTGGCTGGTATCTTAAACTACACTTGAACGGAGATAGGCTCGTTGCTGATACTGGTAATGTATTGTGGGCGTACTTCACCATTGATAGTTGTTGGCTCCATGAGGAAGGACCAGAGACCAGACATCGCAACACCCTTTCCAAATCTTGGTTGGCTCTCTCAGTTTGACCATTGTTCTGGGGATGAAACCTTGAGGACAGATTACAGTTGCTCCCAGCAATCTACAAAAATCTTGCCAAAATTTGGACACAAAGTGGGGTCCCCTGTCGGAAACCACGTCTGTCGGGAGGCTATGTATGTGAAAGACGTGATTTACGACAGTCAACGCTGTCTCCTTGGCTGAGGGTAATTTGGGCAAGAGAATAAAGTGGGCCGTTTTCGAGAACCAGTCCACCACGGTCAAAACTACCATGTTTCCCTGGGAGTAGGGTTGGGGATCGTTTGAATTTTATCGATTTTGATTCTGGTTCTGCTTATCAATTCCGATTCTTATCGATTCATAGTTTTGATTCCAATAAGATAAAAAATCCAATATATAAAAAAAATTATTAAGTCAAACATTTAGATGTCAAACATGTATTTTGTCTTTTTACAAAGCATTTATGTTTGATGTTTTTGGAACCCTGACGGTACAAGAGAGTAAAATCAAAATGACAGAAAAATGTGCCCACCAAGCCTGCCTGGAGTTCAACCTTTTGGTGGTTCTAATGTATTCTAGATTCTTATGGTCAGTCCATACTATAAAGGGTACCCCCGGGCCTACTAACCAGTGGCGCCATTCCTCCAATGCCATCTTGACTGCCAACAACTCTCGGTTACCAATATCATAATTACGTTCGGCAGGGGATAACCGATGTGAAAAAAAAAATGTGCATGGGTGCATCTTGTTGTTCGTGGGAGAATGTTGGGATAGCACTGCACCTACCCCTACCTCAGACACGTCGACTTCCACCACAAACTGATGTGATGGATCAGGGGTAATTAAGATGGGGGTTGAAACAAAGCAACCCTTCAGTTTGGCAAACACAGCCTCGGCTGTGTCTGACCACCTGAACGTGGTTCTGGGGGAGGTCAAGGCGGTCAGAGGTGTGGCTAGTTGGCTGAAGTTGCAAATAAAACGCTGGTAGAAGTTGGCGAACCCCAGAAACCTCTGTAGGGCCTTACGAGAATCTGGACTTGGCCAATCTACCACAGCCTTAACCTTCTCAGGATCCATATGCATTCCCTCAGTTGACACAATGTACCCCAGAAAAGGAACAGACGCGTTTCTCCACCTTGACAAAAAGCCCATTCTCTAGCAACCTCTGAAACACTCATCGGACATGCTGCACCTGTTCCTGGAGAGAAGAGGAAAAAATCGATATGTCATCCAGGTAGACATATATGAAATTATCGACCATATCTTGCAGCACGTTGTTGACAAATGCCTGGAAAATGGACTTTTATTTTAGAGACTTGGACTCTCACTTTGTTTTAAAAGTGGTTTCATGAGTTCTGTTTTCTCAATTCTCTATAACCTGTTGTTGGTGTTATTTTGAAAAGCAGAAGTGATTCAAGCCAAAGTAAATCTATACTTGTGTAAGATTGCCATTACAATCCAAACCATGAGAAGTAAAACCTATGACATGGAACTGAGAAAAGATTTCTGCTTTCTGACAGAATTGGAAAGGTCTTACACAGTGGCCCCAAAAGTATATGGATGCATTGTTAATGCATTATAAAAAAAAGTGGTATTTATTCTACAAATATACATGCAGAGATATGTGCATATATATATATATATATATATATATATATATATATATATATATATATAAACGCACACATAAATTTATACTAGATTATAAAATAATATAATTTTTATTGTTCAAAATGAAGGAAATTTCTGGTTGTTAAACTTGTGTTTATGCTACTATGGTAAACTACACCTGTGGTTACACTGCTAGGTGAACTCATCTTCATACATCCGTTATAAAATAACCGTGACAACAGCTTGACAAGCGAAGAAAGCCTCATAGCATCACTTGTTTGCAGATGCCACTTAGTTTGATATTTTCTTATCTAATACAGTGACATCACACTTTTAAAGTGTGAATTGAATGTCTTTTCTTGGGGGTTTTTTGTGAATTTATGATGGAAATTTATTAACATTTATTAATGGTTGCTTGTATAATTTTGAATGATTACAGCCGTTTAGTGATTCACAGTCAGCAATCTACAACAAACATACATATTCACATTAATTCCATACATTTTTTTATTTTATTTTATTTTTTTTATCTCGGAGCAAAGGGAAGAGAGAAGAGAGTCTTGATCATATATTCTGAAACTGTACTTCTAGTATGTAAATGCAGTGTTGAGATTAAGGAAAAATCTTTTGTGGAAGGTCCCTTCAATGGAAAGTCACAGTCTTAGGTGAAACCAGACACACCAACACAAAGAGTAGAACAGAAGCAAACTGATTTATGCACTTGCAAATAAGCACTGAGCTTGTTAAGGAATAGGATGTTGGGTTAACTTATTCACTCACACACACACACACACACACACACACACACCCACACACAGTATGTACAGTATAAATAGCATGTTACTCATTGACCTTTAATATATAAAAAGGAGGTCGTAGGTACTACTCTTTACTGTGGCTGCTAAAGAATCCCACCCTCGTGTCTGGTAAATTGCACTCTCCCCTTTGCTTTGAACAGGAAATGTGCTTGCATGCTTTTGCTCTTGTGGGCTTCTTAGTTTGTACTCTTTCAAAAGATCACAACTTGAAAAATACTTATGCTTGGTGATCTATTAGAAAAAGAACAATACATTTCTGAGTAGAAAAAGTTAGGCATTTACAGTAAATATTTTACTTCACTTCATTCCTTTTAGAAATAAATATATAAATATATATATATATTTCTAAAGGAATGAAGTGAAGTAAAATATTTACTGTAAAGGCCTGTAACTTTGATGATAAACACAACTATACATTTTTATAATAATATGGAATTTTACATCACCACTATTAACTATAATGGCACAAAGGAATCTTTATTCTCATCGCTTAAGGCCTCTCCAAACAACCCAAATGTTCAGCATGTAAATGTTTTCAAACCAGTGTGTAAAAAATGGAAAATGGGTTGAATTAAAATGCAGATTCATTTTCTGACAGTTGGTTCCTTATTCCTAGTTACTCCAACAGGCAGTCAGACAGTTTACTTAATTTTCTTTTATTTAATTATTTTCAAATTCTGTATTCACTATGGTGTTTATCAAACAACACCAACTCATTTCGCATAACAGCAGTGTTGGGGAGTAACTAGTTACATGTAACGGCGTTACGTAATTTAATTACAAAATTATTGTAACTGTAATTAGTTACAGTTACTATGAAAAAAATGAGTAATTAAATTACAGTTACTTATGAAATTTTTAACGATTACAAAGGGGATTACATTTGAATATTTACACACGTCCACATACAGATTTAACTGATTTCTTTCCCAAATTGCACTGACTATTCTGAGACATGCCGCCCTGATAATTTCCGGGATGCGGAAATACAGTCTGGTTCATAGAATCCAGTCATAAAAACGAAATGCCACAAACGCGGACGGAATATGCCACATTTTGGATGACTAAATCAAAAGTAGGTCAGTACACTTGAATCAAAACATGACATGGACTAGTGTCTGTGAATATTAAGCCCCAAAAATGCAATATATGACTGGCACATTCTGCGTGTCTGTGGAAATCAGGCGCGGACTGGACACCGGGAGAACCGGGACAATTCCCGGTGGCCTGGCAGCCGATTTTGCCCGCTATTTAATATCATTATTGTATAATTGCCTGCCGAATGTACTAAAGCGATCATTTGCGAATCCGCCACTTGATAATTAAATCTCTAATAAATCATGAAGTGTTAGTCATGACTCGCGTGCTCTCCGCGCCTCGGCCAAACGGTTTGGATCAGACTCCGATTAATCAATGCGAGAGAGAGAGAGAATAGAGTGGACTGCTGGAGCAGAGAAGCAGAACTACTGTTCAGGGTTTCAGGTCAGTTTCATCTGTAAAGATGATTTTTTTGTGTTTGTTTTTTTATATATTTAATCAAGCAGCAGCACGTTGCTCATCAGTCATCACTCAAAATACTATATAAAGCACATCATTATTATCTGTTGTAATGTTACACTAGTAAAGTAGTAGTAAAAACAACAACACAACCCTTACGAAAATTTACATTTTAATATTTAACTATAAATCCATTGTGTTAACCAAAAATTTACAATTATTTTACAAATGTATTTATTTAAAAATAAATACAAATCCATTTGCAAAAATACAATACAAAACAAGGTTATTTTACTTATATTTGTATTATACTTATATTAATTATATATTTACTTATATACTTATATAGGCTAATAAAAGCATGGTTAATTTTTGTAAGGGAAAAACATGACTCGTGTACAGTATTAGGATTTTTCTATAAAGATATTGTAGTATTGTAGAGTATTGTAAAGTATAGTTTTGTTCAATCTTGAGTATTAAAGTCATGAGAGAGATGGATAACAGGACAAAATAAAGAGACTGAAGAGAAAAATGGAAGTGAAGGTGCAGTACAGGAGAGATTTAATTATTTTGCATGTCCCCAAATTAAAGATTTAAACCTTTTTTATCTCAGGTCCATACAAAAAATAGATTTGTCCATGAATTTGTTTGTATGAGTTTGAATTTTCCAGTCTGAATTTTTTCCCAGTCCGCCCCTCCTGTAAATTAATGGCAAAGACATGGCTTCATTTACTACACATAGGCCTACTGAAGCTCGCAGTGTTTTTAACCTCTGCTGCCTCAATATAGGAGTACACGAGCACATAAACATAATTTCTAGAACTGCTCTGTGTCACTTCATGTGCATTTTACTTATTTTGAGAAAACGATCATCATATACAAAGAGACAGCAGTTTAAAAAAAACACCAATGTTTCAGGAGTTTATTACACAGAATACGTCACATGCTTATTAGATAACTGTATTTAAGTTGATGTATATGCTTTTATTTATTATTCTTTAATTTTCACAAATTTAGAAAAGTAATCAAAAAGTACTCAAAAGTAATTAGTTACATTACTTTAATAAAGTAATTGAAAAAGTTACACTACTATTACATTGTAAACAGGGTAACTTGTAATCTGTAACCCATTACATTTCCAAAGTAACCTTCCCAACACTGCATAACAGTAGCGACACTGGACATGTGAGATGATGTGACCAAAAGAGCAAATCTTATTAGTTGGTCGGTTTTCTTTTGCAATGCAATGAGCAGACATATTAACAGCTGCTCATTCAAATGAAAATGTTAAGTCATTCAGTAGCTGTTAATTATATGAACCACAAACCCACAGAGAAATAATAAATAAAAGTTCAGCCTCAAAAATGTTGCCAAAGACAATTTTCAAAACTGCTTCTTTTGTATAACAAAATAGCACATTGGTTATAGGAATAACAATTGTAGAAGAGATAAGATTACCCATTCAATTGTTTTTGTAAATTTAAGAACACTAGTAATTCTTGCTGGACTCTTGAGATAGCAAACATTTGCACTATGCGACACAGAGGTGTCCAAAAGCTGGGACTACAGCTCACAGACAGTATTTTAAACTGATTTCTAAATACAGAATGACAAATGAGTCACCATTTTCTCATTGGTCATTTCTTAGTATTCTTTTTTAAACTTTTTTAAGTAAATGATTCATTGAATCACCGGAACCGGATTGCCGCATATTCTGAATGTTCTGGTTCTTGTCGTGCTGTTCTTCTCGGCACTCTCGACATAGCCTGGTGATTCAAAGAAGCATACACCAGAGCATTTTCTTCTTCGCCTCTTTCTGTGCCAGCGGTGTTGTGGCTACCATCTGAAACTCTTCCAGCTGATGTTGCTCCTCTGACAGCTGGAGTTTCACAGCCATGATATAAAGCAGAGGTCAGCTGATCAGAGGGGGAAGGGGTGTTGTGATGAGCTCTGCTCTGTGGAAGAGAAATCATAAAACCAAAACATTGTTTTCAACAGATCAAATAAACTGTTTTACAGAGCAAAATTAAAATAAAAGATACCTGATTTTTAGTTGTCATATCTTTTCTTGTTGATTTTGTCCCTATGAGAAATTTCACAGGATCATCCAAGGAAACAAGAACTAATAGTCAGAATTTTATTGTAGCCAAATAGAACAGTAAAGTTAAGTTAGAATTACCATACCTTTGCATCTGATGATAAGCAATGTTACAGTCGTAACTATGACCACCAGACCTGCTATTCCACTGCAGATGTACACATATGGCCAGAGCCATTTAAGATCATCCTTTTGACCTGAATTTGGATCACCTAATATTGATGGGATTGAAACAAAATATATCAGAGTTGTTGTCATAGGTCTCTTCATAGGTTCATATCAACATATGAAGATGCATATGTCCAAGCAAAATGTTACCAGTAATGTAATTAATTGTAATGTTCATGCCCTTACGTGTGTTGCTTTGATTGCTTGACACCTCGTTCTCATTTTTATCTAGTGAATATAATCAAGTATTTAAATATTTATATTCAACAATATGTCTGAATGCTTCCATTCAGTGAATCAAAAGATAATGTCTCTTACCTGTCACAGTGACATTAATAGCATGAGATATAGATGTGTCACCAACTTTACATCTGTAGGAACCTGTGTCCTCCATTGAGATGTTCAGGAAAAACAGGAAAGCCATCCATTCATGTTCTTTCATGCTCTTCAAATCAGTTTTTATGTGATGTGAGTAATTAAAAGCTTTACAGTCACTTCCATTGAGTTTGCACCATGAGACTCTTGGGATCCTGTGACATCCTTCTAGAGTTATAGTACAGTTTATCTTCAACTTGGTCATAACTGGAGCTCTAAACACTGTGTTTCGTGGCACTCTGATCACTGAAATACAATTCATCTCAGACCCTAAAAGAATGAAGGAAAACCGGGGGGGGGGGGATGGGGGGGAAGAGATTTCAAGGACATGTGATATCATCACTGACATCAGCCACTGAAAATCAATCAGTCAATCAAATCAATGAATCAATAAACAAAACATAACACTATAAGAATTTTCAATCATAGAAAAGGTCAAGTGAAATCATCTGATTTTCATTACAAAGTTTTGAAACGTATAATAAAGTTTACTGGTGTAAAAAAAAACCACTTCACCTATTTGACCCATAATGTTTGTTTTTATGTTAATTAGAATTAGATCCACTGTACTATAACCAGACATCCCAACCCAATCCGTAAGTATAATGCAGCGCATGAGCTCTATTATTATTTTTTTTAGAACATACTTGCTGATATTGGTATAAGTCAATGGAATTTCAGATAAAATCATATAATGTAAGATGAGTTAATGATTCAGGTATTATTACTACTAAGAATAATATAACATTACATTAAAATTATATTCTATCACTGATTGTTTTTTTACTATTCCAAAAACGGTATTCATTTGTCTAAAAAATTTAACAATTTTATAAAAAATTTGTATCAAATGACACAATGACACAGTTCTTATTTTAATTCAAGCTGAACCAAGGCATATCAAACCAGACATTAAATGTGTTTCATATTACTGAGTGGGATAATAAATAAATAATCTACTTGAAAAGAAAACAGTTTGTCAGGTGAGAGGTTAAATAGCCATGCACAAAACCATGAACATACCACAACTTTTGACATACACATACCACAATGTTCACTAGAAACCACAATTAACAAAATATTATTAACTGACATTAGTATGTAATAGAGCATCAGATCTTGATACTCACCATTTTCTGTACCGCTGATGCCAAGTGATATCAGTAGGAGAGAAACGGCAAGGATACAAATGATCTGGAAGACATAGTAGCACATGATTGAAAGTTTTTATCAGACAATGTGCGTTTTAAAAACGAATGTCCAAAATGATAGCTGTGCACATTGTTTGCCATGAGTGTGTGAGTGAATGTGTGTATTGGAAAGTACACGTATACTGTAAGATGTTCCTCTGTGACGTCTCTCACCATCTCTGTTTCTCTTTTTTTTTGTACCTCTTAACTTGTATTTTCACCTCCTTGAATCATGGGTGTTTTTCACCTGTGTTGTTTCTCAGCATTTCTTTGTATCTGATAGTCGTCTTTGTGTCTGTATCCGTATCTGATGGTTGTTCTTCTTCTTTTGTCTCTGACAGTGTCAAACCTCATCTAGTGTGCTTGTAGTGGTTTCAGGTTGTCTGAATCTTGTCCAAATTGGTTGAACCACTTCAAATGTTGAAGAGAAATAGAATGAAGAAACAGAAAGATCAGTTTTAAATGAACTCAGTGACACCTCCTTGTGGAAAATGACTGAACACTATTAACTACATCTGCTTGCTTTACTTTCTGTTCAATACAAGGAGGTCTAAACCTGAATTAAGCTATGTTTAAGCGTTGCCATTTATTTCAATAACAGCAGTAAAACTGTTACAATTATTCATCAGAAATACGCTATTAGAAATCTGCCATTTTTGCTCATGAGTCTTGATAATTTAGCAGGCAGTGTCTTTTGAGCCATTCACCTTGGACTAGTCTTAAAGTAGGAATTATTTGTAGTTTCCTCTTGTAATACAAAATAAAACTGCTCATACTTCCCTAGTGTAAGCAATGTGTCCTCTATTTTTTTTTCTTGTGGAGAAATGTCCACCCACTCTGTTGGGTGGATTTTTCAGTAACTTGAGCAAAAACATTCTTTCATACCAGACCTACACAGCACACACACACAAAAAAAGTGTGTAACTTTTAACCAGTGTTGGGGGTAATGCATTACAAGTAACGCGAGTTACGTAATCAGATTACTTTTTTCAAGTAACTAGTAAAGTAAAGCATTACTTTTTAATTTACAAGAAAATATCTGAGTTACTTTTTCAAAAAAGTAACGCCAGTTACTTTGTATTCCCATTTTTTGACTGACAAGCCTCCTGTTCCCATATTGGGAGAAATCGGAAGTATGGAGGCGTTGTGTGCGCTGTGTGAACATGTTACTGTAGTTCTAGACTAAATGTGAATGTGCATTAATTCATCCCACTCACAAAAAAACAAAAAACAAAACAGATTTGGTATTCATCAAAATTAATCAAAACAGTGAAATGCAAACTCAGAATATGACGCAAACCTGCAATAACTAAATATATTAAATAACACAAATGTATCTATTCCCATTTTATTAACAGTGTCTTTACTGCTGACCTTTAATGATCCAGTTCAACCATGCTAATAATTAAAAAATGACTTTAGATAAACTAACAATTGTGCTTCATTGTTTTTTTTTTTATTGCTGAAGAGTGTTGAACCTTCTTCTCCTGTGTTCTACTGTACAGACGTGAATTTACTTTTCCTTCAGCCTGAGGTTTATTCATTACACTTTTTGGTGTGAAAGGGCTTTTACATTTGCTATAAATAGAACTTCTTATATTAAAAACAATCAAGCCCTGCTCATATTTAAAAAGTAACGTGAAAGTAATGTAACACATTACTTTCCTTAAAAAGTAACTAAGTAACGTATTTAGTTACTTTTTTAGGGAGTAACGCAATATTGTAAGGCATTACTTTTAAAAGTAACTTTCCCCAACACTGCTTTTAACTTTAATGTTCAGTTGATTTGACCTTTAATGTAATTAAATAATCAACATTTTAGGTTTCCTGACAAAATGTTACTATTATTATTATTATTATTATTTGAATTACTTTGCTCAAGTTCTTGTCCAGGCCCTTGTCATTTCTAGGCTGGACTTTTGCAATGCTCTTTTCGTTGGACTTCCGTCAAGCACAATCAAACCTCTACAAATGATTCGGAATAGAGCGGCATCACTGGTCTTCATCCAGCCCAAAAGAGCCCATGTTACACCTCTCTTTATCTCCTCACACTGGCTACCGGTTGTGGCTCACATCAAGTTCAAGACAGCATCCGCCTACTTCCACTCACTATAGATCCCTTCCAGAAGTCTGAAATCCGCTAGTGAGGAATACCTCGTGGTACCATCACAGAGAGGCTCAAAATCACTTTCCAAAACATTCTCGTTCACCATTCCTGGCTGGTGGAATGATCTTCCCAACCCTACCTGGGATGCTGAATCCCTGACAATTTTCAAGTGACAGCTGAAAACGTATCTCTTTCGAAACTACTTAATCGCAAGAAAAACAAACAAAAAACATATTTATTCCTTATTTTCTAGCTTGTACTTATTTGAACAATGTCTAAAACTTGGTATTACAAGCACTTCCTATGTCTGTTTTTCTCTTTAACCCTTAATCAGCCCCTGTGGTCTATTTGACCCCAAAGCCATTTTCCTTTTTTCTTTTAAAACATTTTCTCTTCATCTCAGGAGCATGAAATTACGTTTTTAAAATTACCTTTTTTTTTACCGTTAAATTACCGTTTGAAATTACCTTTTCCTAAATAATCTATCTAAAAACACACACAAAAAATGGACTTGATTTTGTTGTTCTAAAGGTGTGTGAAGAAAAAAAAATTTTATGGTCCGTTTATGGGAAAATTTATGAGAAAAGTGAAAATCATATATTTTTTAGATTGATTTGTCCAAAAAAATTAGTAAACCCAGTATAAATCTGAAATGTTTTACATTTTTTATAAAGGTCTGAATCTAGAGCACAAATGCACACACACACACACACACACACACACACACACACATGTGATTATATATATATATATATATATATATATATATATATATATATATATATATATATATATATATATATATATATATATATATATATATATATATATATATATATATATATATCCCTTATGCGTTGTTGGGGACATTTTCGTCCACTAGGGGGTAAAGTTGAGTCTTATTTTGGCCACAACTTTCTCTGTGTTTGAGCTAATGGAATGATTTTTGGTGACAAATCTTATTTTGACCCATATGCAGTGTTGGGAAGGTTACTTTGGAAATGTAATGGGTTACAGATTACAAGTTACCCTGTTTAAAATGCAATAGTAGTGTAACTTTTTCAATTACTTTATTAAAGTAATGTAACTAATTACTTTTGAGTACTTTTTGATTACTTTTCTAAATTTGTGAAAATTAAAGAATAATTAATAAAAGCATATACATCAACTCAAATACAGTTATCTAATAAGCATGTGACGTATTCTGTGTAATAAACTCCTGAAACATTGGTGTTTTTTTAAACTGCTGTCTCTTTGTATATGATATGATGATAGTTTTCTCAAAATAAGTAAAATGCACATGAAGTGACACAGAACAGTTCTAGAAATTATGTTTATGTGCTCGTGTACTCCTATATTGAGGCAGCAGAGGTTGAAAACACTGCGAGCTTCAGTAGGCCTATGTGTAGTAAATGAAACCATGTCTTTGCCATTAATTTACAGGAGGGGCGGACTGGGAAAAATATTCAGACTGGAAAATTCAAACTCATACAAACAAATTCATGGACAAAACTATTTTTGGAATGGACCTGAGATAAAAAAAGGTTTAAATCTTTAATTTGGGGACATGCTAAATAATTTAAAGTTCTCTCCTGAACTGCACCTTCACTTCCATTTTTCTCTTCAGTCTCTTTATTTTGCCCTGTTATCAATCTCTCTCATGACTTTAATACTCAAGATTGAACAAAACTATACTTTACAATACTCTACAATACTACAATATCTTTATAGAAAAATCCTAATACTGTACAAGAGTCATGTTTTTCCCTTACAAAAATTAACCATGCTTTTTTTTAGCCTATATACAATAACCTTGTTTTGTTTTTTGCAAATGGATTTGTAAACCTATAAAAAAAAATCTGATTGTTTTTCAGCTAAATTACTACTGTAACATTACTACAGATAATAATGATGTCCTTTATATAGTAGCCTATTTTGAGTGATGACTGATGAGCAACGTGCTGCTGCTTGATTAAATAAATAAAAAAACAAAGACAAAAAAGCATCTTTACAGATGAAACTGACCTGAAACCCTGAACAGGAGTTCTGCTTCTCTGCTCCAGCAGTCCACTTTATTCTCTCTCTCTCTCTCTCTCTCTCGATTACTCTGAGTCTGATCCAAACCGTTTGGCGGAGGCGCGGAGAGCGCGCGAGTCATGTCTAACACTTCATGATTTATTAGAGATTTAATTATCAAATGGCGGATTCGCAAATGATCGCTTTAGTACATTCGGCAGGCAATTAAACAATAATGATATTAAAATAGCGGGCAAAATCGGCTGCCAGGCCACCGGGAATTGTCCCGGTTCTCCCGGTGTCCTGTCCGCGCCTGATTTCCACAGACACGCGCAGAACGTGCAGGAGTCATATATTGCATTTTTGGGGCTTAATATTCACAGACACTAGTCGATGTCATGTTTTGATTCAAGTATACTGACCTACTTTTGATTTAGTCATCCAAAATGTGGCATATTCTGTCAGCGTTAGGCATTCCGTTTTATGAATGGATTCTACGAACCAGACTGTATTTCCGCATCCCGGAAATTATTAGGGCGGTATGTCTCAGAATAGTTAGTGCAATTTGGTAAAGAAATCAGTTAAATCTGTATGTGGATGTGTGTAAATATTCAAATGTAATCCACTTTGTAATCGTTAAAAATTTCATAAGTAACTGTAATTTAATTACTCATTTTTTCTTAGTAACTGTGACTAATTACAGTTACAATAATTTTGTAATTAAATTACGTAACGCCGTTACATGTAACTAGTTACTCCCCAACACTGCCCATATGTTGGGAAAATGCTTTGAAATGTTTCAAAAACTTAACGGTACACTCTGGGCAAATTCACTACCCTTTCGATATGTTCGTGGATGAAAACATCAACTAAATTAAACTGCTGTAAAAATGTATCAGATAAATATTTTTTTCAATTTTTTTTTGCATAAATCAATTAATCAACCTCAGTCCTGATCAAAACTACCAAATGTTTAAAAAAAATCCAAGATTTTAACTCTTTTATTATCAAGTTCATAAATGATGTCACTGATTTGGGAAAAAAACACACAAAATTACATATTTTCAATTTAAAAAGTGATTGTGGACTAGATATTTTTTTTTACCTTTTATTACAGTCTTGGGCATGTCAAAGATTAGTAACAAGATTGGCTTTGATGCATTGTTAGTTTTTGTGCAGCATTAGATTTTAATTTTTTCTCCCTAATTTGTTGTTGGTGGCTGTTTTTGCCACATTGACTTCCATTATAATGACATTTTTTGATTGCAAAGCCATGACACCATATAATCATGCATTCTTGATTGTTTGTGGTTTTCCCTTTTGGGAAGAGGTAAAATTTGTTATGTTTACAGTTGATCACTAGGTGGGACCATTAATCCTTTAGATAGGCCTGTGCAAAAAAAGGCTTAGTTTCTGGCTTGTATATGGAGTTATATGGAGTATAACAGCAAATTATAGTGTTTGTGTGTGTGTGTGAGATTCTTGATTGTTGGTGGTTTTCCCTGTTGGGAAGAGGTAACATTTGTTATTTTTTACAGCTGATCACTAGGTGGGACCGTTAACCCTTTAGATAGGCCTGTGTAAAAAAAGGCTTAGTTTCTGGCTTGTATATGGAGTTATATGGAGTATAACAGCAAAGAGAGACCTTTGTGCACTTACCTTGATGTATCTGAAAAAAAATACAAATATGCACCTCAGCTCTCAGGAGTAAACAATATAAAATGAAGTGTGTTTATGCACCTGCTGCCTTTTGATGGTGAAAAGTACGGATGGTCTATGTGTGAAATGCTTGACTTTTCTTGATGGTAAAGCCAGTTTAAAACCTTAAAATCCTGTAAAAATATCTACTTTGCATCAAATTTGTGAACATTAGCTGAAATTTGTGAACATTCAAATAAGCTGCAGCTCGCTGGAGGGGTCAAGCTACATAATCATTTCTAAAACTTTGGTACAAGTCAAGCCCTTTCTCGTGTTGCTTGCTGCTCTTCTCACCATTAAATGACCAGCACGATGGCATGCAAGTGTTTAATTCCACGTACTTTGCTTTTGTTTAGTCTATACTTATCACCACCATCAAAAGGCAGCAGGTGCATAAATACACTTTTGTTTACTCCATGTAGTTCTGAGAGCAGAGGTGTACATTTAGATTTTCTCAAATACATCAAGGTAAGTGCGCAAAGGTCTCTCTCACACACACTCTCTCTCTCTCTTTCTCACACACACACACACATACACACACACAATATAATATGCTGTTATACTCCATATAACTCCATATACAGTGTAGTGATTTCCCCCAAATCAGTGACATCATTTATGAACTTGGCAATTAAAGAGTTAAAATCTTGGATTTCTTAAAAACATTTGGTAGTTTTGATCAGGACTGAAGTTGATTAACAGATTTATGCAAATATTTTTTAGAAAAAATATGAATCTGACACATTTTTACAGCAATTTAATTGAGTGGATGTTTTCATCCCGAACATAACGAAAGGGTAGTGAATTTGAACAATGCACAAGGGATATATATATATATATATATATATATATATACACACACACACACACTGTGTCTGTCACACCACTCTGTTCCCCTTTCGGGATTGAACTGATGGTAAAATTAAGGACATTATTGTCTTTACTTTATTTTGAAAGATGAAGCTTGCAATTATGGAAAGGGTTGCGGTGTTCAGCCAATCACGATGCACTGGTTCAGTTGGCCAATCAGAGCAGACTGCACTAGTCGGAAGGAGGGAATTTGTAGAAAACAATGCGTTTGAGAGAGACGGGGCATAGAGGACCTACAATAATGTACAGTATTTGAAAAATAATATGTTTTTTGAACATTAAAGCATGTCAACATACACAAAATAACAATACACAAAATAACAATCTTTAGAAAAGCATCATATGAGCCCTTTAAATAAATACATAAATAAATAAAGTCGTATAATTATAGAGTAAAAATCTTTATTTATGAATCATGGAGAGGATACATGTCATTTTCTAATCTAATATTTTTTTTTTATTTAAGCTATATATTGCAGATCAAGCCATATTGCAGAACATTGTCATACCAGTTAAGATATACAAACTCTATTTTAACAATCTTATTTTATATAAAATAAATAAAATAAACGTGTAATGCATGTATTTCATTGCTGTGTATTTTAATTATTCATTTTTTTTTTTTTTGAACTATAGTTGTGGTACACATGAAGTCTTCGCCATCAAAAAAGTTCTTACAACAGTTTTACAGTAAGAAGACAAAAATTAGTAGAGACAAAACCTTCTGGATCTTGGGGATGCAGTATAATGAATCTTATGAACCTGAAAGAAAAAAAGCCTTTTGGTAAAAAAAAATCTGAAACGTTCATAACTCAGTCCATGGTATAGTACAATTAATCATTAGGAAAAATACAAAGATAAAATATTAAGATCTGTATCTACTTTGATTCTTTAACTCATGTACACTGTAAAATGTTTGTAATTTTAACAGTAAAAGACAGAAAAAAATGAAACAGAAAAAAAACTGTTCATTGGCTATTGGTAAATTTCCTTACTATATACGATGGAAATCTAACAAGACATTTACTGTAAAATACTGTTAAATTGACAGTTTTTGAAAAGTGAAAAAGAATAATTTCTGGGGGTGTCAATGTAAACTAAAATTTCCTGAATTATTTGTGTGACACTTCACATTTGTGACCCTGGACCACAAAACCAGACTTAAATCGCTGGGGTATATTTGTAGCAATAGCCTAAAGTACATTGTATGGGTCAAAAAAAAATTTCAATCGATTTTTCTTTTATGCCAAAAATCATTAGGATATTGAGTAAAGATCATGTGCCATGAAAATATTTTGTAAATTTCCTACCATAAATATATCAAACCTTCCTGTTTGCTCTGTAATATACATTGCCAAGGATTTCATTTGGACAACTTTAAAAGAGATTTTCTCAATATTTTGATTTTTTTTTTTTGGACCCTCAGATTCCAGATTTTCTAATAGTTGTATCTCGGCCAAATATTAATATAATATAATAAAACATACACCAATGCAAAGCTTATTTATTCAGCTTTCATATGATGTATACATTTCATTTTTTAAAAACTGACACTTAATGAGATACTCAAGCCACAAGGATGCGCTGTTTCTACGTGTATTTATGCTTTGATTTGAAAGAAAACAGTGGATCCTTGTGGAGCGGCTGATACAGAAGAGAATACGCAGCATACTGTGATATGGAGAGACACAGAGGAGACTGCTGACAAAGGAGATGTCGAATAAAGTGATTATTTTTGTTTTATTTGCGTACAAAAAGTATTTTCGTCGCTTCGTTACGTCACTACACTGATGGCAGATGGACTATTCTGACAATGCTTTTAATACTTTTCTGGACCTTGAAAGTGTTATTTACTTCAGTCTATGAGACAGTCTCAAGCCTCCCAGTTTTGATCCAAAATATCTTAAATTGTGTTCCGAAGATGAACAAAGCTTTTACGTGTTTGGAACACCATGGGGGTAAATGATTAATGGCAAAATTTTCATTTTGGGGTGGAGTATCCCTTTAAGACTAGTTTTGTGGTCCATGGTCACATATGTGTTTGTGTTGTTTCATTTAAAGAACTATTTTCTTCTAAATTTTTCATATCAACAATTTACACAATGGTTTCATTACATTTTGTTTAGTGAAATTATTGTTTTTACTATGACTGACTTTCTTTTTCTTTTCTTTTTTTAAACAGTGTATTCACACTGGTTTATGAAACAACAATCATAGTGCCAAAACTTGATCACTTAAATTTGCACAAAAAATATAAAATGTTTATACTATGCAACTGTTGAATGCTTGAATCTGATTGATTGTGAAATGTTCTAAGGCAGGGCTTCAGTTGGTGGCCTGCAAGCCTAATTCGGCCCACCAATCATCTACATTCCGCCCGTGGGAAGAGTACATGTGGGTCGCACAAACACCTGCAATTGTCGTTGCAAGGTCCTTGTTTCACATCCAAAAAAGAAAAAGGAAGGAATGCAACAACGACCTACTGGAGTCGGCAACATCATTAGAAGGCAGTATTATAGGTCACAACTGCTCGTGAGAAATAGCGCAGACACTGGAAGAAGATGATTATCACATGGATGTATTTGAAAGGCTACGCATTCAGCAATACACAGACGTTGAGCCGCTTTAGACACTGCACCAGTAGCGCTTCAACAACAAAAACACACAATTAGGCCTATGTCAAAACTATAATAACTATTTATTTATTTTAATCGATTGACAGACAGCACTAGTGTTAGCCTTTAATAGATGTTGGTGTTGGTAATGTAATGTAAGTTCATTTTACTGATTTTACCCTTAGTTACTAGGTCTAAAATGACAAAATTATGCAGACCCGAGGTATAATGATAATATCATCACCTCAGGTGTGCATTATATTATAATTAGTGATGCACCAATAGGTTTATAATATATATATATATATATATATATATATATATATATATATATATATATATATATATACCGATATTGGTCAATTGCATAAAGCAGGGGTTAAAATAAATAAATAATAAATGAATTGGTGCAGTATTTGAATGTTTCTGTTCCTGCATTCTTCTGTATTATTTGAGCAAAAATATTTTAAAAACTTTTTATTTGCCTATAATAATAATAGTAATAATTATAATAATTAAGATGGATAAAAAAAACACTGATCATATAACTGCTTTGAGAGGAAAAACAGCCTAAAGTAGTAGTAGTCACATTTAATTATTAATATATTACTATTATTAATTTATTATTATCATTCAGAAATAATGTAGGCTAAAACACCTTATTACAAAATATTATATTATATTAATACACAATATTTACAAACATTGAAAACACAATTAGGCTATTTAGTTCCCTTCTTTCCACAACAAATCATCTAAAGTTGTAACCCTACCTCTCTCATTCTGCACGAATCAAAATGTTTCCATATTCACGTCATATCTTGTTGCTAAAATATTATTCATTATGCAAACTTTGTTCTTCACTCGCATTTTCAACATAAAACATCATCCTTATATAGGCTATAACCGCAAAGTGAGGCGGTTGCACTGATCCAAACTTATCAATACAAATTTATTTAGTTTTGTTAATCTGTTAATGATTTAAGTGAAATACAATATATTTTGCATATAGGCCTATATAATCCTATTTATGTACTCTATATAGTTTTATTCCATTTTCTCTGTTCACAGAAATGCTGCAGGTGCTTGATCTACACGATTCTGCCATTTTTGCTGGTTTCAGACACACAAATAGCTCCATATTTCCTGCCATTCCTTTTCACTTAAATGTAGCCCTAATGCTTAATTGGCGGTTCATAACATAACCTCAGATAAACTAACTCTGGGGGATTGCCTTTGTGACTTAGCGTGACCTATGATGAATTTACAGCTGAGCGCGGGCGTTTCACTCATTGGATGCATCAGTGTTTGAATAGTCCATACTATGCAAGCTGACAAACTATATTTTGTACAGATTGTATTTTGGCAAGTATTTTATTATGTTGCCCAGATAAAAATATTGGATTATGCAACAGACATGCAACTCATTATCTTCATGCAGTTAATTAATAAACCATCGTTTTCAGCCCTTTTCATGATAATTCCTATATTAAAATAATAAAAAATTGGTCTATAAATTATTGCATCCCTATAATAATTCAATGGCCCATCATTAATTATTCCTTATTTAAAATTCATATTTAAAATAATAACAAATTTTGGCACATGTACCTCCATCACTCATCGTCAATTCTAGTAACAGAGGAAGTGGAGCTTTTCTTCACAGTCTCTGTTCTGCCACTGCATAGTCATTATATTGAGGGCCCCACAGCGATAGGGTTCTTCTGGGCACTCCGGCAGTGACATTTTGATCTCAAAAGATTTTGAGTTCAACCAGTACCACTGTCCAGCGAAAAAGCGCAGACCCACCCAGATACTTGTTTCACCCATTAGATTATATTTAACCTGTAGCAGTTGCTCATTAGTGGTCAGACTGGCTAAATCAGTGTAGTGATCTCTGCAGTGCTCCACAGCTTCCTCCCATGTCTTGTTGTCTCTCTCCAAAGTTATATAGCAAAAGAAAGGCAGAACTTGTTCACATCCATAATCAGCCCATCCTGTTCCATCAACTTCTACACAGTGTTGACTAATGCTTAACCCATCAGGTTGTCCTCCTTTCCATTGATAGAAGTTTGTTTGCAAGTCCCCATCAGACCATATAAACTGGTCCAGGACTGTACTATTCCTGTACATCCCAATCCAAGCATGATTATTGATGCCCCCCAACATTGTTTTGAGACGCAGATTTTCCTCTGTATTAGAGATGGTGGAAAGGTCTTTGTAATTTTTCCTGCAATACATCTGTGCTTCTCCCCATGATTTTCTTTCGTTCACATGGATATGCACTCTTGTAACTGCTGAGAATCCACCATGGAAAATTAGAAGAAAAAACAGAAAAATCTTTTCCATTTCTACTTTGATGGATTGCTTGGGAGTGGAATGTCGCTGAATAAATGATAGTAGTTCTTGCATGAAGCGCACAGGTCCCTTGTTAACTATTCACTGATCCTTCAGTATTCAGTTAAAATGTGAACTCATTCAAAACACATGCAAATGAACACTATTGCAGCATTTGCTTCATCTTGGAAAACAAATCTCACTCAGTAGACTTGTTTTATTAGTTAAATCTTAATACAGCCTAATATGTTTTTTGGTTTTAGATAATCTCCCAGCCTGCTCAGGCTGGTGTTTGGCTTGTTTTAGGCGAGTTTGGTGTTCTTTTTAGCTGATCTGGCTAGGAGACCAGCCAGAAGAGCTGAAGACTAGCTTGACCAAGACCAATTGAAACCAGTTTGAAGTGTACAAGAGAAACAGATTTTTTATGTTGGGAAAACTTCAAAATACTACCTTACCGAACAGGGAAAAGTTATGATTTGCAATGCATTGCAGATTTACATTGAGTTCGATGTTTGCAAATACATTGAAAAATGCAAAAATTCTACTCTGCTTAGATAATGTAAATCTTAACACAACAAGTTTTTGCAGGTCTCGTTCAAGTGTAGCCTTATTTAAAAATGATTCAAATAAACAGGGCTGGATTTACCTCTTTTCATAACATAGGCAAAACTCATTTTAGGGCTCCCCTTTCCTATAGGCCTAATATTAGCTACCACCCAAGCAAACAAAATATTTCTTAATCAGTGGAAAGCATTACAGTGTTTTCGATCACAAAACCTTCCATTGCAATTTCCTAAATGTCATTTTAGAGCTAATAACAGTGGCTTGAGCCATCGATATGCAGACTAATGAAGTTATTAATGCAGTCTAACTCAACTCACAGAGAGAGAGAGAGAGAGAGAGAGAGAGAGAGAGAAAGAGAGAGAGAGAGAGATTAAGCACATGTGAATATGTGCATCTGTGCGTCTCTCAGCAGTATTCAGCAGCAGCACATCTAGCGAATCTTTAAGTTAAACTGCTTCTAGAACCTCTCTACTGAGAAGTGTCATGTAGCTTTTCAGCTGCAAAACTATTTTATTGATAAATTCTCGGGGCATAGCTGAAGTAGTTTCTGGTCATGTCTCCGCATTGGTGAGTGCGTCTGTGAGAGAGAACGGGAGAAAGAAAGCATTATTTCTGTAGCCCAAATAAAAAAGGTGGAAGACATGGAAATACTTTGTCACCGTATTGTTTGTTATATCTATTTCCTCGATGTCTTCTGGGGTTTTGGTTCTTTTACTGTTGTAGGTAGCTCATAGTATAGGCTAACAAAAATATTTTATAACTGTTCATTGTGTTTGGAACCCCCTGGATAAGCAAAGCATATAGGCACATGCCTAGAATACCTATCCGGCCCTTCAAATAAATACCATAATACAGGGCTAACATCCAGAATGAGTCGCTTGAGAAACCAACATAACATTCATTAGGGCCCGAGCACCAATGGTGTGAGGATCCTCTTGGAATTGCTCTGTTTATTATTATGGCCTGAGCACCGATGGTGCATGGACCTTATTGGAATTGCTCGGTTTATAATTATTATTTGGGCCAGAGTAGCAATGGTGCAAGGATGCTCTTTGAATTGCTATGTTTATTCTTCTTTTTCTTCATCTTCTTCTCCAAAGTGAATCACATTTTTGAGGACCTAAACATACTCTGCATGCACATCAGAACTGGTTATTAAAAATACATCTGATATGGGTTTCAGAATTGGGTTTGGCAAAATGGCTCAATAGCATCACCTATAAAATTTAAATGAAGCACCCCTCCCAGTACATTTTATCTGCATGTACAAAATTCAGTACATGCATGTAATGTCCCAATACCTAAAAAAAAAAGTATCTTGGAATGAAGTCCTAAATGCAACAGGAAGTCAGCTATTTTGAATTTCCTCTACAATTTTTGTGCAGTTTTTGCCATGTTCAGGCTATTGTCTTAATTGGTTTCAATTAGTCATGACATCCCCTATACACTATCAAGTATTCAAGACAGGCATAAAAAAAGTAGCCTCATTGTTCAGTGGATGAATTGTCACTCACATCCAATTAAACCAATTAATGGTGCAGTTTCAAAGCAGGTCCTGCCTTCTAAATGTTTGCTGAAAGGAACGTCAGCATCGGTATAGCTGATTAGCAAAATAATTCCAAAAGTAAAAGCAAAGAAGTTTTTATTAAATGTCAAAAAGCAAATAGGGTAGAACATTTTTTAATGTTCCAAAAAAAGGACCTCAGATGTGTGTATCTTCTAAATTCTGCTGATGAAATTATATTACTGCTCTAACATAACACTTCATTCCGGTTTTAACTAACTAGAAATTAACTTCTTTTTTGCTTAGTAGTGATCGTCTATTTCAGTGTTTTCAAATGCTGATGATCTCAATCAGGTGTAACTGGAATTGAGAACCAGTGATTTAAGATAACAATGCAATACATAATTCATATTATTGCAAAATAACAATTATAATAATAATAATAATAATAATAATAATAATAATAATAATATCACAGCTATAATAGCATCTTCAACAACCAAAAAAGAGATTACCTTAGATAAGGTTTAATTAATATGAACAATCAGTTCTGGTTAGAAGTATGGACACATTACTGTTTTTCATGTTTATGAAAGAAGTATCTTTTACTCATCAAGCCTGCATTTATTTTTATCAAAAATACAGAAAAAAAATAAACATTTTTTTTTTTTAGCAATGATGTGTTAAACTGATAAACAGTGAAGTAAAAGCTTATATTGTTATAAAAGTTTTAATCTTAAACTTTTTTTATCATCATAAAATACTGAAAAAAGCATAACAGGTTATAAAATAAATATAAAGCAGCACAACTGTTTGCAACATTGATAATAAATCAGTATATCAGAATGATTTCTGAAGGATCATGTGACACAGAGGACTGGAGCATTGATCCTGAAAATTCAGCTTTGCATCACTGAGATAGATTAGTATACGAAAATACAAAACCATTATTTTAAATTGATATAATATTTCACAATATTATTGTCTGATTTTCTTCTGTATTTTTTATCAAATAAATGCCAGTTTGATAAGCATAAGATGCTATTTTAAAAAAACTATAAAAATAGTAATGTTTCCAAACTTTTGATTGGTACTAGTAAAAATATGCGAAATTTAAATGTCATAGGAATAAGAAGGTTAAGAATCATATTTATTTCAAGTGTTTTTTAATAGGGGGTGGGGGGCCTCCAATATGTAAATCACTCTAGTCCTCCTGCTCATGAATTCATTCCCCTGTCTGAAGCACTTCCTGTATTTATGGTGTATCTGGCGGCAGCACCGGCTACAAGATCATCAGAGGTGGTGGCTTACCATGCAGAACCATCCAAGGTAGCGGTGTCTGTTACTGTGCTTCCAGTGGCCATGGTGTGCACTGCAGTCTCTTCAGAGGTGGGGTGCAGGCTGCAGAACCTTCTGAGACGGTGGCACTTGCCTCAGTTCCTTGCGTGGTGATGCCCAGTGATAATCTCCGTGAACTCCGTGTCTGGTCTGGCTGAGGGGGCCATTATTGAACTCTCTTCCTGTCCTGTCACAGCTAAGGTGGCCGTCTGTGAACTCTCTGCCTCTTCTGTACTAGCCAAGGAGGCTGTCTGTGAACTCTCTGCCCATTCTGTTTTGGCCAAGGAGGCCATCTGTGAACTCTCTGTCTGTCCTGTAACGGCTATGGAGTTACATCATGGTGGATGGCAGCAGGCTCCGGCCTCAGGCGAATGGCGGCGACTCCTCTGCTCCCACACGGACAGCAGCTGTCCCTCCACAATCCGCAGCGGACGGCAGTGAGGTTCGTCCGTTCCCCCTGTCAACTTACTTCTGCCATTACTGCTCCGCCATGCTCAATGGCACCTTCTGCAGCATGTGCCTTCTTCTTCTTCTGCAGCATGTGCCTTCTTCCTCCCGGGTTTCAGCACCAATGTAACAATGTCAACGTTCATGGTCACGGCAAAAAGAAGGCAGGGAGCGGCGAACATTTAAATAAAACTTTAATAAAATAAACACAAAACAGCACGACAGCCCCTAATAATAATACATTTTTATTATAAGTTCACATCATGCTTTGTTTCTGTTTTTACTTTGAATAAAACATATTTTGTTGAATGTGGTTATTTTGCATGGATTATTAGATTTATGGGATTTGCTTTTTGTATTTGATTGTCATTTATAGGGTACTATTTGTTGGAAACTCCTCTAGCTTATTCAGGATTTATACTGGCAGGTTACAGCCTATGATCACTACCTGAATGACAATATCAACACCTGTAGATATTCTCCATCATACAGGATTTATGCTACTTGATTGCATAAATACTTTCCTGGACCAGCACTTATCTTTTATCAGTGTAAATAGCAATTATGCTGTCTATACCTTATATTGCCAGATACAAATTGAACTTCAGTATTTTTGTACATTAACAGGATGCGATAATAACACAGTGTAAATGATTATTCATAGCTTGGCAAAAGGCAGATTTGAACCTGGGTTAATCATGTCAAAAGCCAATTCATACTCTCATACACATTCATACTGCTGCTCCACTGAATATGTTGAACCAAATGTGTCTTTTATTAATTCTGATTATTAATCATAAAGCTGATCTACATTATTTAAGATTTTGTCTAAATAAGTTTAATATACTCTTCACAGTGCAATAGAGCAATGTCAGCCAGACAGCCAATAGAGCAGCCAGAGAAACGGAGGTGCGACTGTAGTAAGGCGTTTGTGCAAAACTACGGAAAACGTGCGGGTGTTGAACTCTCTCACCGGTAAAAGTGTGGGTGTTAAAACACCCACATCCCCCACGGGTGCGACGCCCCTGCTTACACTCACTCACATACAGAAATACATACAGAATTATACATATTAAAATGAATTGGTATGCTATAACCATGTAGCGTATCAGACCCCAACCAGACAAATTAAAAGGGTCGATCACGACTGTGGTTGAAACACGAGCCGAATTCCTCAGAAAGGCTACAGGAGGTTGTAAATCATTCCTAGTGCCAGAGTCAGAAGGAAGATAACCAACCAAGCAACTCTTTAACAAAACAGCTTTCAACATTAACACCACTAGAACAATTATTGACAATTTCAATTCGGATATCAAGAGATTGTCAAATTTGGGGCAAGTAATCAAGATGCAACGCCGGCCAGCACATGTAAACCCAAGAGAGTAATAAACAAGATGCTTGGATTGACTTCCCCCCACCTAGCAGAACCAGACTGAAATTCCTAAGGGGACCTCTTAACCTCTGGTCCCTACAGAACACCTTTATGTCAGAGAATGGCACAAGACATGTCTTTTAATGAACTCAAAAGGACTTATAAATGAATATCAGTTCATTGCTTAACTCCATATTAATTTATATGTAACCCACACATTTGACTTGTTTTAATAACTTATTGTGTATGTCTTTTAATAACTATGGGATAGCTTAAGGATTCATATTCATGTTTAGTATGTTTGTGTTTCAATCTGCTTGCTTGAGAAATTCCTGACCATCAGTTATTTGTCAAATATATCATATTCTTGTTATAGGAATTATGTCCAAAATTAGACCCTGCAAGAGCGGGAAAATTCCCGGAGTCCCGGAGTAATTCATGTACTCAAACAGTACACTGACTGAACATCTGTGAAGAGAGAACTGAAGATGAACACCGAGCTGAGCAAGATAATGAACAAATTATAGACTCATCAGTTTTTCGGATTACCAGTAGTTCTTTCGGACAGTTTGATTCAATAAACCGGTTGAAGAAAACGGTTCACCGGTTCTTTTGCGCTCGACGTAATGACGTCATCGGCGATGATTGCCCTTCATTAAAGCCTTTGGTTTTGCCTTTGGCGGTCATAACATTAGCACAGAATCAGTTCAGAATCAATCACCAAAAGAACCAGTTAGGTTCAGACGCTCAGTGTGTCAGTCTGCTTTACGCTAGATCACACATGCGCAGTATCATCAGCCCCTCGGTTCTCGAATTGGACGCGTCTGACAGAAACGATTTTTGACTCAAGAAGAATCAATCTTTTGTTCGTTATCTGGCTCGGCTCAGTGTTCATCTTCAGTTCTCTCTTCACAGCAGTTCAGTCAGTGTACTGTTTGAGTGCATGTATTACTCCGGGATATTGGTTTGTTTTAACTCAGAGGGAGTGTCAGCCACATTAAACAAGTTAACAGCTTAAGTCATTTGTGGATTAATGCGCATTTGAGACGCGAACCGTTTAAAACGATTCAGTTTGATTTGCTGAACTGGTTCAAAAAGATCCGGTTACATCGAATGATTCATTCACGAACCAGATATCACAAACTGCTTTGTTTTGAACTCTCTCTCTCACAACAGACACGGAAGAGAAGACAATAATAAACCTTTAAGTGATTGATGGCTGTTCATGTCTATACAATTTCACGTATTGCTGTAAACTTGGTATTCCACATTTTCATTCTCTTAAACCCTAAATTTTTATCTTCCTGCAACTTGTGTGAATGTGTGAGTGCGTGTGCTCATGTGTTAAATTAGTTTATATGTTTTAGATTTATCTAATAAAGCCTTATTCATATTGAAAAGAGAAGTATCTTGTGTTTTGTGCTTACAAGTTAATGTCTTATACTGCCGATCTTGTTACTGTGCTAATTAATAGTGTTTTCACCATAGTTTGGATATTAATATCCAGCGCAGATTTGATGTTAAACGGCTCGTTCAGTGAATCGCAGGGCGCCTCGGTGATCAGCCGTGAAACAGTGATTCTGTTCAAATTCCCTTTAAAATCTTAAATGATTCCCTTTGAGCTAAATTGACCTGTTTCCCTTACAACCATATAGCCAAAATGAGTCAGAAGACTGAAATAAGTGGTCAGATCAGACCCAGAAGGATTAAGCTCTGATAAAGCACTCCTGTTCATTTTGTTACATTTTTATAGAATTGTAATGTTTTGTAAAACTAAATGTTTTCTGTGTTCAGATTTGAATGTAGTAATAATAATAAGGGTGCTCTTATCAGGATTTTTGAAGTTGATCAAATTATAGGCAAATTATAGGCCCATTTCAAATCTTCCATTTATGTCAAAAATTGTATCTGTATGAAGAATTTTAGTCATGTTACAGGCCCCACCATGGCACGGAAACTGCACTTTGCTAAATTACAAATGACTTGCTTCTTGTGTCAGATCAAACCCGCATCTCATTGCTAGTTTTACTTGATCTTAGTGCTGCGTTCGACACCATAGATCATGACATACTCATAGATCGATTACAAAACTATACAGGTATTCAAGAGCAGGCTCTAAGATGGTTTAGATCCTACCTGTCCGATCGCTACCATTTTGTTCATTTAAATGGGGAGTCATCTCATTTATCATCAGTAAAATATGGAGTGTTACAAGGATCCGTCCTAGGTCTCCTTCTATTTTCAATATACATGTTGCCCCTTTGTAATATTATTAGAAAATATGGGATTAGTTACCACTGTTATGCTGATAATACTAAGCTATATATCTCATTGAGACCAGATGAAACTTCTAAACTATCTAAGCATCTTTAACAGATCTCTAACATCTAACTATCTTTAACAGAGTGTGTTAAAAATATAAAAGCCAATAATGACCAATAATTTTCTCCTATTAAATTCGGATGAGACAGAGATATTAATTATTGGACCAAAAAACAGTACAGAATCTAGTAGACTACAGTTTGCAACTAGACAGATGTACTGTTACTTCCTCTACAGTCAAAAATCTGGGTGTTATATTAGACAGCAACTTGTCTTTTGAAAAGAATATTTCCCAAGTTACAAAAACAGCATTCTTCCATCTTAGAAACATTGCCAAGCTACGAAACATGTTACCTGTTTCTGATGCAAAAAAGCTAGTTCATGCATTTCATGACCTCTAGACTGGACTATTGTAATGCACTTTTAGGTGGATGTCCTGCATTTTCAATAAACAAGCTACAGGTAGTCCAAAATGCAGCAGCTAGAGTCCTCGCCAGGTCAAGAAAATATGATCATATTACCCCAATTCTACAGTCTCTGCACTGGCTACCTTTTAAGTTCCGTATCAGTTACAGATGATCATTACTTACCTATAAGGCCCTAAATGGTTTAGCTCCTGCGTACCTAACTAGCCTTAAACCACACTACAACCCAACACGCTCCCTAAGGTCACAAAACACTGGACTTTTGGTAGTTCCTAGGACAGCAAAGTCCACTAAAGGAGGTAGAGCTTTTTCACATTTGGCTCCCAAACTCTGGAATAGCCTTCCTGATAATGTCCGGGGTTCAGACACACTCTCTCTGTTTAATTCTAGATTAAAAACAAATCTCTTTCGCCAAGCATTCGAATAATGCATCTCATAAATTGTGACTGCAGTTGCATCTGATCAAATGCGCATTCTTACTCTTTATCTTTGGTTAAACTAATTCATTTTACTTTGTTGGAACAGCAGCTACGCTAATTATGTCTCTATTTGTTTCTCTGTTTTGCCACAGGATTTACATTAATTAATTAATTTTTCTGAAAAATCCTGTCATATGCACATAAACTGACAGTCACCACTTATAAGCTACTACTAAATATTGTAGAAACTTAATTTTCTGTAAATTTGCTTTGTAATGATATTGTAAAAAGTGCTATACAAATAAACTTAAATTGAATTGAATTGAATTATTCACCAATCAGCAATCTGATCACCGATCTGCCAATCTGATCACTGATCTACCAATCTGATCACCTATACTTATCTTTTTAAAGCCTTCTTTTTATCATGCAGAATTATTTGTAGTGATGATCCAATCAAGATTTTTGACATTTATTCAGGGCCTGAATTTCATTTGTGAATATTAATTCCTCTCTTAGGTGATTCTGTAACGAATCCTGTACATGCACTTCCATTAACTCACCAACAGAGATCACCCGCTCACTACCATGGACTCTTGTGCCACACTCACTGTTGCACTTCACCCCGGACTACAGTTCCTATCATCCATTGCACTGATTGCACACACACAGCTGAATGCACTGATAACACACACACACAGACACAGACACACAGCTGAATATACCTTTGCAATAATCATGCTGTCTAATCACCTGTTTTGTGTTTATTTTTTTATTAAAGTTTTATTTGAATGTTCGCTGTTTCAGTCTCCCTCAACCTGCCTCCTCCTTCCCGTGACTATGAACTATATTCAGTGGAGAGTTTGGACTGATGATTTAGTTGATCTTGAAACACTTAGTGTTCCCAAACCTTACATAGGGTGAATTGCCTTAAAGTGGGAAATTTTGTTTCCATATAACTTTAGAGTGGCCTTTTATTGTTGACAGCCTAAGGCACACCTGTGCAATGATCATGCTGTCTAATCAGCATCTTGATATGCAGAGGTGGGTAGAGTACCCAAAAACTGTACTCAAGTAAAAGTAAAAGTACTTCTAGAAATATTTACTCAAGTAAAAGTAAAAGTACTAGTCTTGAATAGTTACTTGAGTAAGAGTAAAAGAGTATCGGATAAAAAATCTACTCAAGTAGTTAGTTACTAGTTACTTTGGGTCATATATACTGAGCCTATTTTTATTTAGATATATAGATAAAATGTATTTAATGTATGTGTGCGTGTATAAACGTATATATTTCATCACCCTTTACTCCAATTTATGTAATTTATTATAAAACCCTGTCTGTTTACTTAAGTAACAGATTTAGGTGTCATGCCATAACATATTTTTAATACGACTGACTTTATATTAAATGTGAATTTAACATTGAAAGTTAATGTGATATAAATATTGCTACTAATCTTTCATTGTTCAGAAAGAGAGCAAATAACATTTACATTATCAAAGATCATTTTCACTGACAGTCTAGATTTCAATATCACTCTCAGAAACTCCCATTAAAATCACTGAAACTGTTAACACTGTGAAATCAATATCTTATTTACAGATTAGTACACACACATCTGCACTTTGTTGTTTCTGACGAGAGAATTTGCCAGAAAGAGGTATTCAGTCAGTGAGCGAGTGAAGGAAGCACCGGCATTTTAGCGATGACTCATCCGAACGCCTCTGATTGGCCAATGCTTTAATAAGCTCAAAAGAATCATGTGTGATTGGTTATAATGCGCAGTGCTGTAAAAACACATCTATCTCTGGCTCAGCGCCAGCAAGCAATCACAGATCTGAATTTAGCAGCTGATAATATGACTTGCTGAACGTACTCGCACCGGTGTTATTGTATTAAAATTAATAAAATCTTAATCGGCTATTTTTTGTCTTTTGGGAGCTGCATTCAACTTGACTCCCCTCTGTTATAAGCCACACACGTACAACAAATTAATGTCAGAGGTATCGTGTACTGTAATCGAATGTAGCCCAAGTTATTTCCTGTTAAACAGTAGACAGCACACACGGTGTTCATCTAATAAGGATCTCCATCGCTAGCAAATAGTAGCCTTTGCAGATTTGCTTTCAATTCAGTGCAGTTCCAGCCACGTTTTCAACGCTCTTTCTGTTCTTACACGTTACAACTCTGAGTGAACTGCTTAAGACCCTCAGCGCGTGCGGCAGGGAACTGAACGACTCATTCAAACTGATTCATGAGCCAATTCACTCGTTTGCCAATTGATTTGATCAAGCCTTTGAACAGAATTGACTCAAAAGAATGAATCATTCGCGAATGGGCATCGCTCATTGCCAAGAGAAAAGTAGACGGCGCGTTTGGAATAAACTGAAGCATTTATAACATTTATTGCATTAAGATAAAGTAACGAGAGGAGCGTCGCCCATAGTAACGAAGTAAAAGTACAGATTTTCCCCAAAAAATTTACTCAAGTAAGAGTATAAAGTACCCATCTTTAAATATACTCCGAAAAGTATTAGTTACCCCAAATAATTACTCAAGTAAATGTAACGAAGTAAATGTAACTCGTTACTACCCACCTCTGTTGATATGCTAGTGAGGTGGATGGATTATCTCAGCAAAGGAGAAGTGCTCACTAACACAGATTTATACAGATTTGTGAGCAATACTTGTTATTAGTGTTGTCAAAAGACCCGGTACTTCGGTACCAAGTCGGTACTAAAAAAATGTAAATGTGACGGTACCAGGTTTCTTTAAGTACCGGTAGTACCGAGGTCCCGTTCAAACCGGGTTCAGCGCTATGATTTCCGCGAAGCAGAAAACGAGGACGGAATCTCAAAATCCAGTCATGAAAATGAAACCTACATTTTAAGATGGACAGTCACGGAATTTGTCAAAGTTAGCATAAATTAATCAAATCAAATCTCCATATGGACCAGTATCTGTAAATGTTAAGCCGCAAAAGTTGTTTGAAATATGAACCCGTGTTCTGCGCGTCTCTGTGTGAATTAATGAATGGCAGAGACGCGCGGGTTTGTTTACTACATAGACTGAAGCGCATGACGCTTGCATTAATTTCAGCATCTGAGCTTCAGAGTTCTCTCTCCATCAAGCGATCTGAACTTTTCAGTTCATCTCAATCAGGCCCGGCTGCAGGATGAAATGACTGAGGGGGCATGTGAAATTTTTAAGGGGGCTTAACTTTATTACACCATCAATGATTAATACACACTGAGATCTCGCTTTGCAATGACAGATTTTTAAATTCAGCGCTCCCTAAAACACTCCATATGCAACTGCAGGTAACAAGAGACTAGCAAGTAAGATTTTTCAAGGCGACAGTTATTTTAGAACGTTCCCCCTTAATGTTTCCATGGCAACGCGTCATATTTGTCACGTGAAACACCGCAGCTACAATAATAACACTGTATAACAGATGTAGGCTATCCTTCATTTCGTTTTTCCTTTTTTATGCGAAATATTCACAAAATTACTTACCATGTCATCAACTATCCTATATTCCGATTCTCAAATATGTGTAAGTGAGTGTTTTTGGTCGTTTAAAAATCTTTATAACAATAGAGTAAACTTTATAGTTAGCCTACTTCCACTTTGTTTATCTGAATATGAAATACACACTTCGGCAAATTATATTTGAATAGATTGTTTTTACTGCTTTCACAGACTCCAAATGTAGGCTATTGTTTTACCAGTGCTTATGTGTAGCCTATTTAAATGTATGAAATCTAAAATAAACATTATGAGGTTGAAAACACTGCATAGTTGTGATATGACAGCGCTGAGCTCGTCCGTCTCTGGCTCAGCGCCGAGCAACGCGACACTAGCACTTGCTTCCACAGACATCAGTGTGTATTTTACAAACTCCAAATGTAGGCTGTTGTTTTACCAGTGGTTATGTGTATTTAAATGTCTGAAATCTTAAATAAACATTATGAGGTTGAAAACACTGCATAGTTGTGATATATGACAGCGTTGAGCTCGTGACAGCGTTGAGCTCGTCAGTATCTGGATGCCAACCAACGCGAAAGACGTTTGAACCTCGCAGTAATGTCACGATTCACAACACTGAACATTCTAAATCCCATGGGGATAAGGTTAAATTATTATTTAACTCAAAAGGTTGAACATTTTATTTTTATACATGAATACAAAAATGAAACAGAGGGGGCACAAGTCAGATCTGAGGGGGCATTGCCCCCTTTTGCCCCCTTGTGGCGCCGGGCCTGATCTCAATGGACGGCCAGCGCACCTGTATTTGATGCTCTGTAAACTCTGTGTGAAGGCGCACGACTCACCGTCGCTTTACTGACAGCGCTGTTTCTCACACATGCAAAGAGAGAGAGCAAGAGAGTCTTACCACGCTGAATCGACACGCTATATGTAAACTATTCTTTGTTGTCTTCTCCTGTCAAAATAATGGAGTTCATTTAGAATTATTCATATTCATTTTCGAACAAGCAGAAGACATACCGGTTTCTCCGGTAGTGGGCGGAGCTAATGCGCAAATGGCAATTTCATTGGCTGGCGCTGATCTCTTACCGTCCCTGTTTTGATTTCAGCAAATCAGTTTGACCGAACGCAGACAACGTGATTAATATTCATGAACCCAGCAGCTCATCAATTCATAGTGCATTGTATATACATTAGTATGATAGTAGAATTAGTAGTAGTATTATCTTATAATAATGATTAATATGATATATTACTATTTTTTTTTTACAGAAACCCTCAATGACCAAAAATATCTTAAGCATCACCACCAGTCTTAAGTTCAGTTAAAATGACAAATATGCATTCATTAGGCCTAAAAGTTAATTTTTACATAAAGGCATTGTGCTAGAAATATTACTATTATTTAGTAAAATGTATGTGATACTGCTACTACTGTTGAAAAAATTTATAAAACCTTATTTTTTAAAGAAATAAATCACAATATTTCTTCCAAGTTTTAATTTTAATAGCAAATCTCCTTTATTTACCAAAAATAAAATGTGTTTAAATTTCATAAATTAAAAAACAAATTAAATTTGGGTGAAACTTTTTACTGTTTTTCATAATTATATAACTTGTAGAAAAACTTTAAACACAATTGTAAATAAGTATAAAGAATGGCATTGGTAAAAAGTAATTTTTTTAATTAGCATATTTTTGTGTTTTGCTTTGGTACCGAAATTGGTACCGAGAACCGTGTATTTTCACTGGTATCAGTACCGAATACCGAATACCGTGACAACACTACTTGTTATGAAATAGGCCTTTTGTGTACATAGAAAAAGTCCTTAGATTTTTGAAATCAGCTCATGAAAAATTGGGGCAGAAACAAAAGTGATTAAAAAGATTACAATCTTCACCTTTAAGAAGTAACATTGTCTTTGCACATAATACTCTTACAGATTGATTAAAATAGTCAATAACTTACAAGCATATCTTTCTCTAAGGCAATGACTTTGTGAGCTGAACTGAAACTGTTGCTGGACGTTGCCTGTTGTCAAACTAAATTGTAGTGTATAAAGAGTAATCAAACTACAATATTGAAAATGGCCTGTAGGTGTCCGCCATACACCATGACCAGACAATGGGGAGAACAAGTAGTCTTTGAGAATGCCTTAATATACATTAAAATACACAAAATATAAAAGTAAAAAACAACTATGGAATTCACAAGCCTGCATATAGAGTCCTATACACGAATCTAGTGGTTGCACCATGAAACGAAAAGTTTTTCTTTTATTTATTTATAATATATATATATATATATATATATATATATATATATATATATATATATATATATATATTGCTCTCACCGGGAGGTGCTATTCTGCCTTAACAATTTGGATTTAAACAATTGGATTTCTTAACAATTACTGCATTCATTGAAAAAAAATATATATATAATATATATATATATACACACACACATATATATAATTTGATATATATATATATATATATATATATATATATATATATATATATATATATCAAATTAGAAGATTTTTATATATTTTTTTTACTATTTTCAATGTGACATAATTATTGCATAAATATTAATTAGTACCATAAAATTCTTTCAAAAATACAAAAGAAAAAATAATTGCTGAACAAAAATATATTAGATTGACTTATTGTTGATACAGCATCTACTGTACAGTAGCCATCTTTTTTATTTAAAGATGACTGAAAGTCAGAAAACATAATATCTACTAGGATAAACTTATGACATCATGTTCGTTCTAAGAAAGGCCAATGTAGAAAAAGGCAAATCCTAATTTATCTCATTTGAATGAGGATTGTGGATGTAAAATTTCTTTGCAAGGGAATAGAGAGTAATTTACATGGAGGACCCTAGGAAAGGGCACGCCCATCACAGTAATCAAGATATCTCTCGACTCTTAGGATCTGTATTATCTTCTAATCTACTTTTGTAAGATTGAGACCATTGTACCAGTTGCACTGAGACATTTCCAATGATACTAGACATGAATGTTAGTTCACTTGCATTGACATTTTCATGAAATCATTTTGAGCAGACTGAGTAGAAGGAAGAATAGGTGAAGGGATTTAAAATGAAACAAATGGCCAGAAGGGGAGGTGGTCTCCTGCTCCTCCACTCTGTAGGGTGTCTCGAAGATGCCTGTGTATGTTTGTATTATCTGTTTCTCAGGAGATCAAAGTATCTCAGGTTCCCTCGAAAGGAAAGTGTTTCTCACAAGCTCATTCTCTTCCACGCCTCAACGCGGACAGGTCCTGAACAGCGGGAAGCAGATGGCTGCCTTTTTTTCCCTTTTTCTTTCAGAAGGGAGACGAACGAGAGCGGAGCTTTTTCCATTGAAAAAACGCTCACAATGCACGCAGATTGCCTCCTCTAAGACATCGTGTGCTCTTCACCCAAACAAATGACGCAAAGATCGTGTGTGTCATCGGGTGTCAAATAACGCCGACACGGATGCACACATCGTCTAAACGCTTGCTAGTTGTCGCCATGATAAACAGAGAAAGATCGCCCTTACCGGTTCTTTCAGATGCACGCTTCAAACAAAACAGTCAGTGAAGATGAAAAAGATAATGACGTGCTCTCCCGGTGCTTATTTATAGTCGCGCCGGTAGTGACGTCGGAGGCTGTCGCCGGCCAACAAGTTGGTGTTTTTTCAATGTATGCTTCAGACACGGGTCACGACGAGGTGTTCCCCCAAAGCGCCCCCTAGAGGACGCAGTGTCTCGTTCCCTACTCAGGGAACTATGGTTACATATGTAACCTGAGACAGTTCTTTCATCCTTACACATTTGTCTATTTTAAAGCTTCAGAAAGATCACAACAAAATCACACACTGCTCAGATATGTCTACTTAGTTTGAGACTCTGCATCTCTCACATATTGGTCTTCTCAAAAGTTTATATTAGAGATCTCAAGAACATCACACACTGTGCTTAGATTTTTCTCTTTAACTAAATAATCTAGAGGTCTCATATTTGTCTCCTGTAATGCTTTAGAAGAGATCTTTACAAAGTGTGCATCAAGTCAAGTACATGAAAGGCACTAAAGTCTACACATTTAATGTAGACTTTATATGTAGTTAAAGTCTACATTAAGAGAGAAATTATGTAGAAATAAGGATAATGTTACTTTTTATAGTACAATGTACATATATATACACCTCAATCAATCAAGCTCTTATCTCCAGCAAACATACACTCATTCACATCCTTCTCTTCACTCTCTGAGGCAGAAGACTCCAAACTCATCCTTTCTAATCACCCTACTACTTGCCCGCTTGATCCTATTCCATCTCATCTCCTTCAAGCCATTTCTCCTGCAGTTGTACCTGCACTCACTCACATCATCAACACATCCCTCCACACTGGTGTTTTGCCCTCATCATTGAGACAGGCTCGTATAACTCCACTAATTAGAAACCCACCCTCAACCCATCTCTTTTAGAAAACTACAGACCAGTTTCCCTTCTTCTTTTCATTGCAAAAACACTTGAACGAGCTGTGTTCAACCAAGTCTATGCATTTCTCACACAGAACAACCTCCTTGACAGCAACCAATCTGGCTTCAGAATTTATAAGATAATTTACTTAAAAGATTTTCAAAATGTGATAGACCACAAACATGAGGATAAAAAAAATCCTAGATTTAACCGTTTTGCATCTATAGTGTGTGGTGTGCCATGATGTGACAAAATCTCGCGAGACTTCAGAATAAGCATGATGGACGGTATGCAGGAAGAAATTGCAATGTTAGTGTTTGGAATGACTTTTTACATGACACGTTGTATAAACATTTGTGCTGTTGGCAGAAATCAACAAGCTGATCCTCCATCTCTGCTGTCCACAGCAATTTCACTCTGTGCTGCGTCATGCCTGCTTCCGTCTTCCATCATCTTGCTTTCTGATTGGATATTGATTCGTTTCACGTGATAATCTCCAGAGTGTGCGCGTTTGTCCTCGGGGTTCCCCCCACACAACAGGATTTCTGATCGTAAATATTAAACATGCAATCGGGGCGGCTCCGATGTTCTTCCGATCAGGTTCGGACACTCTTAACACACCTAACTCCAAGAGAAAATCTGATAAAATAATCTGTAGAACCATCAAGATAATCGGGATATACCTAGGATTGTCGGGCGAAATCAGCCCAAAAATCATCCCATTATCTTTTGGTGTGTACCCAGCATGAGGATTAAGATCTGAGCAGTGTGTAAAGTTGTTGATCTCTCTAAAGCTTTAAAGAAGACTATTGTGAGAGAGTTTTTGTCTCAGGAGACAATTTGTTAAAAAAAGGTATTGTTTTTATACTAAACATCTTGCAATTGTAAGTCATTTCTAGTGTGTTTGGAAAATATGGTGTATATAATGCTGGACATTGAAGATAAATGTAAACATTTAAACTAGTAACCCTTTATATATTGAAATGTTCAATGCTATTTAAATGATAGGTTTAGTATTTACATTATGAGTAAAAGTTTAACGTTTGTCCTAAAATAAAACTGAAGACATCTTAAGACAAAGCTGAAAAGAGAATCAGCCCTTAGTATCCTGAGCCTAGAGTAACCTCCATCAGAGCCATGGCTTTGTGTGCAGCGGATCAACATGAAAGCACATCTACATCTCAGACAACATGGGTTTGAATCCCACCTAAAGGTACTTTCCTGCTCCTGTTCAAGACAATAAAGAGCTCTCCCATGTTTCTCTCCCATTGTAATTTTGGATTCCTTTCTTTCAGAACTTTCTCATGACTCAGCTGTGTCTACTTTTAACTCTCCTAATGATTTTTAGGAGAAACATCTGAGACACTGTTGAGATTAAAATAAGGAATACATGAGAATCACAACTGAGTCTCCTGAGGTTAGAAAGGACAACAACTGAGCAATAAAATATGTATATAATGGAGTCTTGATAGAGATTGCAGCCAGAGAATAAAGATATATTCTGTTTCTTCCAACACATTCCCTGTTTTGACTCTTGTTTTCTCAAATATTTCTTATGTCACATTTGTGTCTACAGTACTTCCATTTCTCCTAAGGAATTTTAGCAAATCAAGCAAACGCAATAGTAATCGTGTGCACGTTTTAGTAAATTGGGGGAATGAATTAGTAAATCGTGCACACAATTTATTTATATTTTCTTGCATGTCATGTGCGGGGCTCCGTACTTCTAAGCCTACTGAGCTGAGGAAAAGCAACCACTGAACAATAATTTTTTCGTATGGGCACATCTACTTTTTTCAATTGGCCAATTGAAACATTTAGATGTAATTACTAATTCACACAAATTCAGTTAGGACAACTGAAAAATTAAGATGTGATCAGTCAATAGAAAAATTTGAGTTGGGGAGGTCTGATTTTTGTTTACAGTGTAACATCCTATATTAGTTTCTGTGAGGATATATGCATTCCTACCAGGACTTATTTAATATTCAACAATGATAAGCCATGGTTTACAGCAAATCTCAGACATCTTTGTCAGGCCAAAGAAGATGCCTAACTATGACAGAGTCTAGTACAATCAGGCCAGGAACACACTTGATAAGGAGATTTGAGCAGCTAAAAGGAGCTATGCTAAAAAAGTTGAAAAAACATTTCACTTCTAATCACTCAGCTTCAGTGTGGAAATGTCTGAAAGCCATCACAAACTACAAAACACCATCCCCAAGCTCTGAGGCAAATCAACAACTTGCTGAAGACTTAAATGAGTTTTATTGTAGATTCAACCCCCCCCCCCCCCCCCACACACGTTCTGACTATTTCTCTACACAACCGTTCACACCTCCTGCAATCCCCCCAACACTTCTGATCAGTGAGGATGATGTTAATCATGTCTTCATGAAGAACAAAAGAAGAAAGGCACCAGGCCCAGACGGTGTGACACCAGTCTGTCTCACCTGTGCTGACCAGCTGGACCCATCTTTTCACAGATCTTCAACAGACCTCTGGAGTTGTGTGAAGTCCCTTCCTGCTTCAAACGCTCCACCATCATCTCCATCCCAAAGAAAGCCAAGATAACAGGACAGCCAGTTACAAGAACAGATTCTTCCCCCAGGCAGTCTACCTAATGAACAGTTAAAAGTTTCCTAAATGTGCAATAACCTTATGTTACCACCTCCATCCTAGTAAATCCCTGCATCTCATTCTATTCTATTCCATTCTATCATCTATAGTTCACCTGTACATACAATTTCTTTTTCTTTTTTATTTCATCTTATTTTTTATTGTCTGTGTATGTTGTTGTATCTGTGTACTGGAAGCTTATGTCACTAAAACTAATTCCTCAACGTGGTATGCACAAAGATCAGGGCCCGTATTCATAAAGAATCTTAATGCAAAAAGTAGCTCCTAGTGACAAAATTCTAAGAAAATTCTTAGAAATGTGGGCGTTTACTTTTAAAATTAAAGAAAAAGTCCTAATAAAGAAAAAAGCAATTCAGAAAGCATCTTAACCCTTAAAAGAGGTCTTAAGGTCAAAGTTGTTAGGAGCACAGACGAGGACTTTTAAGAGGCTTAAGATTTTTTTGGCAGAGGAGAAAATGGCAGAAAGACGAAGAGGCAGAAGAAATGTGTTGCAGACAATGGATGACAGTGAGTTAATAAGACGCTATAGATTAGATTGTGCAGGGATCATGTTTGTGTCTAAACTTATTAAAGACGTGCTAACATCTCCAACACAGTGCAGAAATGCCATAGCGCCAGAAATTAAAGTAATCACTACATTATGATATTTGGCAACTGGGAAAATGCAACAATGCAATAGTGATGATTTGGGTCCGTCACAACCTTCTGTAAGCAGAGTGATCACACAAACAATTACAGCACTTTCAGAAAATCTTATTGTGTCACAGTTCATTTCGTTTCCACTGGACATTCCCACCTTGCAGGCTCAAAAAACTGCATTTATGAATATAGCAGGCTTATAGGTGCACACAAGTAGGGGGAATGAACCGTTAATAGTCTGTGTTATACGCTCCCATGTCTGCTTCGTGTCCCTTGCTGTGACACCCGGCCCGAATTTTCCTTTAAGAATGGCCTTGTGTTCATCCACTAACTGGGCTAACAGTAAACACTGTTTCTCTGTCCAGTTTGGCTTTCTCGCCCTTCTTGGTTTTGATTCCATGTTTGATACATTAAAACCAACATTCAAACCGCCACTTAAATAGACAGCAATCACTGTAATTAGATGCATGGTAAATAAAAAAAGGATTTATATACACACATATAATGTGTGTGTGTGTGTGTGTGTGTGTGTGTGTGTGTGTGTGTGTGAGAGAGAGAGAGAGAGAGAGAGAGAGAGAGAGAGAACGGTCAAATAGGAAAAATTACGCATGTAAATTCAAAGTGAGAATTAGAATAGACCCTATATTTAAATACACTCTTTTTTTCCTTCTTGGACAACCAACCAATCACAGTCTTCAAAAGATTGTGTCATACATAGCAACGGGCTCAACCCCGCCTCCTCACTAAGATGAAAGTTTTTGTCTTTTCCTTACTCAGAGTTGCTCTCAGATCAGTCCCGAATCGCTCTTAAGCTAAGACTCCTACGTAAAAGTTTTTAAGCTAAATTAAGAGTTTTCTGAGAGGATTCTTAGAATCTTTATGAATACGGGCCCTGATCAGTCTCTAACCAGGATATGCACAGAAAAATTTAAATCCACTGAGAGACTCAGTGAGATTAAAATCTCTTTTGCAGGAGTGTCCTTGCCTATCTGAAATGGTGGCATATTTCGAGGTTTTACTAAGCTCAGTTCTGATGAGGGTCACGTCACACAAAGATTAGAGTTTGATAGAGAGGTAATGAATCATTTCCAGACAAAGTCCTTTTAATAAAACAACAGAAATAAAATGGCAAATAACCCAATATGGCTTAAATAGTCAGTGTACAAAATGTACAAAAAAAGTTTAAATTGTTTTTAAATTATAATCGACCTGTCCTTTTTATTTGTAAATTACTTGTTTTATTATATATTATATTTTTTATATTAACATTAATATTTCTTTATTTGTAATATTACTTTTGTAGGTAGTTTGGAGAGTGTGTTCGTTATCATGGGTCAGCAAATTTCTTGTGGGCTATAAGATTTATAAAAAGGGTAGAAATGACATTTATTAAAGTGTTAATATAATAACATAATTAAATAATAAATGTCCTTTATTGGCCTGCAGCCCAAGAGAAAGGCTCCAGCATCAAAGCGAAGCAGTTGGAAGAATGGATGGATCGATCCCTCCATCTGCTGGTAAGTCTCCATAAATACATTATGTTTGTTTAAAGCAAAGACTATCTGGGAAATTGTAGTCTCTACAATTGAAAACTCTTGAATTTCAGATTTGAGGAAATAGAGAAGAATAAACCAAAATGACCACATGATGGAGATAGGTAGGGAGGTAGATAAATAAATACACATACATGCATAGCTTACATACTCAAACATCTGTCATTGCAATAATATTTGTTATTCTTGCTAATAAATGCTTGACCAGTAGCATGATGCTGGAGTTGTGTTACTGCCCATTTGTATATGCAACCAAAAAAAAATATAATAATAATAATAATAAACAAAATAAAAAATGAAAGCACAATTAAAGCACCAAAAATGTTGCATTGAGCCAGTCCTGAGACCAATATCTTCCTCTACAGGGTGGTTTTTGTTCTGTTTTTGCGTTTGGGACATTAATGTCACAGTCTTCAGCTGGTGTGCTCTAGATGGCCACCAGAGGACACTACTGTGTCTTTGTTTTAGCACATGGCTTTCAGTGTGATTCTGGCCCTGTCCCAAATGGCACACTTCATGTAGACGTTCGGTCTCGTGGACTTAAATTGCGTGTGCTCACCGAGTCTATGAGTCTATAGGCTGTCCCATTCAGCGTTTTAACGCTCTGAAGTGTGCTCAGCAGTGCCCCCTTTGTACCCATGAAGCAGTCTTCCGTGAAGCCCACATAGATGCAGGCTTGGCACACTTTAACTACCCAGGAATCCTTGCGAAATGCCAATCAGACAATGGATGGGAGGAGATTTCGCTCAAGAGCTATTGATGCCATGGCTGAGAAGAAAATATTTAAGTGTAGGTATCATTATGTTTTTTAGGACCTAGGTGTACATTTTATCAGTTGTTACCTATAGTTTATACCAACATTAGGGTCATCGACCAGTGGTTGATATCTCAAACATAATAATAGCGCGTTGAATAATACGATCGCATTATGATTCATTAAATAAATCGAACCGAATGTCAGGGCTTTACTGAGTCATATGTAAACCTAGTATATATTTAAACCTGTTAATTCATCTGAAACTCACGCACGTTTATTATGTGTTAAAATTGTAATCATAGTTCAAATGGAACATTATGTATTATTACAACTGTATACAGTATTTAAATAAGCATTGTATAATGTCTAATGCCCAGGTGGCATCAGCAAAAGCAACCAGACCTGTTATTTCCTGCATGACAATCGAGTCTGTCCCAAAAATACCTCCCAATGCGGCCTCGTGGACTTGCACCAAGTGCCCTATAGGTCTGCACTACATGACGTTACCAAAGTGTGGACTCCACAAGTCCACAAGTGCGGAGTGTGCCATTTGGGACAGGGCCTCTGATGACTGCGAAATTCAGATGGAGGGCAGGAAGTGAAAAGCAGAATGGATGAGATGGAGGATAGTCCGTACTGTACTGGTTTAGATACTATTACCAGAGAAATGTATAAACAGAAAATCACAGCATATGTTGGACATGATCCTCATGTTATAAAAAGCAGTGATTTTTCAACTAAATTGAGATACTTGCCTGCCATTTGTCATGTGTATGTTACTGCCTGTCCTTATTTGGTTTGATTCCTATTTCCTAGTTAATCATCGTTCATTATGTTCACCTTTTATGTTTCATTATCCCTTTTGTCTCCACTCCATTTAAACCCTGTGTTTCCTGTGTTTTTTTAGCCCCTTTCAGCCTGCCATTCCAGAAAATACATGGGTAATGCATCCCGGCAATTGTTCCCGGGTCGCTAGATTTGTCCCCTTTCACACTGCCAGTGATTACCCGGAATATGTGTGTACGTTTGCACACAACCCGTAAAGGTCCCATAAAGACATGTGACATCAGGATGTTACGTGTAATGTACGAGTCAAAAACGCTAGGCATGTTAACTTTCACTTAAGCTAGCGAACAATCTCACCTTCAGCACGGAAAGTGAGGAACTAACTGATTTCTGCTTTGTTACACATATTTACACATTTGTTACACATATTTTTTTGTCGTGAACGCTGATCCGCCTTCAAAACACCTGGTAAAAGAGTTGAGCAATAACGTGCGTCATCACTACGACACAGCCTTTTACAGCATTAGTTCTGGCTTTTGTTCACACAGTCCACATTCTGGGAGTGAACCCGGAAATGTTACTAGGTTCCCAACCCAGGATCAATCCCCCAATTCCGGCAATTTTCCGTGTCCAACGTGCAGTGTGAAAGGGGCTATTGTCTGGAATTGTTTGTGTCTACTTTTGCTACGTGTGTTTTATTGTTTCCTTGGACATTATTAAAGACTGTGTGTTTGATTTGGGCTCTGCGTCTCCTCGTTCCTCGCTTTGTGCTTCTCACAGTGGCAACCCATGTCAGATTTCCAGACCAGCAAAGTATGAGAGGCGCCTCTCCTCCCTGTGTTTCTTTTCCATTTTTTTGTTTGTTTGTTTTGTTTTCCCCGTGTCTAAGGAAGTTGCCGCTTGGTTCACCGCCCTAGATTTCCTAGATCTCCCACTGGCCTCAGCCGGAAGGAATGGATCCTCCAGTGTTTGGAGATTGCCCGGCCCTGATCCTGAACCAGCTCAACTGACTCGGCTCTCTTGGACATAGTGCTACCTCCAGAGTTCTCAGCTCCTATCCTTACACCAGAATCTGCTCCAGAAAGTTCTCCTTCATCTCCAGTGGTCTTATCCAGCCCTCCTTCATCTCCTGATTCACCAGAATTAGCCAGATCTGCACCTCCAGAGCACCCTCCAGTCTCCGCTTCTTCAGAGTGCCCTCCAGTGCCTGTTCCTCCAAAGCAATCCACAGAATTCCTCATTTTCAACAATAAATATTGATTGATTAAATTGATTATATCCTAGAAAGCGAGTTAATAGTGCTTCCATACAATCACTAAAAATCACAATCTCACAGTGTTCCGTTATAATCAATGAAGCTCTCTAAACTGCACATATCATATCTTATTAACATTATGTATACTTGTAGCATTTGGCATTGAGTGAATTCTGACTGTCTCATGCTAAATGCGTGAGAGTTGGCAGCCCTGTAACTATTTACGAATTATTAACAAATTAAAAATAATGAGAAAAATATGCTAATTTATAATCGCCAATTGACATGTTTGTTTTCTTTAATTTTGAGTCGTTTTTTTTATAAGTTATCAGATAATTGTTTGTTTACACTCGCAAGTGTTTTCGCTCTTTGTCATAATTGATGAGCAGCATATTACGCTAGTTTAAGATATTTTAGATTTAGTCCGAGAGCTTTCTGTCCCTCTATTGAAAATGTATGTACGGTATACTGTCCATGTCCAGAAAGGTAATAAAAACATCATCACAGTAGTCCATGTGACATCATTGTCTTCTCTTCCGGATCTGTTGTGAGTGCGTTCACAACACTGCAGTGTAGTGATGTCCGGTTCACGAACGAATCATTCAATTTAAAAGGTTCCTGAACCAGTTCACCAAATCGAACTGAATCGACTTTGAATCGACTCTGAACATGATATTTGACTCTGAATATCATGTGTAATCTGTCTTATGGAAGAGAGAGACGTCACAGGCGGGGGGAAGTAAGCGACCAGGAAGCTATAAAGGCACATGCCGCGCAGCCGGCATCAGCTTCACATCGTTCAGCAAGTGCTCTGTGTGTGCATGTTATTCTGTCTTGTCAGTCTTATTTATTGTTGTTTGTCACTATTAGCTGCTCAAAGAGTAAGCAATAGTCAAAGAGCAAAGCTAAGATGAGACATCTGAAAGGCGAATCCAGATCGCGTTTCAGATTGTGTGTTCCTCGCTACATTACGAGTGGGGATCCACACAGTCTATGCGTGGTCTGCCTGGGATCAAAGCATGCTGTTTCAGCTCTTGAGGGAGCCGACTGCCTGCACTGGTATGAGCCAGTGTGGATGCTTCGATCCTGGAGACTCTTCTCGAGAGGGTGTCTTTGCCAGTGTGCCTCACGGAGTCAGTCCCGCTTTTGCCGAGGCGGAGCGGCGCCTGCATTCGCTGGGTTCGCAGATAGTTCTGCTGGAGGGTATGGAGACGGGCACATCCCTATCTCCTACCTCACCCGACAGATCTGCCAGATCTCTGGGTTTGTAAGCCCGAGCTGCGGTCCTTCCCCATGAGTAACTGCCGTGACACACCGCCTTTCTTTCTCCGAGGAGATGATATGAGCTCGCAGCTGCACAAACATAAGATGCATAAACATAAGTTGCACAGACATCAGTTGAAAAAGCATTAGTTTTACAAGCATATTATGCCTAAACTTTATAATGAGCAGCATTAATGAGGAGCGCAGCTCGCGCAGTCAGCTCTCGGGAAAAATAAGGGGGCTGACTGTGCTTCTCGCATATCTGGGGACGGGCTAAAGATGGCTCTTCCTATCTCCACCCGTGTTCCCAAACCAGACCTTCGTTAAACGTCTGATTGGTTAACTGCATTTAATTCTGAGGAATTAAATTCAGTATTTATCTGACTATGAGAAGTTAGATATGAATTGTATCAACAAGGCAGACCGTGTTTACCCGTCTGATTGTTTGATTGCATTAAATTCTGAGGAATATAATGACATTTATCTCAATCTGAGAAATTATATATACTGGAGGGGCTGCTGGGCGGGAGCAGCCCTCTCAGTGTATTGGCAGAGCGTTGGCGCCCACGCTCCCCCGCGTCGGGACCAGAGGCTGAAGCAACGATCTGAACCAGGGTTTTCCCAGCCTAAGGCGGATCAGGCTGGGAGGTCCTCGGCTAAGAAGTCCTAACACATCACATTTTGGTCACGACTGCAGAGGGCGGCCCCTACTGGGGTAGAGCGGCATACACCTCATTACACAGAGCACGTCTTGCTTCAGTGCCCTCTGGGGGCCGGTCTGCCAACCCTGCCAGAGTTCCAGGGCATAGAGGCCTCCAGCGAGCAATAGGGATGTCCAGATCCGATCATGTGACGTTAGTCGGCCCCGAGCAGGCTCTGGTTATGGAACAAGAAGTGAATACCCTATTAAGGAAGGAGACCATCGAGGTGGTCCCTCCTCAAGACAGGGAGTCTTTACAGCCGGTATTTCATAGTTCCAAAGAAGGATGGGGGGTTGCGTCCGATCATAGATCTGCGTGTCTTAAATCAGTCAGTTATGATGCTGAAGTTCAAAATGCTCATGATCACGCATGTTGTAGCTCAAATCAGATCCGAGGACTGGTTTATCACAATAGATCTCAAAGATGCATACTTCCAAATCTCCATCCTTCCACAAAACAGGACGTTTCTGAGGTTCGCTTTTGGGGGCGTAGCTTACCAATACAGAGTACTTCCCTTCGGCCTTGCACTCTCACCCCGCACATTCACTAAATGTGTAGATGCATCTCTGGTTCCTCTGCCTATGCTGGTTCCTCTGCGTATCCTCTGCGTAATTCTGAATTATATCGATGATTGGTTAACTTTAGCTCAGTCAGAGCAGATGGCGGTTCGACATCGAGATGTCATTCTCGCACACATGGGGGAGCTGGGTTTGAGACTGAACGCCAAGAAGAGTGTACTTTCTCCAGTCCAGAGAACCACCTATATAGGCGTAGTGTGGGATTCGACCACGATGCAAGCACGTTTTTCCGCTGCTCGTATAGAGTCGATTCTCATGTCAGATGAGAGAGTCAAAGAAGGCAAGTCACTCACTGTCAAACAATTTCAGAGATTGCTCGGTCTGATGGCAGCTGTGTCCAACATGATACCTCTTGGCCTGCTGTACATGAGACCCCTACAGTGGTGGCTCAAGACCAAAGGTTTTTCCCCGAGGGGAAATCCACTTCAACTGATCAAAGTCACGCGACGATGCCTACGTGCCATAGACATGTGGAAGAAACCTTGGTTCTTGAATCAGGGCCCAGTGCTGGGAGCTCCTTGTCGCCGTGTAACACTAGCGGCGGATGCATCCCTCAGTGGTTGGGGTGCTGTTATGATTGGCCACCCTGCCCGTGGTCTGTGAAGCGAACGCCAACTGGTTGACTTCATTCAACTTACTAATCATATTTCGAACAAGGATTAAACGACACATACAAACACATATTTATCATAGTGCTTTAGTGCACAATAAAAGGCTAGAATCTCAAGACAAATGATATGCAAATGACAAATGGCATATCAAATGAAAAATGGCATATCATTTGTCTTGAGATTCTAGCCTTTTATTGTGCACTAAAGCACTTCCTCCCAGACCTGAAAGGTCACCATGTGTTGGTGCGCACCGACAACACATCGGTGGTCTCTTACAGTATATCAACCACCATGGAGGTCTACGTTCGTGCCCCTTGTACAAGCTGCCGCACCAGATCCTTGTGTGGTCCCAGGGCAAACTCCTCTCACTCAGAGCATGCATTCTAATGCATTTTTAACAGAGGATATTTTATTAGAATGAGAAATATGTGTTTGTATGTGTCGTTTAATCCTTGTTCGAAATATGATTAGTAAGTTGAATGCAGTCAACCTGTTTACATTTCTCCATCTGTTCTGCAAAGAATTATCAACTGAATTGGATTTGATGTACATTGACATCACTAATCATAATTATAGCTTAATGCTTGTTACAGTACTGTCATTTTTCTCATTTGTTATTGAATAGGAGAAAAGTGACCAAGTTGATCACACACACACACACACACACACACACACACAGACAAAGCACTGAAAAAAAACACTGTGTGTGTGTGTTCTTCACTTTAAGGGATATTTCAAGGTATCTCAAGGTCTGTCAGCACTATGTATCATGTTCATTCAATGAAATGTAAATGTAGACAAAAGCAAATCACAATTTCTCTTATTTAAATAATGATGGTGGATGTGGAATTGCGTTGCATGCAGAATGAAAAACAATGCAAACAACAGCTACATTTGTTTGCTATTTTTCTAAATAATTTTAAGATGATGCTTGACAAGCAATCTGTTGGTCAGGACAAGGCCACTGCTGTTTGTAAATTGAAATACTAGCCTTCCATCTAATTACCATCACCCCTTGGACCTCCCAAACACCACTGGACTCAGCTGGAGAGAAGGGATCCAACAGTGTCTGGAGAGCGCCCAGCCCCGATCCAGAACCAGCTCACCATCTGCTGACACAGTGCTCTTGGACATGGTGCTACCTCCAGAGTTGCTGAGCCGGCTAAGGTCACGGAGGATCCCCCATGGCAATCTGAACTGCCAGCTATGCCATGCACTCTTAAACTGCCTCCTCCTCTGCCATGGCTTCCTAGTCTGCCTGCTCTGCCTTGGCCCCCTGAGTTAACAGCTTCACCACGGCCCTCTGAGGCAAGGCCCCCTGAGTTAACAGCTTCACCACGGCCCTCTGAGTCAAGGCCCCCTGAGTTAACAGCTTCACCACGGCCCCCTGAGTTAACAGCTTCACCAAGGACCCCTGAGTTAACAGCTTCACCACGGCGCCCCTGAGTTAACAGCTGCACCACAGCCCCCTGAGTTAACAGCTGCACCACAGCCCCCTGAGTTAACAGCTTCATTATGGCATGTCTCCCGGAGCTCCCTGTTCTGCCCTGGAGGCCCTCCTTGTCTCCACCTAGTTCCAGGGCACCCCTGCCTTCCGGGAGTGGGGAGTAATGTCACATGTATGTTACTGCTTGTCCTCATTTGGTTTGATTCCTATTCTTGTTATTAGTTAATTATTGTTCATACTGTTGTTCACCTCTTATGTTTCATTATCCCTTTTGTCTTTTAAGTCATGTGTTCTCCTGAGTTTCTTTATCTGGAATTATTCATGTCTACTTTTGCTACTTGTTTTTTCCCTGTTTACTTGAACATTATTAAAGACTGTATGTTTAAACTGGATTCTGTGTCTCCTCGTTCCTCGGCCCGTGCTCCTCACAGTAGCAACCAGTGACACCATCGAGGCGGTGGATATAGGCTAAGCAACTAACTGAAATTTCTAAAGTGAATCCCGCATTTATATGATGGATGCCGGATATATGCCACTCTTTAAAATTTGCTGCATGCAGAGGGTATGAGGCCGTTGGTGCTGTTAACAGCATGTAAAATAAAACTTATTCCAAATCTGAATTGATTAGGCCAGAATGTGAGTTAATAGTGCTTCCATACAATCACTAAAAATCTGTCACTCACTTTAGTTTATCACAATCTCACAAAGTTCCGTTGTAAGTGTTCAACTCGTTAGCTCTCGTCGGGCTCAAATCATTTGCAGTTTGCCAGATTCAACATGTTAAATCGGCATCGGGGTTGTTGGTGAGAGTGAGAGCTTTGATTGAATGTTCAGTTTAGCAGACTAGTCAGTGCCTGATAATTAAAGCGAAAGTGCTGAAAACAAGCATGTGAATGAACACGGTACAGGCAGAAGGCTGTTTAAATATTATGTGATCTTTCCCAATCATTCTAATATGCAAATGTTTTTATAACAACATGAGCCACTTAAAATGATTAAAGTTATCAAAGTTACTGATATTCAAAATGGTAAGCAAGTCCTGTTTTGTATAGATATCGTATTTCTGCATTTATTTAATATATCTTTGTTTCAGTTTCTCCTTTTGAATGACAAATATATACAATTAATAACTGCTGGTATGAACAGCTCATTCCTCTCACACATGCACAGAATGCACATGTTAGTTTGCCGTCGGCTGTAGACTGTGTGGTGTGTTCAAGCGCAGCCTTTTGGGCCGACGCGAGGCGACAACACCGTCGGCTTTCTTTGCCGCTAGTTCTTTGAAGTCGGCTTGGTGTGTCCGGGCCTTAAGTAAATTTCAGACTAATTCTTGTCCTCTAGGTGGGGGGACATCTATCTAAAGTTTCTACTAATGATTTGCCTCATGTGATGGCCATGATATGCTGTGTCTTTGACCATTAATCTTGTTTACTTGTCCCAAATTTGACAATCTTGTTTACTTGTCCCAAATTTGACAATCTCCTTTCTCGAGTTGTAATTATCAATGTGTTCTTTCGTGTTAATTTTGAAAGCCGTTTGAAGCTGCTAGTTTGTTAGGCTCTCTTCAGACTCGTGGTGCTAGGCAGGGCCGCGTAATCCTAATGTGCAACATGGGCTGCATCCCAGGGCCCAGACACTAGGGGGCCCCTGAGACAATTCTCTTTTGTCTTAAATAGGGTTGTTTGCCAGCCGTTCCATATAATACGGAATCGTCCCATATTTGCAGGCATACACCCTATGACCAACTATACCATACAAATAACAAATTAATTATTATTTTTTACAAATCATTGTTTGAATTGCGAACGTAGCCGCTACAGGAGGCTTTAAGTCCATGCAGAATCCTCTGCCGTCTGGTCGCTACCATTTCACAGCGAGTGGGATTTCTGCAAATCAGTCGAATGTAGAGATGTGATTATTGATCGTAAGCAAAACATCCAGCATGGCTCGCAAAATGTCTAAATCCCTGGTAGCCCCTTGGGCAGGTACTCTTGAGATTTTGGTAGCCCGGAAAATTTAACTAGCCCAAATAATAAAGACCTTGAAAATCAGATAGGAGTGTAAATGTCAATCAAAAATATTTTTAATACAAAAATAAATTTTGTTTAGATTATCTGCATAATAAAAAAAAAATGTAAGGCAATTTATGACCCATTTTAAGAGCCACACATGTAAAATGAACACTGTATGAGTGGTGTTGGACAATGTCTATGGTAACAAATAGCATTGAGCCATAAAATTGATTTGTTTCATTGATTCAATGATTTACGGTTCAAATACAGGTTTTCCTTTTATGAAAAGGGATAAATCAAGCATATAAATTATGTCAATTTAAAACATAAATATTACTGTCTTAATTGTTTAGATTTTTAGAAGGGGCACATTAACTTCTTTCTCATTTACAACACTATGTGTTTGCTGAATAAAAACACGAGTTGATATTTGCATTGATCTGACCATAAACAACAACAAAGGCTTGTTGGAAATGCAAATTCTTCTCTGCCACGAGGTGGCACTTTAGGAGAGCTGGACCAGAGCCGCTAAATATGTTTTTCAACGGCTCTGAGCTGGACTATTGCGGTTTCCCCGGTAACGGCTGTACAAAAAGCAGCTCCATGCTCATAGGTGCATTTTTAACATATTTAAATTTTTTCATGGTATTTAGTTTGATACTACTCACTTTAGGAGTTTTAAGGACCTGCGGGAGATCTGTATTAGAAAGAGTGCTGATACATTTTGGTTGACCGATTAGAAAACACAATAGCCCCGGGACGTCGGGCTAGCGATTTTGCGAGTCCTGCATCTAGAAAACATAAAATCTACGTTACCTGAGGGAAGACGTCTTTCACTATTGTAAGTGAATGTTGTTTAATTGAGAAAAAATATATATAATTAATTTTTTTTTACTTCTAGTGTATTAGCTGTTAAACTTAGGTGGTGTTGGCGCAGTGGATAAGACACATGCCTTTGGTGTGAGAGACCCGGGTTTGAATCCACTGTGAGACACCAATGTGTCCCTGAGCAAGACACTTAACCCCTAGTTGCTCCAGAGGCCTGCGACCTCTGACATATATAGCAATTGTAAGTCGCTTTGGATAAAAGCGTCAGCTAAATGAATAAATGTAAACTTGGACCTCATTATTGAAAGCCAAATTCAAGCAAAATAAAAACAAAACAAAAAAACAGCCCACACTCTATATGTTCTCTTTCATAAAAATATAAATAAAATAAAATCATTTTCATGCATTTATAGGCTACATGGTTGCAATAAAATTTCAGTTAAAATGTTTAAGTGCCATATTTAAAAATGCTTTATTGACTGACGTTTCATAGACGTTCAAATGTTCATATTGTGTGTACGCAATTTCAGAGTATATCAACCCCCTAAATTATTACACCTATGTGCAGTCACAATTCCATGATATTTTTCTATGACAAATGAGGATTTAATTGAGAAATTCTCTATGAAGAGCAGGAAGAAGCCCTTTTAGTGGTGAGAAATATTTAATTAATTTTATTTGCTGGGCTGTTTCTGATTTGTAAGATTATTACTCAATAATACTGTTTAATTTATGTAAATAGACTATATGGGATTATGACTTGGGCATTGTTTATTTTTATTTCACGAGTGTTTATTTCAGAATGTGATCTTCTGTATATGCTGTTTGTTCATTGAATATACATGCTTAGGCTATACCAGGGGGTATGGGGGGCCCCGCAGCTGCATTAGCCCAGGGCCCCGCAAAGGCTTAACTGGCACTAGGATTTGATTTACAAGCATCCTGTGTATTCATCCGGTAATTCGGCTCCTTGTGTTTCAATCATGTTTTTGATTGAATCTTAAATTGTCTGATTCGATACCTTACATTGGATATATTCTACATCTCTACATTATAAAATTTTTTTTAAGTCTTAAAAACTTTTGCTTAAAGGGTTAGTTCAGCCAAAAATGAAAATGATGTCATTGCTGACTCACCCTCATGTCGTTCCAAACCCGTAAGAGCTCCGTTAATCTTCGGAACACAGTTTAAGATATTTTAGATTTAGTCTGAGAGCTCTCAGAACCCTCCATTGAAACTGTGTGTACGGTATACTGTCCATGTCCAGAAAGGAAAGAAAAACATCATCAAAGTAGTCCATGTGACATCAGACGGTCAGTTAGAATTTGTTGAAGCAATGAAAATACATTTTGGTCCAAAAATAACAAAAACTACGACTTTATTCAGCATTGTCTTCTCTTCCGGGTCTGTTGTGAGCGCGACTGCTGTGACTGTTGACGTACGACGCTGCTGACATATTTTCTTTGTTATTTTGCGCACCAGAAAACAATTCAGCAATTTACTGTGCACACAGTTTCAATGGAGGGACAGAAAGCTCTCAGACTAAATCTAAAATATCTTAAACTGTGTTCTGAAGATGAACGGAGGTCTCACGGGTTTGAAAAGACATGAGGGTGAGTTATTAATGACATAATTTTCATTTTTGGCTGAACTAACCCTTTAAGCAACTTTAAATATACATGCATAATAAACTATTGTAAAATGTATTATCTGAAACAGTCTGTCAGTTCTGAGTATGCATCATGTTCATTCTAAGAAATGTAAATGTAGACAAAGGCAAATCATAATTTCTCTCATTTGAATGATGGTTTATGTGGAATTGCTTTGCATGCAGAATGAAAAACAATGCAAACAACAGCTACATGTGTTTGCTGTATTTCTAAATAATTTTAAGCTGATGCTTGACAAGCAATCTGTTGGTCAGGACAATACCACTGCTGTATGTGTTTAAACGACTCTTGAATGTCAGGCAAAGTCAAACATTGAGATGATTTGAACAAGACTGATCTATAAAAAATTCTAAGAACCCCCCCCCCCCCCCCCCCCCACCCACTTTTGTGTCAAACTTTCTTTTACACTAATAATAATAATTATTATTAATAATATAATAATATTATTAATAATATAATTAATAATAATAGAAACACTAAACAAGCACTTTATTTACTGGCTTAACTGGTTTCAACAAGAAACATATGAACACTAGAAAAATGTCTGTGGCGATGCCATGGCTTGACATTGTGGGGGTAACAATATTATAGATTTTTCTTATCCTCCATTTTCTTAAATGTATCGTATCCAAACATTTAATTCAGTATAGCTTCATCTTTGAATCTGTGTATAAACCACTTGATTTTGAATGTATCTACTTTCATGAGAAGGACTTTATATACACATTAATTACAGAGATCTTCTTTTATTTGGACTTTAACTTCTTTCCTTCAAAAATGTCCAAGTCTTTTAAGATGGCGTCATTTGACTTCTAATTAACCCAACTTGTTTAAATAAACAAAATAGATCTGCCATAGGATTTGAATGTTCTGTCAGCAGCTCAGTGAAGTGAATAAACTACTGTTCAGTGCTCAACCATCCTTAAACCAAAGCAGCTCACTACAGCAGAGATGATGACTTTCACTGGACTTCTGTTTGTCCTTTATGGACTAATACTAACAGATAGAGATACTGCTGGAGTTAAAGTACACATTCATGTGACCAAGTCAATGACCTGCACGGATGCTAAGGAACATTGCAAACGGTTTTATAACAAGCTGTCTACAGTCTCTAGCAACGAGGATCTTCAGATGCTCGGAGAGGCAGCTGGGGGAACATATGGTGAAAGTTGGATCAGCAGCAAAGAAAACTCATGCAGGGCACTGAAGTCTGAGGATACCAATACTTCAGCTGTGCAATATTTATTTGACAAACCAGCACAATCTTATTGTGCTGTCATTTCTGAGAACAGTTGGAAAAATACATCATGTTTGGATACTTACTCTTTCTTCTGCTATGAGAACTTCATTCTGGTGCAGGAGAATAAGACGTGGGAGGAAGCTCTGGTGTACTGCAGGTCTTACTACGCTGATCTGGCTTCTTTTTATTTTGGTTGGCCGGTAAATCAGATAAAAAGTGAGACTAATAATGCCCAGACAGACAGTGTGTGGACAGGCCTGCGCTTTCTGAATGGAAACTGGTATTGGCTGAATGTGATAAATGGTCAAAACAACCTTCCTCTGCCCTCATGCCCACCTGAGCCGTACCGTTGTGGAGCCCGCAACACCAAGACAGAGCAATGGGAGAACAGAGACTGTGAGGAGAAGCTCAACTTTTTTTGTCTCTATTAAAGGCAAGTAATAAATAACGTGAAGATTCATTTCACTTAATTTGCAGATTACGCCTGATTCTAAATAACGAATTATACAATACAAATAAAATGCATACTTTTTTATTCATACAATTTACAAATTTCTTCCTTACAGAAAATGAGCACAGATGCATTGGTCTGCAACAAAGAAGAAGTCATTTATCATTTTTTGTGAACATTTAAGACACTTAAAAAAAAACTGGTCTTAACTTTTTTATATATTTTTTATTTTAGATTTCTCCATGGGTTTGTAAATAATTCGTATAAAGCTTAGATCTAAAAAAAAAGAGAGAGAGAGAGAGAGTCAAAAGAGTAGACATAAATAGATAAACATACATAGACTGAAACTTGTTAAAAGCAAATTAAAGTCAGAGGATGGATTAAAACATGTTGGTTTTGTTTCTCACGTTTTCTTTATTTTGTAAGCATGTAACACCAACACTACTGCACTGCAACTGGTTTTATAAGCAAAGGGAACAGATTTTCTCTGTGTGTCTTGCCAGTCTTTGCTTACCGAACATTTGTTTAATCATTTTACCATTTCTTTTCCCCTCATTTAGCCTTTTTTGCCATCTGTTTTGGGTATGGTTGCTATATTTACTAATCTATTGGTTTTGACCTTTAATTGTTTGTTCTAATAAATTCATACAACCTCTGTTGACTTTCAATTGTCATAGTATATGTACTAAACGTTGTGGCCACTAAATAATCAGCTTGTCAATTTGGCTGTTTTACTCTTCCAACTTCAAGGAGATGAAAGAAACATGGTTCCCGTTGAGAATGGACACATTTTTCACCTCAGAATTTGACTTTTTCACCTCAGAAGAGATTCATTGGTATGTGGTGTGAGAGGACACAGAACCTCTTCTAGCAAATGATCACCTAATGAATGAGAAGTGAGCAACATTTCAATGAGCTAATAAAAAGAAAATGGAAAACATAAAATGCATTTAAATAATTTAGAGATACCAGATATTGAAGACCCTCAGATATTGAGGATCAGGGACTTAAAATGACTAAACCGCTTTGATAACATTAAAAAATATTTTTAATTCAGGTAAGAAATAAAATTGTAAAATAGCCACCTGGACTAATTTGCAACTATTAAAAAGTCCATAATACAGGCTTATATCATCTAATTTCATTAGGCTTACTTTCATTGAAAGCAAATAGGTTTCTCTTTTTTAAGGGAGTCTTACGCTTTCTTGTATAATGTCAGAATATCAGAATTCCCTTATATTCTGCTATTTTAAATGGCAAAGAAAAAGGGAGTTAAGTAAAACAATAATCACAGTTTAGTACTGGTAAGTGTCTTTAGAATAATCATTTGAAATTATCCATTATATTTATTTACTTTTTCATTTAGGTTTATTATACCATTTACATTTTTTATTTTTGCATTAGGCAAGGCCAGTTTATTTTTATAGCACATTTCATAAACAATGGTAATTCTTTATGAAAAGTGCTTTACATAAACAGGACTTTAAACACACACACACACACATACACACACACACACACACACACACACACATAAATAAATATATATATATATAAATATATATATATATATATATATATATATATATATATATATATATATATATATATATATATATATATGAAATAGAAATAGCAAATAAAAATAACAGTAAAAGCAAGGAATAAAAAATTTGAACAATTAAAAAAGGAGTGCAGCATTATCAAATCATATGGGATCTGTAAACAACTAATGCTAGACCTTTCCTCAAAACTATCATCTAATTTATGAAAATTAATTAATGCAGTTATTATTTCTTTATTTAGCAGTTTTGGGATTAAACAGTTAATTTATACAGTTCAACAAACTACTTTATGAAGGTTTCTAATTAATGAGCTTTTTTATATATATATATATCCTAATGACAAACCGCTCTCTGTGATTCCCTTATCATGTCACATTTAAAATTCAAAGAGTTCATTGACTGTTGTGGAATGTGAGAGTATGTACAGATGTGAAATATCACTTTTGTGTATAGTTTGTAGAGACAGTGTGTTTGTGTGATCATGGGTAAGCGAATTTCTTGTGTGAAGAAAGCGCCAGATAGCCCCATCCAAGTGCACCATTACAATCCACTGCCTATATGTCAAATCCTCATCAGTGTGATGAGAGGCATGTTGGTACTGAGGAAAATGGAGGAGAGAGGAAGGTGAGAGAGGAGAAGAGGGTGAGGAAGACTTGGAGGTTTTGGAGGAGGCTGGCCTGGTTTCACTTCTCTTGTCCAAGAGCTGGTACCTGTAAGTGTGGGAAAGTATTTGGGTTTCTGCCCATGGATGTGTACATTGTTTGTTTGTTTGCCACTGTTTTATTAATGCTACTTGTCATGAACACCCCTCAGAGCTGCTGCCCAGGGCCTCACCACGACTAGAGCTGGTTATCCTTCCTTGCACCACTTTTGGTTGGTATTAACCACTGCACACTGGGAACACCCAATAAGACTTGCCATTTTGGAGATGCTCCTACCTAGATGTCTAGTCATAACTATGCGACCATTTGGATCTTTGGCTCACTGTATAATTTTGCATAAAACACTTGAAATTCAACAACATGAAATCTGAGAGCTGATTGTTCACTTGCTGTCTAATATATCCTACCTTTTAACATGTGCCATTGTAATGAGGTTATTATCAATATTATTTACTTCACCTGTCAATAGTTCTAATTTGGCTGATCAGTGTACATATGTTTACATGCACATACAGTACAATTTTCTGAAGCACCTACATCTCTCCTATTTGTAATTTTTTTAAACAAAACATAAGACAAGTTAATTTTTGGTTAATATTACTCTCTGTTCATCTCTGAAACAAGTTGAAGATAAAGGCAATGCATTCTTAACATCTGAACTCACAGAATGTATTCACAATTATTAAACGGAACTCTAGTTTCAAGTTTAAACAAAAATTGTATTATATTTTAATAACAAGAGAACAGTAACTATTCCCATTAGGTTTATGCCTTTTCACAGGCAATATTTAGTAAAAATAAAAACTCTGTAAACACTAAATATGTCAAACTATGAGCTGTGAGAATAATAATAATAAAAGTACAGTTGTTAGTCTTTAAACCTTGCATTCTGTCCCGCTGTCCAAAATTTTTTTTTCAAGTGCATATTAATTAGAAATTTTTATAACAGCATACACACACACACACGTACCACCCCCCCCCTCCCACACACACACACACACACACACACACAGTAATATTTTTTTCCCCCTCATGACTATCCTTTGTTCAGAAACACACTACTACAAATGAAAAGTTTAAATAGGGTAAATTATTGTTGATTCCTTTGGATTATAATCTATTTAATATTTATGAAAGACTTGTTAAAACTGTAAAGTCATAAATAAATAGTCATAAAAATTTAAATTACTTAATTGGAACAGTTTATTAAACATTTATTTATTTTTTATTTTCCCCTTTGAGTGTGAGCCCTGTATTCTCATAAATATGGGGCCCAAAAATATGCAATTTGGTGCAGATTTTGTAATTTATATGGCCGAAAAAGAAAGATTAAATTGTCATAGCCTGTAATGTAATCAGTGAGAACTTTATAACAGTATACATAAAATGAATATAAATATCAGTTGTCACTTTATATATCCCAATTCTAATGTCTTAGTAACATGACATTTCATTCCTTAGTTTATGAGTAATGCTCTGTGTTTTTTTATTGTAGGATAGGGAACAAAACATATAATGCAATACAACACAATGACGATTGAAAGATAAACAAATAAACATCCCCTGATGTAACATATTTCATACTAACATTGTAACATGATTTTTCTAAATTGAGTGAACCTAAGTTGCTTCAGTCTAGCAAATGTTCATCTTGACATTGTAATAACTATATAAAAGTTATTTTGTCATTTACTTTATAAAAATCAATAAAGACTTTTTTAGCAAAAAATAAAGCAAAAAGACTTGTGGACAACGACTTCAAGAGAGACCTTAAAGAAAAAAATATATAATGATAATAATAATATATATTAAGGACATTACATGCTAATAAAGTATAAACTAAAAGGGGGAAGTCATGGCCTAATGGAGAAAAAGGGGGCAGTTATGGGTGTGGCCTAATGGCTAGAGAGTGGGACTTGTAACTTGAAGGTGGTGGGTTCGAATCTCAGGTCCCTCAATACCACGATTGAGGTGAGACCCTTGAGCAAGGAACCGAACCCCCAACTGCTGTTGACAATTTAGAGGCCTGTACATTTGAGAAATTTAGGATTTAGTTAGGATTTATGTTATTAATGCAGTAGTTAATAATAAACAATAAATGCACTTTATTTATTAATGAAGGTCAATGTTTCTACATATTTCTGCAAATAATACACCATTAACATTCCAAGTTCTATACCATAACATTAATGTATTGTGCATGAATGTGAACTGACAATAATATACTTTCAATTAACATAACCTACATTAATAAATGCTGTACATTTTATAAATATTTGTACAGTTAAACCACATCAAAATGAAATAAAACTACATTCAACCATGTTGCATTTAGGTAAAATAAAACAAAGCATAAACACACTTTTCAAGCAATGTGTTACAAAAAAGTTTGATAAAATCCAAATTATTAAACAACTGATATATTCTTCAAAACTGGTCTAGTTGACAAAAATATTGCAACAAATCAATAGTTATGTGGTGTTGTTATGCAGGAAAACCTGTGTGAAACTGGACTTTATCTTCTTCTCACCCAGTATTCTGTTATGAGTGACATTTAATAAAGCTTGATTATTATTATTAAGGGAAATTAAGGCAAGCAAATCCAATCATAATAAGCATTTTATACATTTAATAAAATAACCCACTGAATGTTTTATTACTGTTAGATTTAATTGGAAAAAAAAAGATAACTACATTTCTGTTACCCACTTTCACCTCTAGTAACAGATGAAGTTGAGCATTTCCTGACAGTCTCTCATTTCCCACTGCGCTGTTCTTTTGTTGTAAGCTCCACAGCGGAACGGCTCTTCTGGGCATGATGGCAGTGAGCCCTGATATGGAATATCCCTGAAAGACTTGCTCACCCAGTGCCATTCTCCTGCCAGGAAACGCAGTCCTGTCCACACAGCTTCTGTAGTGGAAGCATTGCTCGTATCTTGCAAAATTTCCAACTGATACTGGTTTGTTGCGCTGGCCAAGTCAAAGAACTTATCCCAACAGTACATAAGGGCATCTTCCCAAGTCATACTCACTGTCACAAGCTTCAAATTATAGATGAAATAGCAGAAGAAAGGGCGTTTATCTGGACAAAAACCATTATACCATTTAAGCTCAGTAGTGTATACACAGTCAAGATTATTTTCCTTGTAAACTTGTAATTTAGTGAAGCTATATGGTTGTCCATCAGACCATAACCAGATATCTGGATTTCCAACTGTTCTGTATAAACCAATCCAAGCTTCAGAGAATGTTCCTCCTGCGGCTGCTACCAGCGACTGATGTTCCTCCTGACTGGTGATGGTGGAGAGGTCTGTATAGTATTGTCTACAGTATGAACACGCTTGACTGCCAGTCATTGGAGTGGGCACATATATGTGCATTCTATAATTTTCACCTGTAGTCAGTCCAAGGACAAACAGGAGAAGTCCAGAGAGAGTCATCTTGATCTCTGCTGTAGTGAGCTGCTTTGGTTTAGGGATGGTTGAGCACTGAACTGTTTATAACCTTCATTGGGGCTCTGACATGGAACATGCAAATCCTAGAACATTATTAATCTCATGCAGATATGACAGTGCCTAGTAGTTTTGTTTATTTAAAGGACATGAAAGCTCAAAATGTAACTTGTTGGACAAACCCTTTGCCTTCAAAACTGCCTTAAATTGTTGTGCCATATTTCAACAAAGTGCTGGAAACCAATCCATATTGACATGACAGAAGATGCAAATTTGTGGGCTCCACAAAACTCCTGTTAATCCACATCCTGTAGCCCATCTGCTTCAAAGTTTGACGTGTTGTACATTAAAAGATTATTTTCTGCATCCCTGGTTGTAACAAGTGGTTATTTTAACTAGCCTGGCCATTCTTCTCTGACACCTGTTATCAACAAGGCTTTTTCGGCCAGAGAATCCCAGTAGTTTCTGAAATACTCAAACTTGCAAGACTAGCAAATCACTTACACCTTTCTTTTTTCATTATGATGCTTAGTTTGTAGTTCCATATGTCTGAACTGTATGTAATATAATACATAATATACTACTGATTTAAGGGGGGGGGGGTGACTTAGATGTGGAAATCTTCTGAATGCTGAAATTAATGGAAACATGCAAATAACAGTCATTTGTTTTTCTGAGTCATTTTCAAAGTAATTGATGTTTTACATTAATTTTATTGCTGTTTACAATGTAAAACAATACCTTGCATGGGGTTAGGTTAACCTTAAATAAACCGTGACTCATAACTCACAGTCACCTGTATGTGATACGGGTGCATATGAAAAAAAAAATCTCTGTATTGGTTGTTAGCAATACAATTAATATCTAAACTGACATGAATTCACTGAAAATTATGTGGTGTATGATATTACGGTTACAGACTTTGTGGATTGTTTAAAGTGTCACGGTTCGCAGGTTTGTCTGTTCATTCGTGTTTACTGCTCTGGTCTGATTGTCTAACCTTTCATGGTTTGGACCGACCAAAAGAACATTGAATAAATAAGATCTGCTAAACAACTTAACTCTAGGCAGGCTCGTTGGGCACTTTTTTTAGGTCGATTTGATTTTTCCATTTCTTACCGTCCAGGTTCTAAGAACATCAAACCTGATGCTTTATTCCGTATTTTTGACCAATCTGAATGCTTAGTATCTCCCGAGTCCATCATTCCACAGAAATGAGTGGTTTCAATGCTAACTTGGGAGATCGAATCGAAGGTCCGCACGACCTTACATGGGGTAGTGCCTCCGCCTAGATTCCCACCAGGTAGGTTATTCATGCCAGAGACTTTGCGGTCCAATGTCATTCAGTGGGGTCATTGTTCCAAGGTGGCTTGTCATCCAGGAGTTAATCGTACAATTTTTCTTATTAAGCAACGGTTCTGGTGGCACCAAGGGCCAGGCTGATCGCCACTGGTCGAAGCCTCCCATCTCGTTGGTCAAAAAGTGTGGCTTCCATCTACCAATATTCCTCTCCGCTCTGTTTGTAGAAAGCTTGCTCCCAAATTCATTGGCCCATTTACCGTCACCAAGATCCTTAGTCTAGTGAAGGTCTGCCTCAAACTCCCTCCGGCATACCAGAGAATTCATCCCGTCTTCCATGTTTCTAAAAGTAAGCCCCTTATTTATCCTGTTATTAATCCGCCTACCCCAATTTATTCGGTTAGTGGCTTTCTGGACTCAAGGCGGAGGGGATGCAGATTCCAGTATTCGGTGGACTGGGCGGGCTACGATCCGTAGGAGAGGAGTTGGGTTCCTGCCCGGGACATATTAGATCACTCCCTTATTGATGATTACAATCGCCAGGTAGGACCCTCTAAGAGTGTCAGGTTCGCAGGTTTGTCTGTTCATTCGGTGTTTACTGCTCTGGTCTGATTGTCTATCAGCATCAGCTGTGCTGACTCTGTACTACCTGAAAGCCTGTCTCTTTACTACCTGTCTCTGTACTACCTGAAAGTCATCAATATGACATAAGTTAACATGAGATCAGTGAAAAAAAGAACAATATGTAACGTAAAAAGGCAACAGAAACCCGTGTTTATACAACTTAACGTTAGCCTGAAATAAGTTAAGTTTTTAAAATAACGGTAATTGAACACTAATCCTCAAAAATGACCTGATCTGATATTTTAAAAACAACATCGCTGTAACGACATACTCATGCTACATACACATGTTGGTGTGTTTTATAAATATATAAAATAAATGCATTCATTGACTCTTTATTACCAGAAATCGCAGTTCTGTCACTCTACCCTATCAGTTTGAATGGCCGCTAATGCACTTCCTGGAACTATTGGAAGTCGACACAAATCATGTGACAACCAAACATTTCAAACTTCCGTTGTCGCAACTCTCTCTCTATATGGCTCTGGGAATACCTAAAAGGAATGATTAATAGTAAATGAGCATATCCTGATATAGCCCATGATTCTCTCTGATTATTTTGTATTTCTCTTTCATGCTGTATAGGAGATATTTGTTTTCATATTGAAATCTCTCTTTTCTACCTGTTGTTTGATGCCTGTCTAACTTGAATAGTCAGTCAAATAGCACACTTTTGCATTTTTACCACACATTTGCAAGCAAAGAAATGAAAATTAACCTGCATGCACTAACCTTGAAAGAACATTGTTTACCTTTGTGCATGAAATTCATGTGGTATACCAATCTTATGATCAACAGCATTCATTAGGAGAGAGTGGGGTAAGTTCAGACAGTGGTTAAGTTGACCCACCCCCTTTGTTTTGACAGCTGTACACTTTTACTGTCATTTGACCATGTATTTTAGAACCACCCATAATTTCTGCCAGAAAAAGAAAAACACATGGGAGTGGAAGGCACCCATTTACTTTAAAAACGTTTTTGGCTTGTCAAATTAAAATTTTGGCATAACAGATTTAATGGCTGTTACATCAAAAAGGTCTAATATTATTAGTTGATTTAGCAACATATAGAAACATGCATGTCATTTAGGTAAATATCAGCCTGAATTGGTATGCAAAGTGAGCCAGCATTTTATCTTAAACCAACATGAGACTCTGAAGCATAAACGTATATTTTTATGTGACATTATGCTACTGGTTTAGTTGATTATATATGAAGAGTTTGGATCCATTTTTTTTACATTTTTGTTTCTGGTCGGTATTGAAAAATCAATTTTTAATGCGATATTCACAGAGTTATTAGGTAATGTTTTCTCCTCTTTGTTTCCAACCGGGGAAAAATAGATATAGCCACTCAACCATATCACAGCGCACCATTCCACGCACTCAAGACAGTAATGGCGGTGCTTTGAAAACACTCCGCATCTTAGTTTTACTCCTCTACTTTGTACTTTGTGATCAACAAACATGGGCTGCACGATAAATCGCATGTGATTCATCCGCATCTCATCAGTAAAGCCGATTCTGTGATTAATAGTACCGGTAAATCTCCATCACGTGCTTTCAGATGGAGCAACATTTAATACACAGAGCCATAGATCACTGACAAGCTAGGCTATATCACATTCATTAGATGAATTGCTGTAATGAATGGATAGAGGGGACAATAGCAAGTAAAACAGATCTTTATTAGAAGGAATAGCACCAGTCTCAGAGTGAATAGGGAAGCAGACACAGTTCTCAGTAGTGCTGGAAGATCGCAGATGCAGTACACAGATCCTTCTGAGTGTGATGGAAATCTCAGATGATGATGATGACTAGGCAGCGCAGGCTTGCATGGACAACTTAATCCGATGGTCAGATGTGAAGTGATGAACCCAGTGTTGGTGAAGAGTGAAGACATAAACTGCAACGGCGAACTTCCACCCGGAGACAAAACAGGAGACCCGAGGAGCCGAAGAAACAGGAACACAACAGGCAACATCCATAAAACAACGATCTGACAAACACAAGACGCATGAGGTGAGTATAAATAGACAGTGGTAATGCACAACACCTGTCACTGATTTCCCTGGAGGATAATCAGCGACCACGCCCACACACACATTCATTCATAAAATACACACACACAGTGCAAGGGAGCGTCAATGAATTCCTCAACCGTGACAGTACCCCTCCCCCTAGGAGTGCCTCCTGGAGCTGCCAGAGGAACCTACCTGTTGATAGTAATCATCAATAAGGGACTGATCCAGAATGTCCCTAGCAGGAACCCAACTTCTCTCCTCTGGACCGTAACCCTCCCAGTCCACCAGATACTGAAATCCGCGTCCCCGCGGCTGGCAGATTAATGGGTGAATAAAATACGGGTTTCAATTTGGAAACATGGAACACGGGATGAAACCCTTACTTGGAGCAGAGTCTCACGGGCTCTGGTCCATGTACGGTGACACCTCTGGACAAAAGCGTGAGAGGAGGGGACCGCAACTTCGGATTCCAGACTAGGACAAATAGGTGGCTGGTACCCTAAGCTACCCTCAAATGGAGATAGGCCCGTGAATGACACAGGTAGCGAGTTGTGAGCGTACTCCACCATTGAGAGTTGTTGACACCAAGAGGAAGGCATCTTGGCGGCAACACATCGCAACATTCACTCCAAATCTTGGTTGGCTCTCTCGGTCTGCCCGTTGCTCTGGGGATGGTAACCCGAAGATAGACTGTGGCCCCCAGTAATTTACAAAATTCTTGCCAAAATTTGGAGACAAATTGGGATCCCCTGTCAGGGACCACGTCCGTCGGGAGGCCATGTAACCGAAAGACGTGATCGATGACAGTCACCGCTGTTTCCTTGGCTAAAGGCAATTTGGGCAAGGGAATAAAATGAGTCGCCTTCGAGAACCGGTCCACTACGGTTAAAACAACCATATTTCCTTGGGAGGTGGGAGCTGACCGCTGACCGCATCACGAGCATTGAGTGGGGAGATCCCAAAGCTCCTCTGTGTAGGTGTCGTACGAGTGTGTTGTTCCAACCGATGCAGGCGTGCATCCACTCTTAAGGCCAGTTCGATCAGATCGTCGAGCTTCTCTGGCAGGTTCAGGGTATAAATCTTGTGTTGGATGCGGTCAGCCAGCCCATGGAGGAAGATGTCCCATTGCTCCTCCTCGTTCCAGCGGCACTCTGCGGAGAGGGTGCGAAACTCGATGGAATAGTCGGCAACGGATCTTTCTCCCTGGCGGATGTCTGCGAGCTGGCGAGCCGCCTCTCTGCCTGCGACTGCCCGGTCAAACAACCTTCTCATCTCCTCCGAGAGTGCCACGAACGAGTCACAACAGGATCGATGGTTCTCCCACACTGCCGTCCCCCATAGCGCCACACGCCCGGACAGCAGTGTAAGCACGAAGGCCACCTTCGAATCTTCAGTGCAAAATGTCTGGGGTTGGAGAGCAAAAAACATTGAGCACTTGGTCAAAAAAGCTCTACAATAACTTGGCTCACCAGAATAACTCCCCGGCATCGGCTGACGCGGCTCATGTTGACGGATGGATGCAAGGGAAATCGGCGGTGGGTTGGGCGCACTGGGCTGTGTCAGTTGTTGGATCTGCTGGGTGAGCCCGGACACCTGTGCTACCAATGCCTGCACCGCTCTTTCAGTTGCTGCGAGATTCTCCTCCTGCCGCTCCATATGGGCTGTGTTGTGTGCGAAGTAATCTGTGACTTCAGATCCACTTGCTGCCCCCTGCATGTTCAGATCGTTCTGTAATGAATGGATAGAGGGGACAATAGCAAGTAAAACAGATCTTTATTAGAATGAATAGCACCAGTCTCAGAGTAAATAGGGAAGCAGACACAGTTCTCAGTAGTGCTGGAAGATCACAGATGCAGTCGCCTTCGAGAACCGGTCCACTACGGTTAAAACAACCATATTTCCTTGGGAGGTGGGAGGGAGGTAACAAAATCTAGCGCTATGTGGGACCAGGGTCTCGAAGGGACAGACAGCGGTTGAAGAAGCCCATCTGGGGGACGATTGGAAGTCTTACCAATCGCACAGATCGAGCAGGCCAAAACAAAATCTCGAATGTCGCAAGCCATAGATGGCCACCAGAATCGTTGCTTAACTAGAGATCTAATACGATTTACTCCTGGATGACAGGCTACATTGGAACAATAACCCCACTGAATAACGTCAGACCGTAATCCCTCCGGCACAAACATTAGGTTCGGTGGGCACCGGGACGGAGGTGCTCCCCTTCTAAGGCCATCTTGACCTTCGATTTGACCTCCCATCGGAGTGTGGAGATGAATAGAGTCTCCAGTAAAATGCACTCGGGAGTAGCCGGGCATTCGGATTGATCAAAAATATGAGATAAAGAATCGGGTTTGATGTTTTTAGAACCCGGGCAGTACGAAAGAGTAAAGTCAAAACGACAAAAAAAAAGAGCCCACCGAGCCTGCCTGGAGTTGAGTCTTTTGGCAGATTGAATGTACTCTAAGTTCTTGTAATCAGTCCAGATGATAAAAGGTACCCCCGACCCTTCTAAACAATGTCGCCATTCTTCCAATGCTAACTTGACTGCCAACAAATCCCTGTTACCAATGTCATAGTTACGTTCGGTAGACGACAAACGATAAGAAAAGAATGCACAAGGATGCCTCTTGTCGTCTGAACAAGAGCGCTGAAAAAGCACTGCGCCTACCCCCACCTCTGATGCATCGACCTCCACCACGAACTGACGTGACAGATCAGGGGTCGTAAGAATGGGAGCCGGAACGAAGTGGCTCTTCAGGTTGGTGAATACAGCTTCGGCTGTTTCGGACCACCTGAACGTCGTTCTGGGGGAGGTCAAGGCAGTCAGAGGTGCGGCTAGTTGGCTGTAATTACGAATAAAACGTCGGTAAAAATTGCCGAACCCCAGAAACCTCTGTAGGGCCTTTTCAGGAATCTGGACTTGGCCTATCCACCACAGCCTTAACTTTGTCAGGATCCATACGCACTCCCTCAGACGAAATGACATAACCTAGGAAAGGGACAGACTGTCCATGAAAAGCGCATTTCTCCACCTTGACAAAAAGCCCATTCTCTAGCAACCTCTGATGCACTCGTCTGACGTGCTGAACGTGTTCCTGGAGAGACGAAGAAAAAATCAATATGTCATCCAGGTAGACACAAATGAACTGATCGACCATGTCTCTCAGCACATCATTGACGAGTGCCTGGAAGACCGCTGGGCTATTGGAGAGCCCGAAAGGCATAACCAAGTATTCAAAGTGCCCCCTAGGGGTGTTAAAAGCGGTCTTCCATTCATCCCCCTTCCTGATGAGGTCCAAATGATAAGCATTACGTAAGTCCAGTTTTGTGAAGACCGACGCTCCCTGCAACCTCTTGAAGGCTGAAGACATCAACGGCAAAGGATAAGTATTCTTTACCGTGATGTTATTCAGCCCTCGGTAATCAACGCAAGGTCGCAGAGAACCGTCCTTCTTCCCCACAAAAAAGAACCCCGCCCCCGCTGGAGAAGAGGAAGGTCGGATTAATTTGGATGCCAGAGAATCAGAAATATATTTCTCCATGGCCTCCCTCTCGGGAACAGACAGAGAGTATAGCTTGCCCTTAGGCGGAGACGTACCTGGCAGTAGATCTATAGCACAGTCATAGGGACGATGCGGAGGAAGAGAAGCAGCTCTGGACTTACTGAACACCTCCTTCAGGTCGAGGTACTCAGCGGGCATGTTTGACAAATTCACCGGCTCTTCCTGCAAGACAGAACAAGACAGAGACGAACAAGCAGACACTAAACAAGACGCATAACACTCAGAGCTCCAGGCAGAAACAGAGTTATGTCCCCAGTCCACCCTGGGGTTATGCTGCACCAACCAGGGGTGACAGAGGACAATGGGAACCTGAGGGGAGTCCATGAGGAGAAATGACAGTTCTTCAGAATGATTGCCGTATGTGATGAGTGTTATCTGACTGGTGGTGTGAGATACTGTGGGTAACTGTTGACCATTGAGTGCGTTGACTAAGATCTTGTTAGTGAGTGGTATGGTGGGTATCTGAAGCTGTTGTGCAAATGACCAGTCCATAAAGTTACCTTCTGCCCCGGAGTCGAGAAAATGTCCAGGTCCGCCACAGTAGAGGCACAATCCTCGAGATCTCCTTCTCTCTCTCTCCTCCCGGGAGAGCCGGGCTCGACCCACCTGCATGGACTCGTGATCGTCGACGGAGCTGACCGCATCACGAGCATTGAGTGGGGAGATCCCAAAGCTCCTCTGTGTAGGTGTCGTACGAGTGTGTTGTTCCAACCGATGCAGGCGTGCATCCACTCTTAAGGCCAGTTCGATCAGATCGTCGAGCTTCTCTGGCAGGTTCAGGGTATAAATCTTGTGTTGGATGCGGTCAGCCAGCCCATGCAGGAAGATGTCCCATTGCTCCTCCTCGTTCCAGCGGCACTCTGCGGAGAGGGTGCGAAACTCGATGGAATAGTCGGCGACGGATCTTTCTCCCTGGCGGATGTCTGCGAGCTGGCGAGCCGCCTCTCTGCCTGCGACTGCCCGGTCAAACAACCTTCTCATCTCCTCCGAGAGTGCCACGAACGAGTCACAACAGGATCGATGGTTCTCCCACACTGCCGTCCCCCATAGCGCCACACGCCCGGACAGCAGTGTAAGCACGAAGGCCACCTTCAAATCTTCAGTGCAAAATGTCTGGGGTTGGAGAGCAAAAAACATTGAGCACTTGGTCAAAAAAGCTCTACAATAACTTGGCTCACCAGAATAACTCTCCGGCGTCGGCTGACGCAGCTCATGTTGACGGATGGATGCAAGGGAAATCGTCGGTGGGTTGGGCACACTGGGCTGTGTCAGTTGTTGGATCTGCTGGGTGAGCCCGGACACCTGCGCTACCAATGCCTGCACCGCTCTTTCAGTTGCTGCGAGATTCTCCTCCTGCCGCTCCATACGGGCTGTGTTGTGTGCGAAGTAATCTGTGACTTCAGATCCACTTGCTGCCCCCTGCATGTTCAGATCGTTCTGTAATGAATGGATAGAGGGGACAATAGCAAGTAAAACAGATCTTTATTGGAAGGAATAGCACCAGTCTCAGAGTGAATAGGGAAGCAGACACAGTTCTCAGTAGTGCTGGAAGATCACAGATGCAGTACACAGATCCTTCTGAGTGTGATGGTAATCTCCGATGATGATGATGACTAGGCAGCGCAGGCTTGCATGGACAACTCGATCCTATGGTCAGACGTGAAGTGATGAACCCAGTGTTGGTAAAAAGTGAAGACATAAACTGCAATGGCAAACTTCCAGCCGGAGACAAAACAGGAGGCCCGAGGAGCCGAAGAAACAGGAACACAACAGGCAACATCCATAAAACAATGATCTGACAAACACAAGACGCATGAGGTGAATATAAATAGACAGTGGTAATGCACAACAACTGTCGCTGATTTCCCCGGAGGATAATCAGCGACCACGCCCACACACACACACACACACACATTCATTCATAAAATACACACACACAGTGCAAGGGAGCGTCAATTAATTCCTCAACCGTGACAATTGCATTCAATTATGAATGTGATATTGCGTAGCTTGTCAGTGTTAGTGTTTTTATCAATGCCATTTTTGTTTTTGTTATTTCATCACATAGCACTAGTCAACTAAATCAATGTAACATGGCAAAGATTAATGCACTTTTGGAAGTTGAATGTAAAGGAAATGTAATTTATGTGGTCTAATGTGATGTTCATGTTCTTGTTCATGAGGAAAGTCAAGTCACCTTTATTTATATAGCGCTTTAAACAAAATACATTGCGTCAAAGCAATTGAACAACATTCATTAGGAAAACAGTGTGTCAATAAAGCAAAATGATAGTTAAAGGCAGTTCATCACTGAATTCAGTGATGTCATCTCTGTTCAGTTTAAATAGTGTCTGTGCATTTATTTGCAACGATAGTTATAAGTCAACGATATCGCTGTAGATGAAGTGACCCCAACTAAGCAAGCCAGAGGCGACAGCGGCAAGGAACCGAAACTCCATCGGTGACAGAATGGAGAAAAAAACCTTGGGAGAAACAAGGTCATTACAGAGGATCTGTATCTGGGGCTCTAGTTGTCCTGGTCTCCGCTGTCTTTCAGGGATGTAGAGGTTCTTTCTAGGTGCTGATCCACCATCTGGTCTGGATACGTACTGGATCCGGGGGACTGTAGTGACCCTCTGATCTGGATACAGATTGGATCTGGTGGCTACGGTGACCTCGGAATAAGAGAGAAACAGAATAATTTTAGCGTAGATGCCATTCTTCTAATGATGTAGCAAGTACATCAGGTGTTATGGGAAGTGTTCCCGGTTCCGGTTTACCTAATTAATGCAGCCTAAAAATCCTTTAACGGATTTGGATATTAAAAGCATATTAGTATGTTATGTGTGAGCCAGGTTAAAGAGATGGGTCTTTAATCTAGATTTAAACTGCACGAGTGTGTCTGCCTCCCGAACAATGTTAGGTAGGTTATTCCAGAGTTTAGGCGCCAAATAGGAAAAGGATCTGCCGCCCGCAGTTGATTTTGATATTCTAGGTATTATCAAATTGCCTGAGTTTTGAGAACGTAGCGGATGTAGAGGATTATAGAGCTCATTCAAATATTGAGGTGCTAAACCATTCAGGGCTTTATAAGTAATAAGCAATATTTTAAAATATATACGATGTTTGATAGGGAGCCAGTGCTGTGTTGACAGGACCGGGCTAATATGGTCATACTTCCTGGTTCTATTAAGAACTCTTGCTGCTGCATTTTTGACTAGCTGTAGTTTGTTTACTAAGCGTGCAGAACAACCACCCAATAAAGCATTACAATAATCTAACCTTGAGGTCATAAATGCATGGATTAACATTTCTGCATTTGACATTAGCATAGGCCATAATTTAGATATATTTTTGAGATGGAAAAATGCAGTTTTACAAATGCTAGAAACGTGGCTTTCTAAGGAAAGATTGCGATCAAATAGCACACCTAGGTTCCTATGATTAAACCCTCTGTTTTTTCAGAATTTAGCAGTAAGAAATTACTCGTCATCCAGTTTTTTAGATCGACTATGCATTCCATTAGTTTTTCAAATTGGTGTGTTTCACCGGGCCGCGAAGAAATATAGAGCTGAGTATCATCAGCATAACATTGAAAGGTAACACCATGTTTCCTGATGATATCTCCCAAGGGTAACATATAAAGCGCGAAGAGTAGCGGCCCTAGTACTGAGCCTTGAGGTACTCCATACTGCACTTGTGATAGATATGATACATCTTTATTCACTGCTACGAACTGATGGCGATCATATAAGTACGATTTAAACCATGCTAATGCACTTCCATTAATGCCAACAAAGTGTTCAAGTCTATGCAAAAGAATGTTGTGGTCAACTGTGTCAAACGCAGCACTAAGATCCAATAAAACTAATAGAGAGATACAACCACTATCAGATGATAAGAGCAGGTCATTTGAACTCTAAGGAGAGCAGTCTCAGTACTATGATACGGTCTAAAACCTGACTGGAAATCCTCACATATACAATTTTTCTCTAGGAAGGAATATAATTGTGAGGATACCACCTTTTCTAGTATCTTGGACAGAAAAGGGAGATTCGAGATTTGTCTACAATTAACTAGTTCTTTGGGGTCAAGTTGTGTTTTTTTGATGAGAGGCTTAATAACAGCCAGTTTGAAGGTTTTGGGGACATATCCTAATGACAATGAGGAATTAATAATAGTCAGAAGAGGATCTATGACTTCTAGAAGCACCTCTTTTAGAAGCTTAGATGGTATAGGGTCTAACATACATGTTTTTGGTTTAGATGATTTAACAAGTTTATACAATTCTTCCTCTCCTATAGTAGAGAATGAGTGGAACTGTTTCTCGGGGGGTCTATAGTGCACTGTCTGATGCAATACTGTAGCTGACGGCTGAATGGTTGCAATTTTATCTCTAATAGTATCGATTTTAGAAGTAAAGTAGTTCATAAAGTCATTACTGCTGTGATGTTGGGAAATGTCAACACTTGTTGAGGCTTTATTTTTCGTTAATTTAGCCACTGTATTGAATAAATACCTGGGGTTATGTTTGTTTTCTTCTAAAAGAGAAGAAAAGTAATCGGATCTAGCATATTTTAATGCTTTTCTGTAGGATAGGTTACTTTCCCGCCAAGCAATACGAAATACCTCTAGTTTTGTTTTCCTCCAGCTGCGCTCCATTTTTTGGGTTGCTCTCTTTAGGGTGCGAGTATGCTCATTATACCATGGTGTCATACTGGTTTCCTTAACCTTCATTAAGCATAAAGGAGCAACTGTATTTAAAATGCTAGAAAAGAGAGAGTCCATAGTTTCTTTTACATCATCAAGTTGTTCTGAGGTTTTGGATGTGCTAAGGAATTGGGATACATCAGGAACTTAAAAAGGATAACTTAAAAAGCAGTCTTTTGTGGTAGAAGTGATGGTTCTTCCATACTTGTAACAAGAAGTAGAAATTACAATTTTGGCTATATGAAGTTTGCACAAAACTAAATAATGATCTGAGATATCATCACTTGGCTGCATAATTTCAACAATATCAACATCAATTCCATGTGACAGTATTAAATCTAGAGTATGATTTCGACAATGAGTAGGTCCTGAAACGTGTTGTCTAACCCCAATAGAGTTCAGAATGTCTATAAATGCTGATCTCAATGCATCTTTTTCATTATCAACATGGATATTAAAATCACCAACTATTAAAACTTTATCTGCAGCCATCTTTATCTTGAAGCCTGCCCTCTGAGAAATCCTGAAAACGTTGTTATAAATTGAATCAACACCTCCCCATTTGCCTTTTAAATGCGGCTTATGTTTATAACAGTAATCTTGGGGGGTGGACTCATTTAAAATAATGTAATCATCAGCCAGGTTTCTGTCAAACAGAGCACATCTAGATTATGATCAGTGATCATATTATTTACAAAAAGTGTTTTCGTAGAAAGGGATCTGTTATTCAATAAGCCAGGCTTTATCATTTGTTTATCCATATTGCATCTGTGTTTTATTTGTTGAAACTCAATTAAATTGTTTATCTTAACTTGGTTTGGACGTTTTTTTGTATTTTCTAGTTCGGGGAACAGACACAATCTCTATAGTGTGATATCTAGGTAAAAGAGTCTCTATGTGCTGAGAATTAGCTGACCTCTGTGACGTGAGGCAGCTAGCAGACGGTCGGTTTAGCCAGTCTGTCTGCTTCCTGACCTGGGCCCCAGTTAGTCAAGTATAAACACGAAGACTATTTGCCATATTTCTAGAGAGAAGAGTGGCGCCACCCCAGGAGGGATGAAGACCATCTCTTTTCAACAGGTCAGGTCTGCCCCAAAAGCTTGTCCAATTGTCTATGAAACCTATGTTATTCTGTGGGCACCACTTAGACATCCAGCCATTGAGTGATGACAATCTGCTATGCATCTCGTCACCACGGTAAGCAGGGAGGGGACCAGAGCATATTACAGTGTCTGACATCGTGCTTGTAAGTTCACACACCTCTTTAATGTTATTTTTAGTGATCTCCGACAGGTGAAGTCGAACATCATTAGCAGCCGCATGAATAACAATCTTATTGTATTTACATTTAGCATTAGCCAGCACTTTTAAATTTGCCAAGATGTCAGGCGCACTGGCTCCCGGTAAACATTTGAATATGGTGGCTGGTCTCTCTATATTCCCGTTCCGTACAATAGAATCACCAATAACTAGAGCACTTTTATCAAGTTTCTCAGTGGGTGCATCACTGAGTGGGGAGAACCTGTTTAATGTTTTGATCGGAACAGAAGAGCGATGTTTTGACCCACGACTACGCTGCCTCACCGTCACCCAGTTGCCCTGCTGCAGGGCTCTGTTGCCAGAACCGAACAATGTACAGGAATCCCTGAGCTAGACGCATCCAAAGCCGTATCTAGAGCCCTAACATTCTTACTGTCCTCAATTAAAGTTTGGATGCGTGTCTCTAACTCTGAAATCTTCTCTGTAACCCTAACTATTTCCCTGCATTTATCACGTTAATCCCTCATCTGTGACAGAGATAGATAAACTGTACATGTGACAAGAGGTGCAAATAACAATAGCAGGAAAAGCCATTACTCACTGTGCTTGATGAAATATTCTTACCACAGTTGTTTGATGAACTTGTGAAAAACTTTCCGGTCAAATATTGTGAAAAAAATGAAATGTTATGTTATTGCTGTAATTATGTTGGCTTTGCGAAGATACTTCTTTTTATTATTATTTTTCTGAGACTAAAAAATTCTAAACGCTTCTCCTCCTAGGTCTTTAAAGCCACAAGCCCCAAACTCGGCAGACACCTGCGGGATAGAGCGGTGGTGTGTGCTATATCTTTTCAGAGTGATCAGACTTAAAGTTTTTTTTAAATTAATTTTTAAATGTTTAATACATTACCCATAGACATTGTCTGAGAAAAATTGCGCCCCATACCCGGTCTAAGGTTTCATTTCACTTTTAAATCGGTAAATTTAAATTGGTGTTACCTAAAGTAAATAATACAATTTCCCTCAAACTGACAAGCTAAACCAACATATCTGATTATTACAGGGGTCAGGGCTCATTAATAATTGATTTCTGGGCAGAGAGCAGTCAGAAAGACAGAAGAATCACGGCTTGTCAGCTCAGGCATTGTCTCCACGGAGCTCACAACGAGCGAATTTATTCTTATTTAAGACCTTTTTAAATTAAATTATATCGGCGATTGCACGCAATCTACCCGTTCGAACACACCAAGAGCTAAATTCAGATGTTTCTGAACTGTTTAAAGTAATAACATGATATATTCGCGGCAGCCAACTGGCCGCGAGCTCGCGATGTATTTCTCTGAACACTTGAAGTCCACATAGAGAATTTCAGCCTTTCACATTAAAACACTGCAGCGAAATGGCACAAAACAATTAGAAGAATATATTATATACATGAAAATGAGTGTTTATATGTGCTTGTGAGATTTTCTCTGTCAGGCTGAAGGTCACAGCGAATGATCGGCGCTGCACAACAAAATAGGGAACTACTGCGACCAAAATGGTCACAAATGCATCACTGATTATTTTTGTACCTACTTATGTGTTATGCTATGATTTAATATGAGCATTTATTAAAACAGAAATGTGTATTTTAAGAATACGTTTTATAACGTGCTCCGAGCATTGCATTCAACACATCAAGTTGGCTTCAGCCCCGCGATGCGGGAAAGCTGAACTGAGCAGCTGGTGACTCGCGCTGTGTTCGGTCTGCACGAGAGAGCCGCGTCTCACGAACAGCAACACTGAACCGAGCTCTCCTTCAGGACGCTCACGTCCTCCTGCACCTGAACGAACAAATACAAATCGCAGTTTAAATAAACAGAAAAAAAGAGCAAAAAGCGAAAGAGCTCAATTCAGCACCGCGGTGTTCTGGTGTTCAGGGAGCAAGCAGAGAAAAGTCTTCTTGCTTATGTACCGACAGCAAATAAATACAAAAGACTTTTCTCCAATCCAAGATGGCGCCGCACATGGCTGCTTCAGTGCTTGGCTCTCCAGTGTTTGTACTGTTTTTGTTCGTTTTTCCTGTTTTTTGTTTAACAAACACGATCAGTTTCACCAGGGATGAACTGCTGAACATTCGGCAGAACACACCACATGATATTTTTCCGGATTTCTATTATACAGACGTTTTACTGAACATTGTTATCGGAGGAGCAGCGGCGCTGATCAAGCGCTTCAGGACGCGCAGACGGGGAAAGCGAGCGGGAGCGCTCGTCAGACTCAGGAAGCGCGGATTTCGAACGCCGTTGCCTAGCATCCATCTCGCAAATCTCCGCTCTCTACCCAACAAAACGGACGAACTCCTTCTGCTCTCTCGGACAAATAAGGATTTCTCTCACTCTGCTGCTCTGTGTTTCACGGAAACCTGGCTGAATGACGCCATACCGGACAGCGCACTCCATCTGCCGGGCTTTCAGCTGTTTAGAGCGGATCGCGACGCAGAATCAACGGGGAAATCGCGCGGCGGCGGGACATGCTTTTACATCAATGAATGGTGGTGTACAGATGTAACTGTGTTAAAGAAGATGTGCTGTCCTGATCTAGAAACGCAGTTTATCAACTGCAAGCCGTTCTATTCGCCGCGGGAGTTTCACTCGCTCATTCTGGTTAGTGTTTACATTCCACCTCAAGCGCAAGTAAGTCTGGCTTTACAGAAACTCGCTGATCAGATCACAGACACAGAACAACAACACCCGGACTCTGTTTTAATCATTCTTGGGGACTTTAATAAAGCCAATCTCTCCCGTGAACTGCCAAAATACAGACAGCATGTTACCTGTCCCACCAGAGACAGTAATATACTGGATCACTGTTACACCACAATAAAGGATGCATATCACTCTGTTCCACGAGCAGCTTTGGGACGTTCTGATCACTGTCTGGTTCATCTTATACCGACCTACAAGCAGAAACTTAAATCTGCTAAACCTGTAGTAAAGACTGTGAAGAGATGGACCAGCGAAACAGAGCAGGATTTACAATCTTGTTTTGACATCACAGACTGGAGCGTTTCTGAAGCTGCTACCACCGATCTGGACGAACTCACAGAGACTGTAACATCCTATATTAGTTTCTGTGAGGATATATGCATTCCTACCAGGACTTATTTAACATTCAACAATGATAAGCCATGGTTTACAGTAAAACTCAGACACCTTCGTCAGGCCAAAGAGGATGCCTACAGAAATGGGGACAGGGTCTTGTACAATCAGGCCAGGAACACACTGAACAAAGAGATTAGAGCGGCTAAAAAGACCTATGCTAAAAAGTTGGAAGACCAGTTTACTTCCAACGACTCTACTTCAGTTTGGAGAGGACTGAGAGCCATCACAAACTACAAGACACCATCCCCTTGCACTGAGGCTAATCAACGACTTGCTAACGACCTGAATGAGTTTTATTGTAGATTTGAAACCCCCAACACCCACTCTGACCATCTCCCTACACAACCATTAACACCTCCTGCAATCCCCCTCTCCATACCTCCTGCTCTTCAAATCTGTGAAGATGATGTGCGCCAGGTCTTCAAGAAAAACAAAAGAAGAAAAGCACCAGGCCCAGATGGCGTTACACCAGCCTGTCTGAAAATCTGTGCTGACCAGCTGGCCCCCATCTTTTCACAGATCTTCAACAGATCTCTGGAGTTGTGTGAAGTGCCTTCCTGCTTCAAACGCTCCACCATAATCCCCATTCCAAAGAAACCCAAGATAACAGGACTTAACGACTACAGACCTGTGGCTCTAACGTCTGTCGTCATGAAGTCGTTTGAAAAACTGGTTCTGGCTTATCTGAAGGACATCACTGGACCCTTACTGGACCCCCTGCAGTTTGCGTACCGAGCAAATAGGTCCGTGGATGATGCAATCAACATGGCATTGCACTTCATCCTGCAACATCTGGACAAAACAGGGACTTATGTGAGGATCCTGTTTGTGGACTTTAGTTCGGCTTTCAACACCATCATCCCAACAACCCTCCAAACCAAACTGACCCAGCTCTCTGTTCCTAGCTCTATCTGTCAGTGGATCGCCAGCTTTCTGACAGATAGGCAACAGTTAGTGAGACTGGGGAAATTCATGTCAAACAGCTGCTCCACCAACACTGGTGCCCCTCAGGGATGTGTTCTCTCCCCTCTGCTCTTCTCCCTGTACACCAACGACTGCACCTCTAAAGACCCCTCTGTCAAGCTCCTGAAGTTTGCAGACGATACTACAGTCATCGGCCTCATCCAGGACGGTGACGAGTCTGCTTACAGACAGGAGGTTGAGCAGCTGGCTGTCTGGTGCAGTCTTAACAACCTGGAGCTGAACACGCTCAAAACAGTGGAGATGACTGTGGACTTTAGGAGAAACCCCCCTGCACTTTCCCCACTCACCATCATGAACAGCACTGTGGCTGCAGTGGAGTCATTCAGATTCCTGGGAACCACCATCTCTCAGGACCTGAAGTGGGACAATCACATTGGCTCCATTGTGAAAAAAGCCCAACAAAGGTTGTACTTCCTTCGCCAGCTGAGGAAGTTTAACCTGCCACAGGAGCTGTTGAAACAGTTCTACTCAGCCGTCATTTAGTCAGTCCTGTGTACTTCAATTACTGTCTGGTTTGGTTCAGCTACAAAATCAGATATCAGAAGACTACAGAGAACTGTTCGGACTGCTGAAAGGATTATTGGTGCTCCCCTGCCCACCCTCCAAGAACTGTACACATCCAGAGTGAGGAAAAGGACTCAGAAAATCACTCTGGATCCCTCACATCCAAGTCACCCCATCTTTGAACTTTTGCCATCTGGCCGGCGCCTCAGAGCCGCAAATACAAGAACAGCAAGGCACAAGAATAGTTTCTTCCCCCAGGCAATCTACCTCATGAACAGTTAAATGTTTCCCACTTAAACGTATGCTTATGCAAAAATGTGCAATATCCTTATATTTATTTGTTACCCCTCCATCCTAGAACATTCCTGCATCTCACTCAATCCTATTCCATTATCATTTATAGCACAATTGTTTATACACTTATTTATTTGCCAATTTGTAATTCTCCTGTAAATTTTTTTTTTTTTTTTTTTTTGTCTGTGTGTTGTTGTCTCTGTTTACTGGAAGCTTATGTCACTAAAACAAATTCCTTGTATGCGCAAGCATACTTGGCAATAAAGCTCTTTCTGATTCTGATTCTGATTCTGAAAATATGTCGAAATACCCGACAGAAAGTCACATAGATTGATCGGCGCTGCACAACATGGTAAAGCCATTTATATATTTTTTAAGAGCTTCTTAAAATACAATATTACTCCGAATGCACACAATCCACCCATTAGAACACAACAAGAGCAAAATCCAGGGGTTTTTGAGCCGTGTATGTGTGCAAAATGCAATATTTGACATCGCGAAGGAAAAAAAAAGTCACATGACAGCCGCATATCGGGGCGAGATCGGACAAATAAATACACATTTCATTCACACTGACAAACTAAACCAACATATGTTATTATTACCGGGTCAGATCTCATTAATGTCTCTGGCCAAAGAACAGAGAGAAAGACATGAGAAATGAGCGCTTCATCATCTCAGTCAGAATAAAAGCATTTTTATATTTTTAAAGAGCTTCCAAAAATAATATCACAGCGAATGCACAAATCCACCCATTAGAACACAACAAGAGCAGATTTCAGGTGTTTTTGAGCTGTTTATGTGTGCAAAATGAAATATAATTTGACGGCGTGATACAGCTTATGAATACTGGAAGGAAAAAAAGTCACGACAGTCTTTTAAAACCCTCTGGAGTCGATTAACGCATAGCGTTTTGATTCATTTTCTCCTGATATACCCGAAAATTACTTAAATTACACCTTCAGTTTTAATCGTACAGATAAGAGCAATACTTCAATTGAATCTGTAAAGGGTCTACGTTTTTTTGGATACAAACATAATAACAACAAAACTTTGTGCACTTATAAAATAAAGATAACAAACAAGGTGTGCTGTCTGCAGCCTTTGTCTGCGCTGATCTTCATTTACAAACACGTCATTAAAATGTAACTCCATGAATACTCAACGAAGAGACATGAGAGATATATCTATAGAAAGCTTGACATGTCTACTTTTAAACAAAACAAGTGCTGCCGAACAAATATTCTGTGATAACGTAAACCATATCAAAACGCGATGTCCTTTTTTCACGTCTCCCTTCATTGTATCTAACGTGTATGGAAGGCCAAGAGGGTCAAATATGGAAGGCCAAGAGGGTCAAATACACGTGAATTTTAACGCGTCAACAACACGTTAAATACGTGTATTTCACGTGTAGACAACATGTGTAAAATCAGCGCGTATTGAACGTGTATTTCACATGTTAAATACACGTTAAATACACGTGCAATACACGTGAAGTACGCATTAAAAATCAGTTTGAACGGGTCAATGTCATTGGCTGCTGAGGACTTGGGTCAAACCACTTCTGTGAGCTTAGAGGGGTGTACCATTCATAGACAGGCAACCACCATTTAACATGCTATAGATCAGCTTATTCAGCCTTATTATTTAGTCTTTTTTCTTTTCTTTTTTTTGTATAGCCTATAGAAATAATATATTTAAGTTTCAGTTTTATGAAATATTTATTTTTTAATAAATATAAATTAAAATTTTGTGGTGATAGTATAAAGTTTATAAAAGATACAGTATTTTGTAATGAAACAGGACTTTTTGTTTAGCTCTTGACTCGCCGAAGTATACTATATATAGTGTCCCTTCTTTAATTTTTCAGTACTGTGTGATAACTTAAATATGTTGTCAGTACTATTAAAATAAGATCAAATTGAATGGTATTTAGGAGATTATAGTTTTTGCATGTCTTATTTCGCATTCAGCTCGACAACCCTGTCCTAGCTGTTATCATAGCCTAGGCTTTTTATTAAAAAGGAAAACAGCAAGGGACCATGGAAAACGACTGTTGCAGGTGTATTTTTTTATGGTATTATTTTTTATTTTTTTTTGGCAGCGGGGCAACTCAAGAATGTTGGGCACACAAGTACTGTGGCTCTTTTGACCCATGGCCAAGATGGCCAAGCCAACATCAAAGTTAGTTCACTAACTTTTAATTCTAGTTAATTAATAGTATTAACAAGATGACCCGTCGAATTCATTTCGGAAGCTATGACTGATGGATGTATATTTAGTCCAGTGCCTGTATATAAGTATTGATTATAATATAATATAATTAGTATTGACCAAGTTCAGAGGCTTTCATATGTGGATAAACTTACTATGTTGTGTATTTTAATCAGTTTCAATTTGAAAATAACTTTCATATATATATATTTTTTTAACTGTGTTAACCTAACTGAGACTTGTTATAGCACTTATATATCATTGCTCTTTTTGTTGTCTTTGATTGTTTCCACTGTCCTCATCTGTAAGTCGCTTTGGATAAAAACATCTACTAAATGAATAAATGTAATAAATGTAATGTAATATTGATTTAATGGATTTATTGTAATTTGATTTTAAAAAGTGCCATGAATTTTTTGCATTTGGAGGCGGGGGGGGGGGGGGAGGGGGGGAGGTGGGGGGATACAATTTTATAATAAATCTTTGAAAACCAAAACCTGGATTTAATTTTTTTATGTTATTATAGCCTAAAGATGCTATGTAAAAGTTTGAAAAAAAAAAGGTTTGGTTTTCATCTTGCCACTTTCTTGGTAAAGAAAACACATTTTTTACTCAAGTTAATCAAAATGAATTTATTGCGTTTTGGAACCAAACTCTTCATATATATTTTTTTTCAGTGGTGCAAATGTAATTAGACAAATAAATAAAATCATAATGTTCATTTTTAATATTTTGTTGAGAATCCTTTGCAGGCAATGATTGTCTTAAGTCTGGAACTTATGGACATCACCAAGACTGGGTTGCCTCATTGCGATGCTCTCCTAGGCCTTTACTGCAGCTGACTTCAGTTGTTGTTTGCTTGTGGGTGTCAGCATTTGGTCCGGATATTCCAGTTTTTTGCCACTAGAGGCCCCCATTGTGTTTTTTTTGGTCAGACCCTTTTGTTTTTTTCTGTTTCTCGTTATCATTTGCACCTGTGCCTTGTTTCCTTTGCATATATATAAACCCTTAGTTTGCCTTAGTTCTTTGCTCTGTGTTTGAATGTTAACACCCAGCCTAAGCGAGGCTGTGAACCTTAGATGCTCCAGTTGGATTCTCTGTTTTGGTACACTATTTTTTGTACTTGTTTTTTGGATAATCTTTTGAGACTTTTTGCTGTACCTACTACTTTGTGAATATACCTTTTTTCTGAGTGGATTACCTGTTTTTTTGACCCATGCCATCACGTTGCCTTCACCATGTTTCACAGAAGATGTTGTATGATTTGGATCATGAGCTGTTCTCAAGCCTTCTCTTCTCGTCATTTCAGGTACAGACTGATCTTAAATTCATCTATCCAAAGAAATCTACTCCAGAAGTTGTCTGCCTTTTTAGATGTTTTTTGGCAAAGTCTAATCTGACCTTTCCATTCTCGAGGTTATGGTTTGCACCTTGTGGTGAGTCCTCTGTTTTTGCTCTCGTGAAGTCTTCTATTGATTATAGACTTTGGCAGTGACGCGCCTACCTCCTAGAGAGTGTTCTTCTCTTGGCTGGATGTTGTCAAAGGGTTTTCTTTATCATGGAAAGGACTTTCCAATCCTCATCACCAGTTTCTCAGAATGTACCAAACTGTTAATTTGGCCACTCCTAATGTTCCTGCAATCACTCTGATGGATTTGTTTTGTTTTTAAAGCCTAACAATTGTCTGTTATACTTGTTTGGAGAGCTCCTTTGACCACATGATGTGGGTTCACAGCAACAAATTCCAAATGCAAATGGCACAGTTAGAATCAACTCAAGACCTTTTACCTGTTTAAAACTGTCACTCATGTTTTTGAACAGACTTTCTAGTGCATATATATTTACAGTAGGAAATTTACTAAATATATTCATGGAACATGATCTTTACTCAATATCATAATGATTTTTGGCATAAAAGGAAAATAAATAGTTTTTTTGGCTATTGCTAAAAATATAACTTAAGACGTATAACTCAAGGTTTTGTGGTCCAGGGTCACATTTGATTTGTTAAATGAGTTTTTAAAAGAGGTAAATGATTGTGTGTGAATCAGATTCAGTTGGTCAGGTTACACCCAGATGGCGCATCTTACCCACTGACTCAGATCAATTTACTCCTAAACTTGGGCAAATTGAGCCACGGGAACACTTTCTTATAAGAAGCCATATTTTTTAGAAGCTTTCGTCATAGATACATTTTGATCATTTAAAATGATAAGAAGCATCCTGAAATTACTTTCACTGTACTTCTCTTGTGTCATGCTTTCATTGTACTTTTCCTTATCTTGAGGACCACATAAGTAAAATATGGCTCATCTTACACATAGGCGGAAATTGCGGGGGGGTTGGGGGGTTCCGGACCCCCCCTATCTGAGGGTTGTCCCCCCCTAAAATATAATTGAAATATGTGTATTTTAAATAATATAATGATATATAGTTAAACTAATTGTGTAAGTAGTAAAACAATACAAATGCAAACGGAGTAACAACAAAAAAAGTTTTAAACATCTTGAGTTCCCCCTGCTTTGCCTCACATTGCTTTGGTCCACTGCCTGCTCCCCTTTTACCTCACCACCACCGACACACACACAGTCCGGTCCGGTGCGAGAAAACAATGTGTTTCAGTAGTTGTGGAACTCCATAAGTCAAGCTTACTTTATTCACATTACGGATGACGTGATTATTTTCTCTTTAATATAGATGAGTCATTAATAAATCGTGTCCAAAAATATATTATTGTGTACCAATTTACTTTTGTCACCGATGTAGTCTGCGCTGTTAGTGATTTATAACGTATACCCTGGTTTTATACAGGCGTTTAGCTTGTTTAATAACATCTTACACACACCCATAGTGTACGCATATACAAGTCTTGTACGTTAAATTAGTGCGGGTGCTCATTTAGATTTTCCTGCGTTCACTATTTAGTAGGTTTCAGTGGCGGCTCGTCGGGTGAAGGGGAGGCACAGTTTCCCCCAAACTTTGAGGTGAAAATGAGGAAGATTTAATGTTAATAAAATTCACTATTCATTTCAGTTTATGTCTCAGAATGTATATAATTTTGTTTGTAATTTCACAGTTGTAATAATACCATTACATGAAAGATCCGCTTTTCTATCATGAATGTGGCGAATCTGCTGATGTAATTACACCGCTAAGTGAAAGAGAAGGGGAAGGGGAGGGGGAGGCCAGGGGAACCAATCAGCATCAAGTGTTTACTTTCAGCGCTGAGGAGTGCTGAGAAAAGTAACATCATAGAGGAGGCTAGTCTCCCTTCTGGAATATCAACCAACCATCATAGAGACATAAATTACGTGCTATTAGTTTGAACCTGTTTTTATACAGTCTATGGTTTGAATGTCTCCCTGAGCGGCTGGGATGATAATTTACTAAGTATTTATAATTAGTATCGATATTGAATATATTTTCTTTACGGTTTCTTACTAAAAGCCACCAAAAAGGCATTTTAAAGTGGTTAAACAAATAATAATCGGCAGGGATCAATCTGGTCAATCTGGTCGGTTTATTTCATTAAATATAGTTAATCTAATATAACATCATACTAAGAGTGCAGTTGTTCTCCAGATATTAGCATAACAAATGTGATTTAGATTTTTATAAAAATTGAATAAACAAGAAGTTAATATTAAGTGCATTTTAGGCACCATATTGCCTGTATTAGCACAAATTAGTCATTGACGTAATAAATTATTATTTTTTGTTTTTTCCCCTCACTTTCACTTCTATACCGATCTCACTATACAGTTGTGTGAGGGTGTATGTCTAAGAGTGTGTATGCTTTCATTTTGCTATGCATGGCAAATGTTTTTATATATGCATGTTTTAATTATAACTGTGGAACAACAACATTGCTATTAAATGTGCTATATAAATAAATAAAAGTTGAAGTTAAGTTCAAATTCCATTGTATTTTGGTGGCTTGATTGTGTAAACAACTTCAAAAAAAAAAATGTTTTGAAGAATGTTTTGGTCAATTTAGTCAGCTTTTTCATTGAACCAGAAAGAAACTTTGAGAAGAAGGATAATGGAACGGTCTCCATGCAATAGTAAGGCTTTCCTCTCTGTACACATATCCTTAAGTACAATTTTGCCTGTTTTATTGGTGTCCCCTTCAAAACTTGCTCGTGAGAAATGTTATGTTTATTGTCCCCCCCAACATTTATATGAGATTTTCGCCCCTGATCTTACCCCACTTCCCTCTACATATGAATGCTCATGGGGATCCAATTTGCATCAATGATTTCCTTTGGTTAGTAAAGAACTGACAGGAAAGTGCAGGGAGAGACTAGGGGAATAGGATCTAAGTACCAGGGTGGTTACCAAAATGTTGAAGGTTTAACCCTTGGAGCCGGTTGCACCAGCTGGACGTATACTGGTTGTAAGACTAGGTTGGATGTAAAATGCACTTTAAATCATGCATAGAATTTATAACCATTGCACCATCTCAGCATAAATCTTACATCTAGTCAGAGACAAGTCAAGTCACCATTTTTTATATACCACTTTTTACAATATAGATTGTAACAGAGCAACTGAACAGCATTAAATAGGAAAAAAGTGTGTCAATAAAGCAAAAATGGCAGTTCATCATTGAATTCAATGATGTCATCATCCAGCTCAGTTCAGTTTAAATAGTATCTGTGCAATCAAGGCAACGAAATCGCTGATAAATAAGTGTCCCCAACTAAGCAAGCCAGAGGCGACAGCGGTGAGAGGTAGGTGTAAAGTGAAAAGTCATGATTTGCTAAGACATAATTAGTTTATAGGATTCACATCTGTTTAGTTAATTATTACTGCAGTTATAACTGTAATGTTTATGGTCTTTTCGGGAAGGATAACCGATATCAATCTCGAAGCTCAGTGTAGACTACCACAATGCCGTCAGTATAGCCTAATTGACCTATTAAAAAACTATATATCTGTACAGCATGTAATTATGCAGTAAAATATAACATATAATATAACATAACTGTACCATTCGACTTGCTAGGGAGGACAGTATAAATGCTAGGAAATATTTAACATTTTTAATTTCATTCATTATTTGTAGCATGCCTAAATGCCATTCAATAATTGCAGTAAGTTTTGTGCTTTGTTACTTTTGATGAGAAATAAAGCTTTCAAATTTTGTCAGTTTTATCACAAAATACAAACAACAAATGTTTTTGATTTAAAAAAACAAACAAACAAAAAAACAATCTGTAGTTTAAAAAGGCAATGGGTAAGGAAAATTTATTACGCAAGATATGTATGCTGCATGTTTTTGAATATTACATGGAAACTTTATGTAAATTAACATGTATTTGTTTTGTGGATGACTTTGATTCAGAGAATGCAAAAAGTCAAAAAGGCAGAAATGTGAAGAGCATGGCATCTGTACTGTAGGGGAACTACAGTTGAACCCCGTAGAGAGACCAATATGCAAAATGAAGACCAGCAGTCAAATTCAAGTTCAATCAGTTGACAGAGAGTTTACCAAGTTCTCCACACTTCCAAAGGCCATATAAATTTAATAAGATAAGCCAGCATTATAATGCAGAAACACTAGTAGGCCTACTTATAGCAGAGTCCATTTTCCTGTAGAGTTTAGCTCCAATCCTAATCAAACTCTGAACAAGCTAATCAATGTCTTTAGGATTACTAGAAAGTTAATAGCAGGGGAGTTTGATCAAGGTTGGAACTAAACTTAACATGTAAATGGACCTCCAGGGCAAGAGCTGAGAACCCCTGACTTGCAGGATGATCTGTTGATGTCATTTCCGAGGCCGCACCCACCATTGAGGTCACCAAGGTCCGGACCTTGGTATTTTTCCGATAACAGAAGTTGTAAAATAAATAATTCTGCTTTGGTGCTGCAAGGATAAAAAGCCAAGATAACAGATATTCTCGTCTGAGATCCCTCACGGTAGGGTGTGCGATATTGTGTGTGACAATATCGTAATTGTTGTTTTAACGATGTGCAATTTTGACATGATTGAGTATTTTGCAAAAAACATTTAAAACACCCCATACATAGTGCATAAATCACGTAAAGACTAGAAAGTTATTTCACTGCATGATTCAGTCTATTAAAATGCATTTAAAATGAATACAGATGCAAGACATGGGAACAGAAAATGTATATGGCTGCATCCGAAAACTTCGCTGCTGTATCAGGCAATGACTTTGCAGGCAGCGTTTTTGCACGAAAGCACATCATGAAACTGATTTCAGACAGGCTTCTGAGGCAGTGTAACGGTTTAATGATCTACAAGAAAATATAGAGAGCTTTGCTGATAACTAAGTGGATACTTCATTACTGCAATAATTAACTTAATTTCTCACTAGAAATGACACAAAAAGTGGAAAAGTTTGATCAAAAACATTTACACACAAACTGACCACCAACAGCAACTTTCAGACGCCATCTTTATTTTTTGTGTTAACTGTCACAGAATCATAGACAGTAACATCTCGGTTACGTATGTAACCTTGGTTCCCTGAATAGGGAACGAGATGCTGCGGTGACGTAAGCATATATATACCTGGTGCCGCGCGCCATTTACCTCAGATTTCATGACGAAGAAGAAAGCTATCAAGGTACGGCACGGCCAGAACCGCAGCATCTCGTTCCCTATTCAGGGAACCAAGGTTACATACGTAACCGAGATGTTCCCTTTCATAGGTCACTTCGATGCTGCGGTGACGTCACCACGTATGGGAACGCTACACCATCACGCCTGACGTACCTGATAGCTTGGATCCAAGGAAGCATCTGGTCAAGCGGAGAGAACCCGGGAGCCAGGAGCCACCCTCACATCCAGACTGTAAGACCTGATAAAAGTGCTCGGTGAGGACCAGCCTGCCGCAGCACAGATATCATCCATAGAAGATCCACTGAGAAAGGCTTGAGAAGAAGCCACTGCTCTCGTGGAATGACCTTTTACTCCTAAGGGCGAAGCGAGCCCGCGCGCCTCATAGGCCAAGGAAATAGCCTGCACCAGCCAATGGGACATGCGCTGTTTCATAACTGCATGGTCTTATTCTTATGTCCAAAACAGACAAACAGCTGGTCAGACTCACGCCATGGGGCAGTACGATCCACATAAGTCTTTAACGCTCTCACAGGGCAAAGACTTAGATCCCCAGACTCCGCCACAGCAGGAGAAAAAGCCTCCAGGACCACCTGCTGAAAGCGAAAGGGATAGATGCGACCTAGGGACATAAATAGGCCTTGGTCGCAACAACACCTCCACAGAGTCTGTGCTATAAAAGTCAGGATTTATCCGGAACAATTCCAAGGGCTCAAACAGATGCCCTGATAAACCATGCAACACAATGGAAAAACCCATGAAGGGACCCGCACGGGGCGGAAAGGCCTCAGCCGTCGCGCACCCTGTATGAACGAGAAACAGTGGATGACGGCCCACTGAGGCACCATTTATATATTCGTGGTAAGCTGAATGGCTGCCACGTAAACCTTAGGGTAGCTGGTGTCACTCCATCCGAAAAACGTTCCTGAAGGAACTCCAGTACTGACGCCACTGGGCAGTAAACTGGATCCATATTATGAGTTTCACACCAGGCCGTAAACAGTCTCCACTTGAAAGCATATAAGCGTCTCGTAGAAGCTGCTCTAGAATTCAGTATGGTCTCGGTAGTTTCAGCAGAAAGACCGGGACATATGAACTCACTCCGCTCAGAGGCCACGCCCACAGATTCCATAGATCTGGCCTCAGGTGCCAAATCAGTCCCTGTGCTTGTGATAATAAATCCTGTCTGAGGGGAATCTCCCATGGAGAGCCCGCTAACAGATTGATCAGATCCACAAACCACGGCTGTGTGTGTGCCACCGCGGAGCCACCAGCAGCAGCTGTTCCACCCTGTCCACCCGTATTCTGCATAATACCGCCGAAATCAGACAGATTGGGGGAAAACGCATACAAACTGGTCCTGGGCCAGTTGTGGGCTAATGCATCCAAGCCCAGGGGTGCTGGAGGGCATAGGGAGAACCAAAGCGGGTAATGTGCAGTCGTGTTTGACGCAAACAATTCCACTTCGCTTCCCCGAAAATCTGCCATAGGAGACTCACCGTTTGGGGGTGCAATCCCCACTCCGCTTGCTCCAGAGTCTGCCTGGATAGCAAATTCGCTCCAAAGTCCAACGTCCGGGGACATGAACAGCTCGGATCGATAGAATTTAGTTCTGAAAACAAAGAACACGTTTCGCCAGCCTGCACTGGGGCGAGAGAATAATCCTCTCTGATGATTCAGGTATGACACAACCGCTGTGTTGTCTGATCTGAGCAGCACATGACGGCCGATCAGCAGATTCGAGAAATACTGGAGAGCCAGAAAAACAGCCAGTAATTTCAACCTGTTTATGTGCCAACTCCCTTGACAAACAGCTCCCCAGTCGGTCAAAGACGCATCCGTCGTGACAGTCTCTCGGGAAGCGCAAATCCCCAGCCGGACTCCGGTCAGGAGAATTCGGTTGACATACATATTTTTAGCGACATCACACATCGCCGTGTCACCGGAATCGTCCGATGCGGAGACAACGGGGTGAAACATTCCATACGTAAGCCCAGGCTGTTAAATGATTCAGCACAAGATCCCCATGAGAGTGTGCTTGAGTCTGCGATTGCGCTAAACACCAGCTAATCGCCTAAAATAGTTCAAACACGAACGCCCTGGGGCCGCAACGGGGCCAGAGATCCATCCATGCACTTTGAGAAATACTGATACGCTTTGCTCTCTAAAGCGAATCTGAGGAACTTCCTGAGTGCAAGATTCAGATGGTGTAAATCCAGAATGGGTCGTAATCCGTCAGTTTTTTTATTTATTTTTATTTTTTACCACAAAATGACGGCTGTAAAAAAACCCCGCCTCCATCTGAGAGGGGTGTACTTCCTCTATAGCCCCTTTGCTCAGCAGAGTTGACATCTCCTGTCGCAGCACCGCTATTTCCATCGGCTTCGCCACCGTGGAAAGAATTCTGCGGAAAGGAGGCGGGCCTTATTGAAACTGAATGGTGTATCCATGACAAATCGTGCGTAACACCCATAGAGAAATGTCGGGCAAGCATTCACACACGGCCGAGACCATACTAGCGGTCTCAAAATTTCCGCTTCCTGCAACGCTGTCATACATGTTAAAATATCCGGGCACGAAAAGCTTGTGGCGTTCGTGCACAGGGGAAGTGTATGTATAAGAGCCGTTGCGTCTCGTTGTGTATAATCCTGAAACGTGTCCACGGCAGGAATTAGGCCAACAGATTGAACATCGGGCTTTGCCACTAGCGAAAACGGCGGCTGTGCGAGCCGTCATAAATGGGTCGTCTGTGCAGGACCCTTGAATTGCCCCTCGAATTCTGAAAGCTGGATTGCGCAGAGTGTCTGAGGGAACGTTTGGCATTACAGCTCAATCCAATGCTGCTCGAAGCACCGTTTGTTGCGAGGCAAACAATGTAGAATGTGGGGACTGCAGTGAGAGGGTTAGATGTGCATAGCAATCCAACAGCACTCTCTGGTGGAGGGCACAGTCCCTGGCAAGCATTAAGGAAAACGCATGCGTCAAACTCGCTGCGTTTCGTTGTGTATAATCCTGAAGCGTATCCACGGCAGGATTTAATCCAACAAGATAAACATTGGGCCACGCTGCTAGCGAGAACGCGGCGGCTGTGTGAACCGTCATACGCTGGCCATCTTTGCCAGCCTCCGCGCCGTCCCTCAAACTCTGAAGACTGGATTGTGCAGAGTGTCTGAGGGGGCGCGCGAATGATAGCTCAGTTAAATGACGCTCGAGGAGCCTTTGCTGCGAGACAGTCAAATGTTAGAGTGTGGAAACTGCAGTGAGAGGCTTAGATGTGCATTAGCAGTCCAACAGCGCTCTCTGGAGGCGGGCACAGTCCTAAGCAAATGTGAAGGAAAAACGCATGCGTCACATTCGCTGCGTTTCGTTGTGTATAATCCTGAAGCGTATCCACGGCAGGATTTAATCCAACAAAATAAACATCGGGCCACGCCGCTAGCGAGAACGCGGCGGCTGTGTGAACCGTCATACGCTGGCCATCTTTGCCAGCCTCCGCCTCCAGCCTCCATCTTATTTGGCCAATAAGATTGGCGGGATGGTATAGGGCTTCAGACATTCGTCACACCGAAGGTGTTCCCATACGTGGTGACGTCACCGCAGCATCGAAGTGACCTATGAAAGGGAAACAGAATCATAGACAGTTGGGCGTACTGCGCAGACTCAAACTGAGCTTGATGAAGTACATGTCACGTGAGCAACCTGTACGTCTTCTAATCTCTGTGCCAAGAGAAATCTGAATCACCCACCAAATCATGCAGAGAAGGCGAGCGTGAACTGGAGCAAATTTTGGTAAGTATTCTGATTAATTATCTCCCTTGACTTCATGCCTCCACGTCCCCCCGATAGCCTAATAGACAGTAAAAGGTTGTCTGCGAGCTTCTCCTCCTGTCCATACGGTAATTTCTCTACTGTGCGACAGAGAGTCTCTGGTTATGACGCAATCGTTAGCCTATTTTTAAAAAAAACTGCTTCTACGGGACCATAACGTAAGACGGAAGGTAATGGAGCCTTTTATACATTTTCGTATTTCTTTAGAAATAATTAATGGACAAATGGAGTCTTTAAACGCCTCAGATGTAAAGTTATTCGCTGCCAAAGTGACGCCAAAATGAATGGGAGTCAATAGAATGCTAACAGCAGGTGGGGGTCCGCTAGCCAATGGCGGCGCCCAGGGGTGCTTCAAAAAAATATGAAACCCTGCCCCCCTGGTCCTGACATCATCTGCGCGCGTTTAGATGACGTACACGTGTTTGAACAGCTGATTGAAAGAGGTCGCAGTTCACCGAACAGCACTCAACGTTAATCTTCTAAAAATATATATTTCGGCTTTTGATGTGATTTATATCCAGTTATATACCAAGACATTTTCGGAATGACGTAATTCGGTGAGTGTCGATGTAACTGTCCTCTTTTAGTAAGGACTGGAGAGTAAATCTTGTTTTTGCTAAGTCAGTGCTGGGGCATTTGTGTTTGTCTGCTTTGTCTCGGTTCTTGAGTCAGGCTGCTTAACTACTGATTTAGCCTATAACGATGGAAACAAACCTGGTATGTAACGGTATTAGCAGTTTGTGCGGATATTTCAGTTTTGTTTTTATTGTGTCGTACCGCTAAATGCTTTGTTTAATTCGTTGCTCCTCTTTGTATTAGTCAGGCTAGTTAGCAGGTAACGTTAGCTTTATCTTAATGACAGCTTCAGAGAAAACACTTCTGCTCTCACGTTTAACAGACAACAACATAAGTTATTGATTATTTTAAGAATGCTCTGTCTAGGGGAGTAACACGCAATACATACACATTTGTCAGGGTTGATTTTTTTGTAGAAAGACATCGTTTACATTAGCAGTTATTCTGAGCAAATATTCTGAGAGGGTTATACATCTATTGGTCAATTATTTTTTACCTTTATACAAACGAGTGCCAAATGTTATGAGGATAATTGTAATGTTCTTAAATATGTGGATGATATAGTTTTTCTTCCCTATCAAGCTCAAATTGTGACCACAGTCATGCACTTAAGTTTATTACATGCTGCAATGAGGCAGAGTTGAGACTAAATATAACGAAAACAAAAGAGATGGTGATTGATTTAAACAACAACAACAACCCAAAGGTGCAACCAGCGCTTATTAAAGGACAAATCAGTTGATAGAGTAGAGGAGTAAAAATACGTTGGAACCATTTTTAATGCAACCTTAAAGTTTCAACAAAATACAGAGGCTATTATCAAGAGGGTTCACCAAATAATGTTTGCCCTGAGGAAGCATTTAATAATACTTTTATTGAGAGCAATTTAAGGTTTCATTCCTATGCAGGTTTCTATCAAAAGAATAAAAATTGCCTCCAAACTGTAGTTAGGACTTACTTAGAAATTATTGGTGTGCCACTGCGGAGCCTAACTGATTATTGATTCTTATTTATAGATTTTGTAAGTGGTTGTATTTACTATGAAACATGTTGTTTTGTTGTAATCTGTAATTATGTGAAAGTGTCTGTATTAATGTGATTCAATTCTTATGTGTTTTTATGTTTATTTGGGAAGAAGTCTATGATGTGCTGCCCATGCCATACTGTAATTGCCCCCTGTTTATTTATATAAAAAATTGTAAATAAAAAGATGGTATATTATTCAAAGATGTGCATATAAATGTGTATTTCTACACGGGAATGTAAATAAATGAATTAATTATATACTTGGTATGGAGGGTCTGTTTTCGAAGAGTCACATATTTGTCAGATGACTTGAAGCAAGGTCATAATTATTAAAAAAGATTATTTAATTTTGTTGAATTTATTTTAATTTTTGTGTATTTAATAAATTAACGGTATTAATTGATTAAGGAATATAATATAGTACTCAATATAAGAATCCTTCATTATTTGGAATATTGAAAAACCATTTGAAAGAAATATTTTTTGGTTAATACAGAAGTTTGGAGGTAAATGACTTTTTGCATAATACTTTGCAATTAACATAATTCCATAGTTAGTGGGTAATTGTTTCTTTAAAGTGATGAAAATATGAGAAACTGGGTGAAATGGTCTCATTAACTTTCATTTTAACACAAGTTAATTTTTCAACTTAGTTCAGTGTAGATATATATATATTTAAAGCTATTTAAAAAAAAAACTTTAAGTGGAATAAAGTTTCTGTGTCACTGACTTTATTATTTCAGAAATGTATAGGCAGCTAAAAGATAAAGATCTGTTGTGCACTAAAGACATTGGCGTAGAAACAATTTTACAATAGTTAACTGCAGGTACTACCTTGAATTGAACATGACAGTTTTAAGTAGAAAAGATGATCTATGTATCTATAGCCAGACATAACTAATGCTTTTACACAATCAGGAATTGCACCAGAAATAATATAATTGTCTCTCGTATACAGTTACAGCTCTATTGGCTTAGCTCAACTTTCCTGTGGTGCAATACAGTCCAGCCATGGATAAGATTTTGGAAGCGCTGGTCAGCTCCTCCCATCCTCTGGCTGTCAAACGGGCTATTGTGAAAAAAGTGATGGAGGCTGCAGAAAAGGAAGCGACGGAGGAGCAGTGCCAGGCCTTGTACCATCTCACCACCCGCCTTATTCTCCTGGGTGAGGATGCTTTTCAGCGGCAGGTTGGCCTCCAAGTGCAAGAAGCGTACGCGCGTTACCATCGCGATGAGTTTGCCCGCTTCTTCACCAAGGAATACGTGCTTGGTCTCCTACAGCAGGGCTATGGCTCTTTGGACCGCAGAGACCCTGCCATCTTGGACTTTCTACACAGTTCCCTCCGACTGCTCATCAGCTGCCCGGCTGTGTTGGAGTTGGCACCGCTGCTACAGACGGAGGTCCTACGCATCATCTGTGAACGGCCAGAACCAGCAACTTGTGCCAAGCTGGCCACCATACTGACGGACTTCCCTCAGTGCGTTCCTCGAGAGAAGGCTGGAGTTCTGTTCTGTCAGCAGCTTGTGCGCACCTTTGCGTATTTCCACTGTCCTGCCACTGAAGAGCAGGAGTTGCGGGAGTATGTGACCCAGGTGACCAGGGTGAGTGTGCTGCTGCAGGGCATCTGGAAGGCCGAGCCGGCCATGCTGCTACCGTCACTGCAGGAGGTGTTTGCTATCATCTCATCCACAGGTCAGTAACCAATGATTCCTCTTGTGATGAGATTTTAAATCAAGGGAATTAATCCAAAAATGAAAATTCTCTTATTTTCTCACCCTCATGTTGTTCCAACCCTTTATGACTTTCTTCTGTGGAAAGTAAAAGAGGAAAAATTGGTTGCTCTTTTACACACAGTTACAATGAATGTGGATGAAGCTTTTAAAAGAATGCAGAAGCACCATGAAATATAATAAAAACTGCTCACAGTAGACATATAGACATGAGAATGAGTAAATGATCACCAGTTATTATTATATTTTTTTTTATTTTTGGATTAACTAATCCAGAAACAGCATTGTTAAAATGTAGTCAAGATGTGTCAAGCTAAAGTGTACTTGCTTTTTTTTTTTTTATCTATATCGGGGTTTCCCCAAACAGTGTAGTTTTTATTATTATTATGAAAATGAGTAATTTTGAAATAAAAACAGAATCAAAATAATTAAAACAGAATCATTCACATAAATTATGAAAATCTGATGAAATATTTTACTTTTTACCAGCCTGTCATGTGACCATGAACATGTGAACGTCTTGTTAAATTATACAGTCTTATCTTAAATCTTTGGGGTTACTTTATGTAAATATTCAGGGAAAATCAGTCAAACCATTAGGTAATCTTCTTCCTAATTTTCTATATTTTACTTATACTTTTTATAAATGTTAGTTTTTATATTATACGATGCCTGCTAGACATACTTTTTTAATATGCATGCATGTGTTTTGTAATCTGAATGTTTCAGGAACCTCTAAAAGCATAGCATAAGAATAATAATTATAATAAAAGATTAATTCTTACTTTTTAATATTATGCTAATTAGACTACATGTGTAAGCGTGAACTGGCAAGTATCCACAATGTGTTTGTTTTCATTTCAGACCCTTCATTTGAGCCCTCCATTGCTCTAGCAAGCCTGGTCCAGCACATCCCTCTGCAAATGATCACAGTCCTCATCAGAAGCCTCACCACTGACCAGAATGTTAAAGATGCCAGTATGACACAAGCACTCTGCAGGTCAGACTGTGTGTGTGTGCACGCTGTGTAAAGCTCGTGAATAGTGCTTTTGTGTCTGTTTGAAAGACTAAGCCCTTGATCCAAATGCCGTTTTCTCTGCTTCTTGCGCGCTTCAGTTTTGTGGTAATTGCAGTGTAGTGTTCCTCATGGCTTAACAGATTTTAAATGAGTAGTAATTGTTTTGTAGGGTTGAATGTTGAGGTCAAAATGTTTTCTTTTTTTGTGGCACTGTTATATAAGGCTTTTATTTTATATGTTGCCTGTCCTGACCCAGTTTTCTCTTTCCATCTTTTTCAGGATGATTGACTGGTTATCCTGGCCTCTAGCCAATCACGTGGACACGTGGGTCATTGCTTTATTAAAGGGACTTGCTGCTGTTCAAAAGTTCACCATCCTCATAGATGTCACACTGCTCAAAATTGAACAGGTTTGTGTGTATGTACTCATTCAAAGTCAAATGTTAAGAGAATTACATACAACACCAGCATTAGAGTTCTGAATTGTGGAAGGTATTGAGAAGTGGAATGGGTCAGGATTTAGTTGGTTATTTGAGTTTATCAACAATTTTTTTTGTCTTTGATACCTAAGAATTGGTTGGTAAGACCTGCCTGTCAGAGGCTTTTCTATGCGCTTATGTGTGTGAATGTAGTTTTATTTGTCTGTTTGCAGGTCTTTAATCGTCTTTGGTATCCTATTGTGAGACAGGCAGCGCTGGTGGTTCTTTCACACATGCTGCTTAGTTTCCAGCACTCTCCTGAAGCCTTCCACTTAGTAAGGCCACTGTGGACATTGCTTCTCTTTCTCCTTTTCAAAAACCCTAGTTTTAAAACCCCTCGTGCCATTAGATTGTCCCGTTAATAAGTGCTTAAAGCCTAATTAAGCCTTCATAGATTACTTTTTTTTTTAATAAATCTTTTTTTTTTTTTTTCTTTTAATATTGAAATGAGTCAGAACATTCTAAAGGTTGGTAATTTTAGCATTTTAATATCTGCTTTGTAATAATTTCAGTGTGATGTGAATTGTTTTACCCCTGTCATTTATACCAGGTGGTTACTCATATAGTCCCACTTGTAAAGTCATTGAAGAACGATGGCCTTCCCAACAGCAAAACCTTCCTGCTGCAGTTCGCAGAACTTGTCCACTGCATGATGTACCAGTATTCCGGCTTCCCAGACCTCTATGACAGCATTCTTGAGTCCATTAAAGTAAGATATAGACAGGAAATCTCCGGTTTCATCTCTTATCAACTAACTTAAATCACTGCTGAATTTATTTAGCATTTTGTCTTTGTATGTATTAACTAATTTAATAAAGAATCGTTCAAATGTTTGAGGTCGGTAAGGTTAATGTTTTTGAAAGAAGTCTCATGCTCCTACATGATCCTTCAGAAATCATTCTAATTATGCTGCTCTGATGCTCAAGAAACATTCATGTCTTGCTTGGAGTTTTTGAAAGTTTAACAGCACAGCAATTATTTAAAATAGAAATCTTTTGTAACACTAGACATGTGTTTACTGTCGCTGTTCAATTGAATGCATTCTTGCTGATCAAAAGTATTAATTTATTAGAAACAAAACAAAAACCTCACTGAACACAAACTTCAGGACAGTAGTTATTTCAGTGCTTCATTTGTTTTATATCCACCTCTGGTTCTGTTGTAGGAACTACCTAAACCTAATGAAGAGAAGATCAAATTTGTTCTAAACCAAAGTGCCTGGACCTCTCAGTCAAATTCATTTGCCTCAGGCCTGCTTAAGATCACGGGAAAATCAGAAACGGGGAAGACGGGGCTTGTGAATCTGGGCAACACGTGCTACATGAACAGCATCATCCAGATTTTATTTATGGCTACAGAGTAAGTTTTAAATCTACTGCATAATATCTGATCTCTTCCTCAACGGTTTAACTGTTTAACATTCTCCAAATGCAAATACCATTTCTTTATATACTATAAAAATGATTGCATGTAAACACAATATTAATAATACATGCTAGAAATACTCATCGGGCATTTAAATGTTTAAAAAATGTACAGTACTTTTTCAACTGCAAGATATTTCGCAGCTCTAATAGTCTCTTTTTAAAAGTTTCAGACGGCATGTTATGTCTCTTCATTTGAATGGCAGCAACACCCTCATGAAGAAGCTCCAGCTTCTATTTGCCTTCTTGGCCCACACACAGGTATGTCTGTCTATCCTCTGAAGTGTTGCACAGCTTGGCATGACTGGGTAGGGTGTTAAATGAGACTGTTAAACATTCCTGCTGGTGTTTATTTATCATGCTATATGCCCACCAGAGAGCAGCATATTCTCCAAGGAGTTTTTTGGAGGTTGCTCGGCCACCATGGTTTACAGCTGGATCCCAGCAAGACTGCTCAGAGTATCTGCGCTTTCTGCTGGACAGGTAAACTCAGAAAATGGCTATGGCATCCTTTCCTGTAAACTATATGAAAGATGTATGTTTAAAGCCTTCTACACACTGCACGGTTTTCTTCATGTCATTCCAGACAGACTCTGTGTGGAGCACTGACTCCTTGTGCATCTTATCAGATTATTACAATTACTGTAAATACATATTTCCTACTGATACACCACAGCAAAAGATAACTGGCTTATAAAAAATTAAAAAAAAAAAAAATTAAATGTTTGTTTTTGGTGAAAATACTAGTGGCCTAAGATTTTTTTGCACAGTGGTGTATATCATTTTGTAATTTCTTATCTGCAAAGAAATATGAGATTTATCTGATTGAGTATTTTAACTGATTAGAACCCTTAACAATAAAATAGTGTGTTTTCTTATTTACAACAGCAGGGGGAGCCAATGTAGTTCAAGTATTTGTGATGTTCTGTCTTTCAATGTGATATTCAGGTTGCATGAAGAAGAGAAGACTATTTCAGCACTTCAGGTGACCAGCCCAAAACCTGAACCTGCAACCACTTCTGTGGAAACTCTTCAAGCTGCTGCAGGGCAGCCAGTCACTGATATGCCATCACATCCAGATCCTGTGGCAGCCAAGGGAGATGGTCGCACTCTAGTGGAGCGTATGTTTGGTGGTAGACTCTCGACAGCCATCCGCTGCCTGCAGTGCCACAGCCTGTCAGAAAAAGAGGAGCCATTTACAGACCTCTCTCTTGCCTTCTGCCCTACAATGTCCAAGTGCCACGGTCCCGCTGATGAGCACAAAAGCTCCTCCTCTGTGAGACCCTGCCAGGGGGCGGTGAATGGAGGCAGTGAATCCTCAGAGGGCTCAGTAAAAGAAGGTGCAGGAGCTGGGATGGAGAGGCCAGTGGTGGAGCCCACACTGTCTGTACCAGATTTAGTTGACTACTTCCTGGCTCCAGAAATCCTAGAGAATGAGAACTGCTACTTTTGTGAACGCTGCGCCTCTCTGCAGAGGGCCAAGAAGGTTATGCAAGTGGTGATGGCACCTGAGTACCTCATTCTGACTCTGCTGCGCTTCTCGTACGATGCCACCTGCCACGTCCGTCGCAAGATCCTGGACAATGTAGGCATTCCGCTACACATGAGCCTGCCTTTACACCAACACGGTATCTCGGCTTCATCATCTTCCTCATCCGACTCCCCCGAGAGTGGTGAGAATCTAGCTAAGAAGCTCAAGCCTTCTCAAAAGGAGGATGGGATGACGGAAAACAGAAGAAATAGCGAGACAGACGACAGCAATTCGGAGATGCTGTCAGTACCGTATGTTTTGAGTTCTGTTGTAGTGCATTCTGGGATGTCCTCCGAGAGCGGTCACTACTACTCTTATGGAAGGAATGCGAGTAGCACTGATGGTTGTGTAGCTCACCCATGTCCTAAGACCCTGGAAAACTCCAGCCTTGCAGAGATCTCGCCAGCCACACAGGAGGAAATGGGATGCGCTGACCACAAGCCCATGGACTGGTTCTTGTTTAATGACAGCCGAGTGTCTTTTACAAACTTTGATTCATTGCAGAATGTCACCAGTCGCTTCCCTAAGGACACAGCCTATGTCCTGGTCTATAGGAAACAAGAGGTCAGTGGACAACCAGGTAGTCCAGGGCCAGTTGTAAATGGTTCAAGACTGAGTGGAGAGCCTCCCCTGCAGAAAGAGCTGATGGATGCCATTACCAAAGACAACAAACTCTTCCTACAGGTGAGAATGCTCTTATGCTCACCAAGACTACATTTATTTGATCAAAATACAATTAATGAAGGTAATGTTGTGAAATAATATTACAATAAAAAAAAGATATGTATTTTAATATGTTCAAAAGTATAACTTATTCCTATGCTGGCAGAACTGAATTTTTAGCTGCCATTACTGCAGTCTTCAGTGTCAGATGATCCTTTAGAAGGCATTCTATGATGCTGATTTGCTGCTCAGGAAACATTATATTATTATCAGCGTTGAATGAAAACATTTGTGCCACTTCATATACTTGTGAAACAATGAAACATTTATTCAGGATTCTTCTATGAACAAAGTTCAAATGAACAGCATTTATGTAAAATAGTTTTTTTTTTTTTTTTTCGGTATAAAAGTTTTTACTGTAAAATTAAGGCATCTTTGCTGAATAGAAGTTTTTTGTTTTTAAAAAAAATTGAATGGTAATATATAACTGTAATATTATCAGTGCATAACACTCATTTGTTTTGTTTGGAACTGGTATTATTTATTTATTTATTTTTAAAGTATATGTATTTCTCATACAAGACTTGCATACACATTATCCATCAACATTTGTGAATTAAAATAAATTGTATTCTTGTGAAACTGTTCTGATATCACAATGAAGACAACTTCTGAGAAAACTTTATTAAGTAGTAATATTTTCACAAATAAAATTCATTTGAACAAATGTTGATAAAAACTTAAAAGTCATGTGGTGCAAATACATGAAGGGAAAAAACCAGGAAATTATATCATATCATCAGAGATGAACCCTGTTGAAAACTCCTATGACATATCTCTTAAAACATTAGGTAATATTAATTACACCATTTTTAATTATGACTTCACAGATGTAATTAAATACTTTATACCTTTAAGGATATAAAAGAAGTATTTTTTAAGCTTTATTGAACATAATAATAAGATTCTCTTTTTTTTTCTATGGTGTAATGAAATGATTGTTATTCCAATAAATTTTATTGTTAAATTTTTTTTTTTTAATCATATGAAACCTTTTCCTTTATCTTGGACAAGCTTATTAGTCAGTTGATTAGAGTTGAACCTGGAGCATAGATTTAACCCTTCGTTTCTTTTCCATCCAGGAGCAGGAGCTGAATGCCAGAGCTCGGGCTCTTCAAGCAACCTCTGCTTCTTGCTCGTTCCGACCCAATGGTTCTGATGACAACGAGCCCCCTGGCAGCTGTGGACCCTCAGGTGGGGGTGGAGGAGGGGGCTTCAATACCATCAGTAGACTCGTCTTCTAAGGAAGAGTCACAGACACTCCCCTTAGAGCGCTGGACAGTCCCACTGACAACACCAGACTCACCAGATTTGTTTTGCCCTAATTCCCCACTATGTGGATAAGTGTGCCACCTCAGAACAGATGTCTTAATTTTTCTGGTTTGTGTGCTTTTTCCCATTTGCAGTGATGCCCATTTGAAATGAATTGAAGCACTTGAGTACTATAGGTCAGAACTGGGCATGCAATAAATATGTACAGAATACAGTAATAATTATGGTCTCATCCTGGAATCTTAATCATTTCTTTTTATTAAACAGGAATCATTAGACCGAGAATGGTTTTAAAAATAAAAGCAAATATTTTTGGACCATACTATACTGTGAACTACTTGCATGAATATTTTAATTGGGAGTTTTTCAATTTCTAGTTTGGGGATTACAATAATATCTGTCTTGTCAATTATTTGATTACAATTAAGTTATTTTATTCGTTCAGGGAATAGTTTTTTGACTTAACTTTATAATAATAATAATTATTTTTTATTTTATTTTATGTGCTTTAAATAGTTTAGATTTTACAAAATTATTGGACTAGCTACACAATAAACACCTTGCTCTTGCTGTACAGTGTTAATATGTAATAATTAAGTTTTTTGCTTTATAGTGAAGACTCGTGTTAACTTTACATGGTCTAATTGTATTATTTAAAATGCATGTTACGATTTATCACTGTCAAATTCTATGTCATTTACTGGTTAAAAGATTTGAGAAGACTGTGCCTATTTTATTTCAAGGTTAGATATGTAATTTCAGTATGAAAGCTCAGTGTTATATCAAAAAGTGTTCAGTTACAGTAAGGCACAAAACATTTGACCTAAGGACAAATTCATTGATACATTTTCATTACAATATATATATAATAACAATGGTTTATACTGAACTTCAAAGCAACAATTATAACAAGTGTTATTCCTTTGAATATTCTGCTCTTGACATGTTCTAAGACAATAATCACGCTGAGGTCTGTTTTGACTATCAGAGCATGAGACCTTTGTTAGTCACCTTGTGGCTATCAATCCATTAGTCCACCCCCAACATCCGTGTGTCCTCAGTTTGAACCACTGCACTCCTGTCCTTTGCTGAACCCTGACACAATGCTCTGCCTTTGAGCTAAAATCAGTACGGCATTATTGTTGTGGTGCATTAGCTTAGAATGGACACTTAAGGCTGTGGTGAAGCACTCCTTTGATGCACATTTCTTAATTGAAGAACTAATACATGTAGAAAAATCGGCTTTGTGGTTTTCAAACGTGGGCACCTTTAGTTCTTCATTCCCTCCAGAGCCATTAGCTTTATGTCATGTTGGGCGCTGCAGCATTGCAATCACTCACACAGTCTCTAAAACCATTTGGTAAAATCAATGACTCTCAATTATTCAACAACTGAGAGCGTCACATCTCTTTTTCTGCAGTTTAGGCCACTCCCACTGACAATTTATTCTGTGACACAGAAATTTTTATAATAATGTACTGCAATAATGATTTAAATAGCCACTTGTATCATCTTCAGGTTTTTAGATCAGTAATCAAAGAAAACAACCAAGGTGTTGGTTGTGAATTATATCATAGACAAAAATACTTAATATAAATGATAGGCTACAGCAAATATCACTTGAGTTGCATACAGGTGCTGGACATATAATTAGAATATCATCAAAAAGTTGATTTATTTCACTAATTCCATTCAAAAAGTGAAACTTGTATATTATATTCATTCATTACACACAGACTGATATATTTCAGATTTCTTTTAATTTTGATGATTATAACTGACAACTAAGGAAAATCCCAAATTCAGTTTCTCAAAATTAGAATATTGTGAAAAGGTATTTGAAGACACCTGGTGCCACACTCTAATCAGCTAATTAACTCAAAACATATGCAAAGGCCTTTAAATGGTCTCTCAGTCTAGTTCTGTAGGCTACACAATCATGGGGAAGACTGCTGACTTGACAGTTGTCCAAAAGACGACCATTGACACCTTGCACAAGGAGGGCAAGACACAAAAGGTCATTGCAAAACAGGCTGGATGTTCACAGAGCTCTGTGTCCAAGCACATTAATAGAGAGGCGAAGGAAAGGAACAGATGTGGTCGAAAAAAGTGTACAAGCAATAGGGATAACCCCACACTGGAGAGGATTGTGAAACAAAACCCATTCAAAAATATGGGGGAGATTCACAAAGAGTGGACTGCAAGTGGAGTCAGTGCTTCAAGAACCACTACGCACAGACGTATGCAAGACATGGGTTTCAGCTGTCACATTCCTTGTGTTAAGCCACTCTTGAACAACAGACAGTGTCAGAAGCATCTAAAGTCAAAAAGGACTGGACTGCTGAGTCCAGTTATGTGTTCTCATGAAAGTAAATTTTGGATTTCCTTTGGAAATCAGGGTCCCAGAGTCTGGAGGAAGAGAGGAGAGGCACACAATTCACGTTGCTTGAGGTCCAGTGTAAAGTTTCCACAGTCAGTGATGGATGGGGTGCCATGTCATCTGCTGGTGTTGGTCCACTGTGCTTTCTGAGGACCAAGGTCAACACAGCCGTATACCAGGAAGTTTTAGAGCACTTCATGCATTCTGCTGCTGACAACCTGGAGATGCAGATTTCATTTTCCAACAGGACTTGGACCCAGCACACAGTGCCAAAGCTTCCAGTACCTGGTTTAAGGACCACGGTATCCCTGTTCCTAGTTGGCCAGCAAACTTGCCTGACCTTAACCCCATAGAAAATCTATGGGGTATTATGAAGAGGAAGATGTGATATGCCAGACCCAACAATGCAGAAGAGCTGAAGGCCACTATAAGAGCAACCTGGGCTCTCATAACACCTGAGCAGTGCCACAGACTGATCGACTCCATGCCACGCCGCATTGCTGCAGTAATTCAGGCAAAAGGAGCCCCAACTAAGTATTGAGTGCTGAACATGCTCATAATTTTCATGTTCATACTTTTTAAATGGCCAAGATTTCTTAAAACTCTTTCTTTGTATTGGTCTTAAGTTATATTCTAATTTTCTGAGATACTGAATTTGGAATTTTCCCTATTTGTGAGTTATAATCATCAAAATTAAAAGAAATAAACATTTGAAATATATCAGTCTGTGTAATGAATGAATATAATATACAAGTTTCACTTTTTGAATGGAATTAGTGAAATAAATCAACTTTTTGATTATATTATAATTTTATGACCAGCACCTGTACTGTCATCATAAAGTCTTCATTTTGTGTTTGATTTATACAATTTGACCATTTGATGAGTAAGTTTAACAACATACTTTTGTAACTGAATCTGATAAGACAATTTATCTGAAAAAAATAAATAAATAAATATATATATATATATATATATATATAGCTCAAACATGTAGCTTCTGACTAAGTACCCTCCACCATCTTTCTGTATCCTTTCTATTTCTTTCTGATTTAAGTTTTTACATCTTTAGACTTGTAATAAATGAGCAGTGATTATTAGTAATACTGAAGTTTCCATATTCTACTCGACATCATTATAATTAACTATCATTAAAAAAAAATATTAATTAAAATGAGTAGTTTCAAGAATAAACTAAATCCTTCCTTAAGTGATTCCTAATTTAATAATTGTATATACATACTAAGTGTACTGGAAGTGCACCTCCATATTGCAGAGTTCATTTTAATCCACAACCTGAAATCACATTATGAAAGATTTCAGGATAATAAACTGACTAAATCAGTCCTTTGCACTGAGCTGCAGTGAGTAGGCCCAAAGCTTCAGAGATAACTAAGGCGTTTATCATTCCAAAGATACCAAACCCACAAACATGAAAGTTCTCTCCTGAAACTGTTCACTTTCCATCATTGTATTGCTAAGTACCAGTGATATAAACTTTAGTACCTTGTACTACGCTTTATAGGTTGTTTAAACACTTTGTGCATTTCTACCATTTTTGTCATTATTTATAAACGTATAGCCTATGTGTATAAACTCCTGTATTTAAATAAACATAAGGATCATAACCGCAGGCTAAACTCAGAAAATTCAGGTAAGTGCAGTCTTAATCAAGACGTTCGCTTGTATATTTCTGTTGGAAGTCTTTCTATTGACTCTTTTCTGCGATTCGGTTCTTTCGAACAGCTCGTTTGAAGAGTCTGTTCAAAATCTAATTCAGTGATTCTTTTACGTGCTGACGTAATTACGTCATCGTGTGTCGAATATTACATGCCCTAGATGTTTAAAAAAGGCAAATGTAGACACACGTTGCTGTTTATTACTTTTTCTTTTTCGAATGGGCTTATTAATGGCAGTATTTATTGGAATGTTCAGTTCATGTTTATTGCAGCATGATTCAGCTCATACAAATATAAACACACACACAAAAAATAAATACTTAAAAAAAAAAATTAGTGTCTAAATATAATTTTCAATCACAACACTACAAACATACAAAGGCTTGCCAAATAATAGAGATTTATATATATATATATATACTGATCGACTATGATTTTTATTTTACAACTCAAATTATTTTATTATTATTTTTTTTTTACAAAAAAGCTGGTTTGCGAACCGGTTCAGTCGTATCATTAAAAAATCATACTAATACTTTATATTAGCAGTCTTAATCCGAACTCAAGCTATTTTATTTGGGACTTCACTGGGTAAGAGATTTGTTTAACACCGATTATTTCCTCGGAGGAACACTCTAAGACTACATTTCCCATGATGTAATGCTCTGTCTTGACCGACTTCTCCCTGCCTCCGCGGGCCAGAGAAGGCTGAGTTTAGGGAAAGTCTCGACGTCTCTGCTTGTCAATCAGCAAGGAGCCGCGGGGAGTGAAACTGCAGGGAAGGTCGACGACAGGGACGGATTTCTAGTCCAAAAAGCACTTCAGTGTCAATGCGACCACAATGTTTTGGAAATTTTTTATATATTTTCAAGGAAAACTGTTTTGGTTTACTTTGAAATAAGGCAATAAAGCAAAGCTTTCACTACGCCGAGCTTGACGAGTATTACTCGCTGCCTCGTTGCATTTCAGCTTGGGGGAAAACAAACGAAAACAGCGGATGATTTACTCTGACAAAGTATGTAAACTAAAAGGGGGCTCAACTACAGACGGATATTGCTGTGTTTAGACATATTGTATTTGATCTATCAGCGGAGAGGACTTGATCCAGGAGAGTTTGTGCCCGCGTCGCTGTCGGGAAGCTCTTCCCGTGTGGACGTGCTGCTGGAAACCAGGAGTGACGGTATTCCTGTTGTTTTAATACACGCACTCAAAACTCTTGGGCGCAACTTCCACCTAATGTTTTGGGACTTTGGTTTCATATGTTGCAGGTTGAAACACGAAACCTAAAGTGCGTATTTTCCTGGAAGGTAAGAAGAAAATGAGCGGAGGAGAGGTGGTGTGCATGGGGTGGCTCAGAAAGTCTCCACCTGAAAAAAAGTTACGGCGTTATGTAAGTAACGTTTTAAACTTATTCAAATAGACTGACAGTGTTGTAACCGCAGGACTGTTGGAGCGAGGTTCATGCAAATTAATAGTGCGCTTTTCAACAACCGCGGGTCAATCACTGCTCGCGAGGTTTCTGTTGAGGCTTTCTCGTTCTGAAATGCTGACGATTAAAGAATAGTTTGAAAACGGGATCCGTCCCTCAAAAATATGCGACAGAGTGTATTTGGACGCTTTGCGTCTGTTCAAAGCACTGAGATTGTTGTGAAATTCGCATGTGCAAAATCCTTTTTTTGATCTGTTCCCCTAGACACACCTACCGGTGTGAGGAGAGAACTTTTTTTGTTTGTGTATTAAAAGTACACTGAGTATTTTTAAGCATTTACACGGAAACTAAGGGCGTTTTTGTTGCTGTTGAGAAATAACCCTGAATAATGCACACTTTGGGACTCTGATGCCGGTATTTCTAGAAAAGGCTGTGTTTTTTTTCTACATGGAGTGGGTCGCTCCCTCATGGGCGGCGCCATGTTGACATCACATGACATAATTGACCTAGGTAAGAGTCAGTAGTTAAAATCAGTAGTTTGGTCAAGGAGGTGCAGCAGCTAGCCACCAATAGCATGCAAAAAGTCTTTGGAATTGAATCCAAGAATGTCCATAAGTGGATGTAGTATGAGATGGGGAAACAGACAAAAAGGAACAAAACACAGTGTGAAAAAAACAGAACAAACTTGATGCATCTCTAACTATAGGAATCTGTCCAAAGTGTCTGGTACAGTTGGGAACGATAAGAGCCAGTTATGCATAAACCTTAGTGATGCTTACTGTTTTAATGAAATGTGGCATGACCTGCAAACACCACGATCATACATCTCAATCTAAACATCTTTATGTTCTGTTTTCTCATGCAGAAGTTGTTAGCAACATTCTTTAATGCAAGAGACTGTGACAATATTGTGTTTGCACAATTTCTTTGCAGTAGGTATGGCTCTTTTGAAATCTAATTGGCCACTTTTTAAAGTGTGGTTCAAGCAGGTGTGTTCATAGATTCAATTTAGATTGAATTTAATTGTACTAATTGCACTGCTAATCATTGACAGCTGGCTTCTTGATCTGTGCATTAAAAAACAATCTTTAGTTTTGTATTAAATATATAGTCACTTTACATTTTCAAGGATTACAAGGTTTTTCGAATTTTTCACAGAGTACAAAAATATAAAATGCCTTTGTTTGCTGCTACTTTAGTTGTCAAGACAACTGAACACTTACCTCTCCGTTCTCTCTGCACTGGATGACTCAATGCATTTAGTCATTCACACACACTGTGTGTACCATGGGGTCTTCCCCTCCTCTTAGTGGTAATATACACCAATAATCTGTAATGAAATCACTCACTTATAGCTCTGCCTGCTATCGAGCCCCAACCAAACATGTTAGAAATCTCCTTCAGGCTCATGTGTGATGCTTTTTTTATTGGATTCCTTTAATCTGGTGGAGCTCTGCTCGAAACATTGCTATTTGAATTCATGTTCTATCTCCTTGTACAATCAGCATCATGGTTTAGACTCAAACAGCCAAGTATTTAGCAAAAGTGGGATTTTTGGCATATTTGCCATTGTGTAGAAAGAACATTCGAATGAAAACTGTTGCACTTGGTCTTGTAGCTAATGCGTATGCTTGAGAGATGGGGAGTGATTTCACATGCTTTTAGCTTCCAGGGTAAACGGTAGTCTGTTGAATGTGATGAACAATATTTCATGGCTCCAAATCTTAATTCAAATGATTTCTGAGCTCATCCACACAATGCTATAATAAGATTCAATCCAAGCAAGAACAAGTGCTGTGTTGTAACACAGAATGTTCGCACAAGTAATTGGTAGATTTTCATTTTGTTTGAGACATATTTAAGAAAAGGGATGGATTGTGGACAAAAGCCTTTGTAGTTGTTTAGTTGGTTTTTAGAGTGAGATAAGAAACTTTAATTCCCTTTATTCCTCCTTTCTTGTTGCAGTAAGTTAACATTCTAGGTTTACTATAGTTTTAAAGTGCTGTTCCTCGACATTGGTCTTCATTCTCAGCCTGTTTTCTGGTGCATGAAGATGGAGTGGTCTCAATGTATCACATGTGGCTGATTAGGACCAGACTGTTTTTATTGGAGCCAAGTGGCTGCTATACTCCTCAAAAGGAGTCCCATGCCAGGTGTACAGGCCTGTTAGGGATTCTATATCCGTTTCTGACCAGCATTCTGACCAGTTTTTTTATTGTAATATTATTTCACAATATTAATCTTATAACTGTATTTTTATCAAATAAATGCAGCCTTGGCAAGCATAAAATACTATTTTAAAAACATGAAATAGATCTTGCTGACCCCAAATGTTTGAAAAGTAGTATTTGTCATTCAAAATCCATTGTTTCCCTCTTGTGTCTATATTATATCGATCTCTTCTTGAGTCTTTGAAGATACTCTTTAGGTAACTTATGTCCTACTCATAATCAGAATCCAAAAAGACCTGCAGCCTCCAAACAGGATGAACTTTGTTATTTTATAATTAAAAAGATACCATCATTTTGCATTTGAACCAGCTGGAAATTTGAATGCTTTGAACATGTTATGAAATCATAACAGTGGAAATGAGACAATAGCACTTTTTGTTTCATTATATGAAAGATCTGAGGTGGTGTCTAGCTTCTCACGATACTTTCTTGCATTTTATACTCTAAATCATACTATTGTAGGGACTAAAAAAACCCATAGAGCAGCTGATTTTTCTGAAAAAGTCATTGCATGTTCTCTGAATTCTCTTGTGCTGCAAAGCTTTAAACAGCATAGGGTCAAAAGTCTGATGTTTTTTTGGCAGCAGTTCCAAGAGCAGAGCAGATCATTTGACTTAAATGTTTGCAGGGAATATTCTTGAATGCTCAAAGAGAACAGTGCTTTGCTAAGGGTCTTCTCAGACAGCTAACTAACTAGTATTGCAGTAGTATAATAAAAGGGGCTAACTGACTATAATTTGCATTTTTTGATACATGTGACTGGTGGCATCAGAAGATCATGAGTTATTACTCCCCACAATAGCCATGCCATATTCCTCAAACTGGACTATTACGTCAGTTAGAAATGTCCCTGTCGGCTCTTTTTTTAGTGTCTTAGCATTTTCCATTTGGCCTCATCCTCTTCTTTGTAAACTTCTTCTTTCACACCCTTCACATAATGCTTGGAGAGACTAATTGTGAAAGAGCCAAATGAAGTTTGAACACATGTACGGTTCGGCAGCACACATTGAAGCCTGGAGTGTTAATGCTCACTTCTGCTATTGAGACTTACATGGAGCTCATCTGGATTGTATTTGCTTGTATATTTATATATATTGTTTATGGTCCATTTCTGTGTAAACAGTTTTTGAGTGTATCCCAAAATATTAACAAAATTTCACGTTTAACGGCAATGCATATTTAATCAAATTTAAACCAATCAAATGTTCTTCAAAATCAGAATGCCACTCCCCCTTCATTGTTCATGTAACTTAAACCTATTGGCTAAATAAAAATGTAGAGATGCAATAATAACATTCTGGCCAATACCTATAAGCCAGTTGATTTTCATGATATGACTGATAAGCAATATAATATTAAAATTATATACAATTTTGCATAAATTAAAAATAAAGTGCTGAAAACTAAAATCAGTCATTTAAATGCTACAGGTGAATCTAGGCATTACAACATTATAATATACCGTATGAAAAATGGATTTCCTTCACGAGATTTGCTAAAGTTTTCATCAAACATAAAAATTAATATATACACAACAAATATATTGGATCTTTAACTATGCATAGATATCCCTTTAAATTAAATATCCAGTAGGCTAATCCTCTATTAACCGATGTTAATAAATACAATATATATTGTGCATCCCTAAAAAAAGAGAAGCTAGTCTATGTCCTGCCCAAACTTCTTGTTTCAATATGAAATGCCCACACATGACAGAAAACTGCTTATCGGCCTCTTTCAAGAAGCGTTCTAGTATGACAGTGGTATCCACTAAAATATGTCCCACTGACAATAACGTGCACCTCTGTGTTTAGTGTTGCTTTTTTCACTCCTGCTTTGCAGTAGCCTTTTTCTGAGATTGTGAAATTATTGTTTATGGTTGGTATAACATAGCGGCTTTCCACAGTGCAATAAGCGTCAAGGAAGATTGAGAGGTTTGCGCAAAACAGGGAAAGAGAGCCAGAGGGGAAAAATGTAGGAATCTAGAGACTTGTGCAGCTCAACCGATCTAATCAAGAACACACTCCACCCTTCTGTTTTAATGCAACTCAGCAAGCTCTAAGCATTTACAAAGCACAGTTAGCTAGCGAGCCATAAGCCATGCTATGCGTTGGTGCCCTTGCTCACTACTTACACGTGTGCAGTTGCATTTTAAAAACTTGCCGGTCTGAATTCAGTGGGGTGCACAGGAAAACAAAAGAGTAGTTCTTTACTTAGTGGTTGAATTATTTATTTTAGTCAGGATTTATAAAATCTGCTTAGGTGGGGGAAACATAATCGCACAACTTTTTGCTGAAACAAACATGCATAGAGAACAGAAACAAACAGTGTTTGTGGCTGGGGTTATCGGCTTAGCTAGGTGCTGGTGCAGACATTTTGGCTCATTTGTTTTCTCTCTCACTCTCTTTCTTCCCCTCCCCCTCTTTTTGCCGGTTTCTCTCCCACCCCGACTGGTCATTTGTGTCCAGAGTAGTTCTGTCAGGGCTGAGAGGGGCCCTGATACTGGATTGCCTCTGCTATCAATTATTAACCATAACAAATAAGAAAAAACCTTCTGCAAAATTAATGTGCTTCACTCCAACCCAATATAGCTGTTCAATAGTGATGGACCGAAATGTAAATTCTCGGCTGAAACTGAAAGTTCTGGCCAAACTGGGCTGAAAACCAAAACTGAAAATGCTAATCTGGAATTAGCTTTTGTTTCGAATGGCTTGCAAAACAGAGATGATGTTTTTTCTTTGACACTATTATAATGTGCATACATACAGAATAGATCATAGAAATCCATAATGATGTTACACATAATTTGCCAAAATAATGGTGGTATGTTTAGTAAAAGAAGCTTTTCTGCCTTGTCACATGAAAGATGAATTCGATCTTGGTGCATTTCATTTGACGCTGCATTAAATAGCATCACAGCAAGCAAATATTCTTTATTATTGTGCATGACCAAGAGGTTGACTGTTGTATGTTTAGTTTGGCTTGGGGAAATGCAAATACACACTGAATACAAACTAGTCTGTTTGTATTTTTCAGTGTCTGGACTGTGTGGTCAGTGTTAGCCTGGTCCTGGTGCCACTGGTGAATATATAATTTACATGTTATGATTTAAAAAATGGCATGCTTTGCCTTTGTTACTGCTTGTTTTGTTTATGTTGATGTAGTAAACTTAGACGATTCACGTCAAGAGTTTTAGAGGAAAAGCAGTCCTCATTTCTGTCGAATGCCAGCATTGATGGCACACCTGCTAATAAAAAATCAGCTCCAGTTGTGCAGCTTAGAAATTGAAAATAACAGAGACGTGTGAAGTAAAAGTGCAGAAAAGCAGTGTCCATTTCATGCACAACTTGAAGAAACTACATCAGGTAAAGCTGTCAGCTGTGTGGACATTATTAGTCTATATGCTGTGTTCGGTTAATGCGTGAACTTATTATTTGTTTCGCACTTGCGATTGCTTTAGCAATTGCTTTAGCGTCTCAAGTCAAGCAGCAGGTGAAACCATCATATCTTTTGTTTTTTATTAATACGAATTAAAACTGAATGGACGCTAAAAGGTATATTATAAGATACAGTACAACTTACTGAAATGTCTCATGTAATCTCTAATTCAGTGTGGAAAACGTGTAAAGCTCGTAAACAATGTCACGTAACAATGCATTTACTTCAGAATAACCAGTGTCCATAAGCTCATTAGTTAGCTATAAAAATTATAAATATATAAAAAAGCATTTTGCTAAATATATGGACTATATTACATAGGATATTCATATTTTTACTTGAAATGTTGGCTACATGATAAGAAAGAATGCAAGGAGCTAAAGATAAAATTTAACACCTCCTATATAATTGCGTGTTACTAAGCCCATCCTTAAAAATATTCTTGTTTGCCGTAACCCGGCCGACCCTGAAAATTTAGGAACAACTCAATTATTATTATTTTTTTTGCTTTTAGTCCGACCGACTGGCCGGTTGTACATTTGCGTTAAGACCGACCAATTTTTTTTTACTCTTCAAACAACTAATACAAAAGCAATAAAATAATGTTAATTATATTTTTGTAAGTATTGTAAATATATAAATTACCAAGGTCTACATACAAACAAAGTTTAAGTTCTTTCTTTTAAATAAAAACCCATGACGTCATCTGTGTTTATACTATTGGTTAACAGATGTCACACTATGGCCGGTGCGTTCACTACTCATACTCTCATTCACTGTCAGAGTCAACGGTTTTCGTTTGGTAATGATGACTGCGGCTGCAGTAAACAAAATGTTTGCGGTCACCGTTCAAAGTCATATGGGTTCGGGCACTATAATACATCAAAAAAATTCATTAAAACAGCTCGACACCGCTTTAACTTGGCACGAAGTTCTGGGAAAACTGTGCCCAGATCTTTTCCCATCCCTTCTCCCGTCTAGTCTAACCGTAACTGTGTCGACTGTCACTTTATGTTCGAAAATCTATTGCATGAATTGATTGGACCAACACAAGTTTCGAAAACGAAAATAGGAAATTGATTTTAATTTAATTGATTCTCTCGGAGCGCATCCAGGTTTTTTTTTTGAATGCGCGTCACATAGCAACTGCAGCTTCGGACACACGCATAACAGCAAATAATACTTCTGCACAATTTTTCTCTTTTTACAACAGAAATGTGAATTCTGCCGGTATTCATACAGTCTCATGCATACAGATACAGATTCGGGCTAGAATCGCCTACGTATGCAATTTTTTTACAGTGAAATATAAAAAATAAATATAGACCTACCTACAGACCCATTTTTTTTTACTGTTACTGCAAACCAAAATATTTTTAAGGATGGCCTAACTACACTCTAGGGCCAGGTGATGCTGATGTAGTTATGGTCTCTGATACTGGCACAGATTCTGTGTAATAGGGATGTAATGATTCACTCAACTCATGATTCGATTCTCGATTCGATTTTCTCACAATATTAAAAAATTTTTTGTACAAAAGGATATTGAAGACATACAGTAAATGAAAAGGTGTTCTTTTAATAGGCTGTTGCTATAAGTTTGTTTGTGAAATTGAAATATAACAAAACTAAATTGAAATTTTAAAACAATCCCCACTCATGAACACTGATTTAATATGCATTGTTCAGAGGCAAGATAAGAAGAAAATATCACGTACACTTCTAAAGATAGTCAGTTCCCCTCAAAGATACATTTATATAAACTCGCGATTTGTTTGGCATCTCAACTGATTTGAATAGTCACATATTCAAATCGATTTTCAATCGGCTCGCGGTTAATTGTTACATCCCTAGTAATAAACAATTCTTTCTGACTGTATAAAGTTCTGAAGTTGGAAAAGACATTTAGTTTGGTACTCTTTTTGTTTTATTTTTGAATTGAGATGTAGGCTATAGACTATAAGTGAATTGACTGTGCATATACATATAATACATAGGCTATTTTTATATAATATATTTGCATATAATGGTACATTGACTTGCCAATGGCCCTTAATCAAGTTCGATTTTTGGCCTTTAATAGTAAAAAAAAAAAAAATGGGACACCTTTATTCTTGTGCAGTTATTTGTTTAGTCAGGTACTTTTATTATCTTTTTAAAAATTATTTTATACACTTTTACGTAAATAAATCAGTCATTTTGTTACATTACATCCAATTTTAATTACACATACACACTGCTTTTCTCTGTCAAAGATTCTGTTATCAGCTGTTAAAGTAACAGTTGATATTGTTCACATTTTAGGCTAAAAAGATCATTTGAGGCTTCCTCTTTCAGCTGAGGCATTTTGTTACCGAAACCCGTAGTATACAAGTAAACCTATATTTTTCTGATCTGGATTTATTTTTGTCAGAAAGAGTTATCAGAATCAAGATTATACAATGACTCAGTATTGTTAAGAAAAATACTGGCTAATCCCATCAATTAGTGTTGTCACGGTACCAAAATTTCAGTATTCGTTATATATAATTATATATAATATACAATATAATTATGAAAAACAGTAAACAAGTTTCACCCAAATTTAATTAGTCTTTTAATTAATGAAATGTAAACATTAAATTCTTTGGATAAATAAAGGGGATTTGCTATTAAAATTTAAACATGGAAGAAATATTGTGTGATTTATTTCTTTAAAAAATAGTTTTATTAATTTTTTCAACAGTAGTAGCAGTATCACATACATTCTACTAAATAATAGTAATATTTCTAGCACAATGCCTTTATGTAAAAATGAACTTTTATTTTGATGGGCTACTTTTATTTTGACACTGGTTTTACTCAAATGAAACGGTAAAATGCTTGTGAAGTGACTCAGAACAGTTCTGGTGATGTTTATGTATTTCTGTCCTCATTGAGACGGCAGATGCTGAAATTACTGCAAGCGGCATGCGCTTCAGTCTATGTAGTAAACAAACCATTCATTCATTCACTCAGAGACGCGAAGAACATGCAGGATTCATATTTCAACCAACTTTTGCGGCCTAACGTTTACAGATACTGGTCCATACGGAGATTTGATTTGATTAATTTATGCTAACTTTGACAAATTCCGTGACTGTCCATATTAAAATGTAAGTTTCATTATCAAGACTGGAATTTGAGATTCCGTCGGCGTTTTCTGCTTCGCGGAAATCATAACGCTGTATGCGTCAAGAACCGGGTTGACCGGGTCCTCGGTACCACCGGTACTTAAAGAAACCTGGTACCGTCACATTTTCATTTTTTTAGTACCTACTTGGTACCGAAGTACTGGGTCTTTTGACAACACTACCATCAATAGCTGTCACAATTTCTTATCTGCATCAGTTGTGCTGCTTCTACACTCCGGTAATAAACCGTTTCGAAAAGAAAAATAAAGGCTAACGTAAACATTTGTTTAGTGGAGTGCATTTTCAGTAATTTTAAGGTCTTGGCATTTAAAAAGCAAACACATCTATGGCTGTGATTATTGTCTGAATGGTTTTTAGAGAGGATAGAATTAAAACTTTTAATACAAATAGGCAGATAACAAACAGGTTTGTCTGTACTTTTTGGAGCAGCTTTGGAGTAACTAATAATATGTTGAAACAATAATAATAAAAAAAGATTCATAAAAGTGGGAAACAGCTGGTGTGATGCTGACATTTTGGGATACACATGATCATGTAGCTGCATTCACGGCGATATTTGTGCGGTTTGCTCAGACCAGCTCTAGTGCCTTAGGTGTACAGTATGCAGATTCTCATGAGAGCATTACATTAGCATTGGGTAAGCATTTGTTGCTCGGTTAATTTGATTTTATTGGCAGGATGGTGTGTGTTTTAGGATTCCAGTGGTGAGGGAACAGGCCTCAGCTTTCTTAACTTATTCACACAGTCTGCTCTCTAGAGGGCCTCCAAAGGCAGCCTCTATCTGGGAGTAGGGAAGGGGGCCTGGCCCTTTAAAACACACACACACACAACCATACATTAGTCCCTCCCTTTACACTATGACATTTCTATTTTTGCTGGGAAGCTAAAGAGTTTTTATTATTCACCAGGGCTCCATCCGTTTGATCCAGAGCACAGCATTTTATAAACAGGCTATTTACATTCCTTATTTGTGGGAAACTATTTTGGAAAAATGCAGATAATAGGAAATGGTTCTTGAGCAGTAGGCTAAATCAGCATATTAGACTGATTTCTGAAGGTTCATGTGACACTGAAGACTGAAATAATGGCATGGAATAAAAACACATTTCTAAAAATAAAATGTTATTATATTAAATAGGGCAAGTGTACATATTAGCAGTGCAGTGTTAAAAAACAAAACAAAAAAAAACCCTGAACTACTGGCCTGACTGGAACAGCTGAAAAAAAAACCTTTGTTGTTGTGCCATGACTAATGTGTTTAAGAGCCCCAGTCTAGTAGCTCAGGATCATAAAATTAATTAAATTATTTTTCCTGCTAGCACCTTTCTGTCTTGCTCAGTTTCTCAAGAAGTGGTTTTATTTCACAGTTATTTTGTCTGTATCTAGATTCCCACTGAAGTCATACACTTCGGGTGTTATCTGTAATGTTTGTTTGAAGTACTCAGTCATTGAGCATGAGGGTTTAGCTAATCATAACCGGCTGCAGTGCTCCGTGGCCCTTTGCTATCGATGCCTTCGACATCTGATTCACAACACGTTTGATTAGCTTTTGTTTTTTTATGTGTCATCGTCTACATATCTAGACTAGTGTTGTTTGGGCAGCTGATCCCGGATTAGTCTTCGGCCAAAGTGCTGAACTGCGAAAGTATGTACAGCAATGAGAGGCTTACAGGAAAAGGCAGTTTGTAAACAGATGGGAGCTTTTATTTGCAGGGGATATTTGTTTAGTCTTGTTCTTTTCCATGCAGAGATTAGATAAGAAGGAAATGGAAGTCTCTCACTTTCATTTTCTCAGTTGTTTTTGTTCTCTGTTTACCGTATAACATAGTTTGTGTTTTTCAATATATTTTTTTAATTCATTCTGTTCTTTCACAAAATCTTGCATGAAGCTGTAGAGTTATTTGACTGAATTGATCGCAGTCTTGGGTCTTGGCCCTGATTACAAGCCATATCGATTGGATTCGGTCTCCCTTAAAGGGACAGTTCACCCAAAAAGGAATATTTTGTCATTAATTATTCTCTCATGTCGTTCCAAACCCATAAGACATTAATTCGTCTTCGGAACATGGACTAAGATATTTTTTTTATGAACTCTGAGAGCTTTCTGACCCTGCATAGACAGCAAGGGAACTATCATGTTCAAGGCCTTGAAACATAGTTAGGACATCGTTAAAATAGTCCATGTGACATCAGTAGTTCAACCGTAATTTTTATAAAGCTACGAAAATACTTTTTGTGTGCAAAAAACAAAACAAAATAATGACTTTGTCAAGAAATTGTTCATCTGCCCCCTTGCACTCTCTTTCTCTGTCTTTCTCCTGTTCTCCTCTCTCCTCAGCTGCTCTTCTGCTCCTGATGTGTCGTTCTGTTGCAGGCTGGGGTGCCTGACAGCAGCATGGAGACCATTTCCAGTGCTGCTGTGCTGCCACTGCTGATGGTTCCCAGATGGCTGTAGAGAACTCTTTCTCTATTTCTCTTTTCTTTATTTGGAATAAAGCCTAGTTATGGGCCTGAGCACATTAAGAATGAGGTGTTGGAGAGAGAGCAAAATGAGTAGGCTGCAGGACCTGCGCTGAAAAAAAAAAAGGAGCCGTATGGGATTGAAGTATCAGTTTTGGCTATTACAGTGATGCTCCAGAATGACTGACGACATAATCCAAATTTACTGTAATAGAAAACACGTGTGCCTAATGAACATTACATCAGAGCATTTGCAGAGGCTTTCAGATATGCAGCCTGGATTAGTTTATTGTGCTGCTCCAAAATAAAATGAATGTTTTTGGTCATAACTAAAAAGTCTACATGAGAGACTCTTCTTGTGCACTGTATGATATGTTGTGCTAGGTAGCCTCACAAACCACGTGCAAGCACGGAAAAACAATCTTCATTAATGCACTAATAAAATCTAGGCATTAGAAGGCACAAACAGTAACCTGAGAGTGTGTGGCAGGTTAAAGGTTTATGGCAGTGATTCCTGCTTTACTATTCACTGGTGGCACCCCTCCACCACTGCATCAATAATGCTATGGCAAGAGGAATTATATTTTTACTCAATTTGAGTTAAGTCTAAGTGGAACCTGTAAAATATGGGTGAGAAAAGCATGTTTATGTTAAATTGTCTTTACCTGCTGTTCTCAAAAACAAACATGCACAAAGTATACTTTGGTTTTATCTTTTATTCTTGATGTAAATGTTATCTTTAGTGTAGTATTTGTGTACTGTATTTGTACAGTCAGATTTTTCTGACCTTGCATACTTTATGTAATTAAAGTAGTATCATTACTGACTGCTTGTTCATGTGACATTATCTAGTTAAAAAGTACTGGTAAGTACACTTGGTGTGATGTGTAATGTACGAGTTGAAAACGCTAGGCACGTAACTTTCACTTTTAGCACGTAACTTTCACTTTTTTCAGCTGGCGAATGATCTCAGCATCAGCGCGGAAAAACAGTTGGTCAAAGAGTCGCGGGATAACTACGACACACCCTTTACGGCATTAATTCTGGCTTTTGTTCACACAGAGCTCGTTCCAGGACTGAACCTCACAATGTTACTAGGTACCCAACTCGGGATCGATCCCGGAATCAATCAGCAAAGAAAGCGACCCGGCAGTTTTACGGGTCCAACGTGCAGTGTGAAAGGGGCTATAGTGACATAGACATGTGGGGGCGTGTTTCAATGAGCCGTTTTAGGCGGGCATGGACGAGTCTTAAATTTTAATATCTGTTTGGTTTTAAGACTTTAGCTTTTGCAACTTTAGGGATCTTATCTATTCACAAACAGCTTGTTATTCTACCCCCGGAGCCGTGTGAGGGACGTTTTGTTACAGATGCACACACTTTTTCACGTCTTCTGAACTGTTGACAACAAACACCTGCTTACCCCTACTGAAAGGCTTGGAAGAGCAAGGACAATATTTAATATAACCCCGACTGGATTATTCTGAATGAGGAAAGTCACATACACCTAGGATGCTTCGAGGGTGAGTAGAAGATAGACAAATTTGAATTCTCGGGTGAACTAACCCATTAAGAGGTGGACGATGGGCTTCTGGGTTTTGGTTAGGCTGTAGATTAGACTATATGATCCCCAGTTTCTCCCTGTCCCTACTCGGGTGACAGTGGGCCACTAGTGTGTAGGAGGGGTCAAGCTGGAGACAAGCTGTTAAATGCCGCCGCCACACCGTGTAATTTCTCAGGTTACTGTGAGTCTGTTGGGGCCTGGCTCACATCGGACTACCCTTCCCCCTCATTGCGAGTGAGTGTGTGAAGGGAAGAGAGCTCTCAGCGACAGTTTGTGAGAGTGCTTTCTCTCCTGATTGCATTAGAAAGGCTGTTCAGTGTGGTTTGATATCTCCAGCCTGGCATAGTGCCAGATATACTCTTCATGTGTATAGCTGTGAGAAGCAAAAGACCTCAGATATAGACCATGCAGTTTACAGGCTTGTTTTTGATGTGAATGCAGTGGTGTGGATGCCTCCTTACACTCCAGAAGTGCTGATACGGGATGTCTTGTCTCCAGTCTACATTTGATTACTGACTTGCTATGATTATTAGTTCAGTAACCTCCATTATCCTTTTTTTTTTCAAGAACTTTGGATTAAGTTTCACTCCAGTAAATCTGCTCAATTCTCAAGGTCAGTACGTGCTCCTTTCATTTCCTCATTGCACGTTTTGTTGTGCTTACGGATCTTGGAGAAAGACACCTTACTTACTCTGTTGTGCTCTCTATATAAGCAGGTGTTTGCAGCCTGCAGGTGTTTTAACCGCAGTGTGTTTGTATGCTTGACTTTGGAACCTGAACCATTCACTGGGTTATTATATTCTCTGTTTGATGACCACCATTTACATATTTTCCACTTAATTGAAATTGGAATCTGCTGCATGTTTGAAGCTTTTTTTATTTCTTTTTTACTTTCTCCTATCTCAGTTGAATGGTAATACTGTAAGTGGGTGTTTTTGTAGGATGATTTGCTTAAAGTATGTAGACACTGTGATGTTCTGTGAGATTATGAAAACATTGGCGTTTTGGAACATCCAATGGAAACCATTAGAGAGTGTTTTAGAAAACCTAGTTCGAAATGTTTGATGATTCTAGCTGCACCTAAATTATGCAATTTAACTTTTAGTTCTGCGTTTTGTGTACTTTAGAAATCACTTTTATATTTCATTAAAGTTTGCACATTTGAAATTTAATCTCACCTTATCTATTATATAAATGCATGTTATTGATCTTATTATGATTGATTCATCCATGTAGTGCTCCAACGTGTCATAGTGTTTACATTTCGCGTAATGGCGCCTTCTGCTCCTGGGAATGGAGAAAGTTGCATTCTATCACAAAAACAGAGACCACGGTTATCAAAAGTATGGGAATACTTTAAACAGAGGCCAAATAAAATGGTCCTTTGTTCCATTTGCAAAACCGATATGGTGTACCACGGCAGCACAACTGCGATGCACGAGCACCTCAGAAGAAAACATTCTGGCGCTCTCCGCTGTTACGGTTTAACTGGTTACCGTGTTATCTGTGACCAACTTCCTGGTTCAGGTCTCCGCTGCAGATGTGATGGATCGACCGCAGCAGATTCGGCGATTCTAAAAGCACAAACTGATGTGATATTATTAAGTGTCTAATAAATGCAGACTTGCTCATTGTATGATTCTGATATTCTTGTAAAGATTAAAAGTTATTGGTATGATCACCCGTCACATCGTGCAGCTGTTTAATCAAGGAAATGCGATCGTGTTAACTTGTAATCTGTGTTTACCTATTATGAAAATAAACCATAGCAGAACCCTGACTACATTTTATGGTTTGTGATGCTAAAGAACATTTCATGACGTCTCAGACAACTGTACATTTGTGGCTACTGTGGTTTAATTATAAACTCTATCGTTAACTCATATTTACCATAGTAAAATAATTTTCTTTGCCTCTTTATTTTTGTATACTGTAAAAACTTCAACCACATTGAAGTATTTTTGGGGAAAAAATGAATAAAGGTTGAAATATTATATTAAAGTTGTACTTATATTTTTTTGTAAAATTATCCAAAGGATTAATTAGCTAATCAAAAAAAGAACATTAGATTAATAATTTATTTTAATAAAAATAATCGTTAGAGTAGTTGACTAATCGGAAAAATAATCGTTAGTTGCAGCTCTACATCCATGGTGGTTTGTTTGTGTATTTATTTATTTACAGATTATATTTATTTTTTATTAAAATTGAATACCTTCTCTGTAATGATGTATGCTGGATTTTTCCAAAAAATAGTTCTTCACCCTTCACCCGGGGAAGTCGTGGCCTAATGGTTAGAGAGTCGGACTCCCAATCGAAAGGTTGTGAGTTCGAGTCCCGGGCCGGCAGGAATTGTGGGTGGGGGGAGTGCATGTACAGTTCTCTCTCCACCCTCAATACCATGACTTAGGTGCCCTTGAGAAAGGCACCGAACCCCAAACTGCTCCCCGGGCGCTGCAGCATAAATGGCTGCCCACTGCTCCGGGTGTGTGCTCACAGTGTGTGTGTGTGTTCACTGCTCTGTGTGTGTGCATTTCGGATGGGTTAAATGCAGAGCACAAATTCTGAGTATGGGTCACCATACTTGGCTGAATGTCACTTCACTTTCACTTTCACTTTCCTTACAATCCGCAAACATGCGTTCACATCTTTCAATCAACAACCGATTGATAGTTTTTAATTTCATTTGGATATACATCAAAATACAGAAGAACAGATTTGTTGCTATTTCTGTTGTCACGGTCATGGAAAAATCAATGAAATCAATAAATGGAAACTTATTATGCACAGCTCTACAAAAAACTTTTGTCTGTGAGAAGTTGCACTCTGTGATTGCAGTTGCTGTGTTTTATGCATAACAGTAAAGGAAAGTGTTGGAAATGAATTTCCATGGTTTTGTTCAGAATTAGTAAAAGCATGTTTACTAGTTTTTCTAGCTGTTATGTTTGGCTTTGGTGTAGTAGAAGCACCCACGCAAGCTGAAAAACTAATAAAGTATTATGTGGGTTTTCTTCCTGACACCTGAGTGGTGGAGGTCGCTGTCTGTTTTGGGCCCTGCTGTGCTGATCACAGAGAGTTGGGTACTAAAAAGAGGGGATTGTTTGTTCAGACCTAAGCAGTGCTTTAGTCATGTGAAGAGAGGCTGCCAAGGCCAGAAGAATGTGTTGAATGTGAATGACGCAGCTTTGACGGAGACATGTGACTTTGAGAGCGATAGATAGAAAGGAAAGGGGATCAGGGAGGAGGGAAGTTGCCTCATGCAGGCAAAGTGCCACCCCGCTGACCTTTTTATGCTAGCGTAACTATCGCCCCCTTGGATCAAAGAGCTGGGATGGAGGGAACTGAAGACAAGAGTGTGCCTACCCTGTTTGCGTATGTCTGAGTTTGTTGATGTCATGCCCCTTTGTTTCTCTCCATCTTGGTCAGATGACTAGCCCATGCTTTACCACTTGGTGTGTGCTGCAGCTATTGCTTAGACGTAATCTATAACCTTTGAAATGTCCTTTTAGATGGCCTTATAAAGGGTACACACTCTCATGCAAACTTTTGTGGCTTTGTTTTTAAATGTCAGCATTATTATACATATTAATCTTTAAGTGTTGCTGCTCAGTGTGTTTAGGCATGACATGACAATATTTTCTGGTATTAGACCAACATATAATATATAATGATATTATTGGCTAACAGCAGTCGGCCTTATACACCAGGTATATATATCAGTTGAATTGTATCTTATATAAACACATCAGGATTTGCTGGATATTATCATTATATTGACTGTATATAGCAAAAGCATTCATGCAGAGTGAATTAAATCACAAATTGTTGAGGAAAAACTGGTCCTTTTATGCAGAATATTTTCAGTATGCCATTAAATGCTATCCAAAGCATGAAATTGTTTAAATGTTTGTGGAAAACTACACAAAAAAGTATCTTTGCTTGTAAAATAGAAAAAAAGAAAAAGTAAAAGAAAAGATGGATACTTGAAACCAAAGATATTTTAATAATAATTGTAATTTATTTATTAATAGTTGTTTCATTGCAGTGTGCATAAAAAAAGATTAATCAAATTAGTGACTTTAGTATCTAAAGTAATGAATATGTTATTGTTTATTGACGATGTTTTGCAAGTATTGCGATTTCGATAATAAAAGTCAGTCACAGAGGATAATCGCCAGTATTGAGAAAAAAATCACAAATAGGATAGTCCCGAAGTTACCATTCACATATTTATGCACATGAAATAGCATGAATGAAATATTTTGTAGCCTATGCTGGTAGCTAATTATAAGGGAATAAAAATCTGTTCTGGAATCACTTAAGCACAGACGAGCACAGCACACTATTTATAGTCCCAGCCTCGGATGAGACCGAGCAGAGGATTTATTGATTTATTTAAACATTGCTGCTGCCACACAGATCTAATATAAACATACGATTTCTTTCCCAGCTGTTTACCTTCACAGACATAAACGACGTGTGTAACTCGTGTGTTTTTAACCTATACTTGTGTGTGAATGAAAACTTAGTTAAATACTCAAATGCTGTGACAGCTGTTTCTGTCCGTGTGCTTCAGAGATGTACACTCAGAAAACGTATATCAAAAGTTTAAACTTAAATGGTTTAAAACGCATGATGTCAGCGCAATAAACATGATAATCAGAACCTGCAGTATGACTTGTAATGGCGCAGCCCTGTTCTGAAAAGGGGAGGGGGGGGCAGCAGCTCATTTGCTCACTGTTTTCTGAGCTGAGCTCACATCCAAAGAGAACCATCTCATAGACTAGTTTGTGTACAAATACATACAAAATGGTCAAAATATCCCTAATACATAAATGGATGAGAAAGAAAATGTGTGTATAACAGCTGACAATTGTTATCCCGGACATCAACCTACCCACTAAAGATGTTTATGTCGGTTTTAACTGACAAGATTGTTACATTACAATTAAATTAAATTAAATTAGAATGGATAAGCTTCAGTGATTCATTTAAAAAACATTTATTTTCCAGCGGTTTCATTTTACATGCGCAAATACCATCATAAACAACAGAACAGGAGGATTCACATCACGCACCTGCTGCACAGAATTAATTCATTTAGCCTATATAAAAGGAATAAATACGTGAAAAATGTAAACGGATTAACAAAGCTCTCCTCGCAAACACGCTCAAGGAAAAGGAAACTTGAGGTGGCAGAAAGCGGTACCTGTTTATTTTACAAAAGCAATGTTTTGTTTGTGTTATGTGTGTACACAGATAAAATTAGACTCGTTTTTACCAAAATTTTTATTTTTAAGTTGTTTTCATTGATTTCACAGATATATATATATATATATATATATATATATATATATATATATATATATATTAGTGCTGTCAATCGATTAAAAACTTTAACTAGATTAATCACACATTTTTTCTGTGATTAATCGCAATTAATCGCAATAAAAAAAGAAATGTTTTTGTACGTTTTTAATATATTTTTTTAATGTAATAATTTCACAGTTAATCAAATTAATGTAGAAACAACATAAAGATAGTATATTTTAAATACTTGTTTAAATGGCATCTTTTTATGAATGAAGGCCAGTATTACTGATATTAATACAGCTACTGATTTTTTCTATTTTTTTACATTTATTATTAGGCTTCAAAAATATTACAGTTTTTAATTTAAGTAAACTTAAACGCACAGTATGGAATTTTTGGCCACCAGGGGTCATCAATCAAAATAATAACATAAGACGTACTTTGATGACGTCGGGAAAGAGCGTAGGCTCATGGGAGTTGTTGTTCATTGGAACACGCGCTCTGTCGCTCCCCACATTCCTCACTCATTTTAACTGAGGCCGGCGACACACTGGATGCATGGCGCAAGCGTCTCAGCTGCGTGGCGTGACAGTTTTTAATTCGGCTCCCATGTTAATAGGTTAGAGCTTGCAGACTGCCTGCGTGAGACGCTTGTCTCAGGCGCGGCTCAAGGCGCGCGGAAAACGCGTGCTTGCTAGAAATAGAACCGACGCCTATTTTTCACGCGACACGCAAGCGTGTTGGAAGCATTTCTAGGCAAAATATAATAGGAAAATATGTTTATATGTAATTTTGTACACAAATACATATTAATTCATGACATTTTGATGTTTGAAGTCTATAGGTTGACATAAATTCAGATATAAATGTATTTACAAAATATACGGATAGATATAACGTTAGTTAGCTGAATGGATGCATACCTGCTTATCAGAATGCAAACATCTCTCTGTAATTTCAGCTTGTCACGAAGCTCTCTCTATCTTGGAAATGCAACTCCAATATTTACCCGTGTCTCGTTTCTTCTTCGTCCCAAAACCTTCTCAGGTCATTTATTTCACCCGTACGTTTGCGCTTCACAGAACGTGCAGGCAAAGCATAATCATGATCCATAACTAAGTTATTGATTGAGGTATAAATATGAATATAAACAATATAAATATAAAATATAATAGTCTCGATCAAGGCTAGCTACTACTTTTTCTTCTTCGTCTCGTCTTTGCTTCTGTCCACCTTTGTATTTGGCGGTTCCACAGGAAGTTAGATAAACTAGAGGGGTCAAAGTTTATATGACGCCATAGACGGGCGACAAAACGGAAATAAAGAAACGTGCCGTGTCTTCTAATTAAACTATAATTTTCTCCGGATTTTAAAGTTCGTGGAAACTGTCGGGATAATGTAAGTACACAACAAAAAAATTATATATAATATAGATATAGTGATATCTGCTATTTTTAAAGCAGAATAATTACATATTGTGCCTTTAAAACAATGCTAACATAAACCCATAATAAATGTCATGTTTACTCCTGCCCTTCCTGTCTTAACAGTTAGGAAATATACAGAAATTTAATAAAGTTATCAAAGTTATATGCAGTCTGCACTGCATAAACTATAAATTAAATAGTTAATCCTTATTAAAGCTACAAAAGTTATTTAGTCAAGAGCAGCGAGTCATTTTCTCTGTTCCCTTTGTTCTTTAACTTTACTGACAGGAAGCTTTATTGGCTGCTGTCCCTTTAAGAGCAGACAGACACGCGGATCTCACCGTTTATATACTGTCTATGGATCTCGCCTCATTCTCTCACAACTCTTTTTGTTCATTTTAGACTTTATATAAATCATTTAAGATCGCTCCTATGAGGATAATCGTCAAAACTGGCACTTCGGGATGTTTATTTTTAGTTCAAGCGTTTAAGAGAACTGGATTCTGGCGCCCCGTCTATGCATTGTGTGTGTGTGTGTGTGTGTGTGTACGTGTGTATGTGTCACATAAGGGCATTCACAGACAGCGCATTCTCTTTTGTCTTGCCGTGCTTGAAATGTTTAAAAGCATTTACATGAATAAGAGCGTGATCATATAATGTAAACTAGCCAACGGATGGCAGAAAATACGGATGCTGCGTTAATTGCGTTAAACATTTTAACACGTTAAACCAGACAAAAATTAATCGCATGCGTTAACGCGTTAACGTTGACAGCACTAATATATATATATATATATATATATATATATATATAATATATAAACTTCAAAATAATGCCACTTACAGAGGCTCTTTCAAAGTTTGAGTTTTTCAGTTCAGTTTTTTCAGAAAGTTAATGTCCATCTCCATTCCCATATGTTAATCAAATCATCACATATGTTTTTACTCTCTTAATGAGTGACTTGCAGGCATGTTTTCTCGCAGTCTGCTCCTGCACACAATGTTCTCTGTAGGGGGTCACTGCTCTAATGGGCTGAAATCATGTGTTGGACGCACCTCTCAACCTTTACCACCTGCTCGGACTTTAACAAGACTGTAATTTATGTGTGTGCACAGCCACAAAAAAAGTTTTTTGAAAGTGATTTAATATTATCATTAATTTATTCAGTGTATATTAATATTTATTTAGAAAGTTTTTAGTGCATTTATATTAAAGAGCAGGTCATATGGCATTTTAAAGTGTCCTAATATTGTGTTAGAGTCCTGTACAAAAGTTTTCTATGCATCTAAGGTCAGAAAAAATTGTAACTTTTTCAGAATGTACGTTTAATATTAGAATCATTTTCAATTTTTTTTAAAACGATTTGTTTAAAGTAGTTCTGAGCTTAAGGTCTGTAAACTCCTCCTTTCCATAAGCCAACTCTGTTCTGATTGGTCAGCTGGCCAAGTCTGTTGTGATTAGTCTTGCCGGAAACAAAACACCCATTACCATAATAATTATTATTATTTTTGCTCCAGAGGGTAACTTGTAAACAAAAATGCCATAAGGTAACAAAAAAATGGCATCGATATCACCTTATCATTTCGAGCCAGAGTCCGAGGATTATACCGATGCAGACACTAAATCGGAAATTCATCTTCATCTTATTTAGCTTAAAGTATAAAAAACTGTAAGTATAGATAATGGATAGATAATATAATTGTATACAATTCTTTAGCGTTTATTTACTTTTTATTACTAGCAATGTGCACTAATTTAACTTATTACACGTTAATGTTTTTTGATGGATTGTATTTAAAATCACAATGCACTGGTGAAATTTTCACTTTTAAAGTTGTCTCATAGTGCACTGGCCACTATACGATCATGAGTCATCTGTCCAGTGTCCCACTTTCACATCTCTTTCCTCAAGTCACTCGCAGCATGTTGTGCATTGTATTTGCCACTTAAAGAAGTTTTCCTTTGCTGCAAAGTTATATGTCAGTCATAAATAACTGAATGACAAATATCAGACGTGGTATTGTTTAGGACTTATCTAATCGGTGCAAGAAAAGCGTGTGAAGGATGCTCCGGGATGCGGCCTCGTTTTCCTTATCTCCACTACACCATGGCTCCATTTCCTGTACCTCTCGCTTCTTTAGGTATATAGGGGCAATTAGATTTGGCCCAAATAAATTCTATGCTCTGCACTAAATGTGATTTGCTGTGGTTAGCCTTGGCCTGAGATTGGATTATGCTAGGGGACTGGGATGACATATATTATCACGAGAGGCTACTGAAGGGAAGTGAGAACGCACACATGCTTACTCACAGTGCTGTATCAATTCTACCGAGATCTTACAAAATTGTGAATACTTACCTTATTTTCTTAGTAAGGCTGGATCTTGCTAGTTCATTCTAAAAGTACTTATGCAGAATACATCTTTGTCTATTAACAACTGTTCAGAATTTTGTGTTTTACGGCCAAAAAACAAACGAACATACAAACAAAAAATAAATTGTGCTAAGATTTTTAAGAAGAATTGTGTGAATGTGTAAGTCTCTTATGCTTAAGGCTGCCATAAACTGAGCATAAATACAGTAATAATACAGATAAATAATACATTAAAATAATATAATTTTTTTTATTATAATTCCAGCCATTACTTCATTCTTTAGTGTCACATGAACCTTCAGAAAGCAATCTAATATGTTGATTTGCTGATCAAGAACATTTCCTATGATTATCAATGACAAAAACAATTTTGCTACTTTAATATTTTTGTGATTTTTTTTTTTTTTTTTTTTCAGGGTATTTTGAATATAGTTCAAAGGAACAGCATTTATGTGAAATCAAATGTCACTGATCTTTGGTGACATTATAAATTGCTTTAATATCACTTTTGATCAATTTAATACATCTCGAATAAAAATATTCATTTGTCAAAAAAAAAAAATTTTTTTTTACTGAGCCCAACCTTTTTTACAGTGTTATTTATTATATTTATCACAATTTATTCGTTTTAATTCGTAGTTCATTTTATTAAAAACTCTTTAATTTACAGCATTCTTGTTACTCGTTATATCTACTTTAGTATTAACAGGTAAATTATGCATAATTTCATGAAATAACAATAAATGTTTTTAATTAGTATTACTCATATAAATTACTCATATAAATTACACATTCATATTAATAACACCCAGTTACTACTTTCAAATAGGAATAGTGAGCTTTATGTGCAGAATGTTCTTTCTAATGGGTATGTTGTTCATTGACGTGTATGGAAAAGACCCAGTGAGCTCTTGTGCAATCCTGGTGGAGATACAGGGCAAAGCGCTGAGCCTTGACAGGTATCTTTTGAGTGACTGCAAGCTTTCTTCTTCACTGAAAAGGCTGTTGTTGTCATAAAAGGGAAGGTGGAGTGTAGGGAAAAGAAGAGAGGGAGAAAAGGGGAGGAGGAGGCCTCTTGTTATTTTCAGTCTATTGTGTCTACTTCCTGTAGGTCAGGGGTTATTGGAGTAGGGAGTTGCAGACTAGCTGTGGAGCAAAAGAAAAAAGACAGAACTTCCATATACTCAGAACATCAACACCACAAAGGCAAGATCAGTTTGCCAAACACGTGGGACTACAAACAGTCAACCTCAACAGGTAAATACCAGACAATCTGGTGGAATGATGCTGCTTCATGCATCCCGACTCTGTCCAGTTCTGTTTGCCGCATGTTCCCGGTCTGCTAGACAGTATCCTGTTTTGGTAGAGCATTTGGTAAAGAATTGAAGTTGAAATTTTCCTTCAGTGTTGCTCGGAGGGGACTCTTGTTCTGCAGTCCATTTACGAGCATTTGCGGTTTTGTGTGTGCATTAGTGCACTCATTGATGTGTTTACTGGTTTTGCAGTCTCGTGACCGGAAGAGGTTGGAATTGTTTTTGAAATGTCTCTTATGTAACTCGTGGGCTTCTTAAAAGCTGCAATATTAAAGGGAACCTCTTTTACCATTAGCCAATATGGCCATGGCCAAATCACATTAACGCTGGACTGCAGTTCTGCAGGGAAGGATGCAAATGAAAACCACCATATCGTTCCTTCCAGTCCTGCATCACCTCTTGTGAATCAGGTTGGTGACTACATTGTTTTGATTAGCCTAGTTGCAAAATTGACTAGCTAAATAGTCATTGGTGTGATTTAGTGGTTTCTACTTAATTCCTAGTGGGCCTGCTGAATGTGAACAACCCAACGTTAACTGTTGTTTGAGGTTTTCTGAAATACTACTAATAATTATTGTTAGTAATAATAATACATGATATAATAATTCAAATGAAAAAGTAAAATACATAAAATTTGCTAGAGGTTGTAACGATACCCAAAGGTTAGTAGTTGATACCAGCACATTTTTAAAAAACGGTATCAAATGCAATGAAGTCACAGGATAAAATGTCTTGTGAACACCCTCTCTTATTTAAAGCATTAAATATTAGTATATATTTGTTTCAAATGAAAACAATTATTTCTCAGTTAATTAAACATTCAAGCATAACAATTTTCTTAGTTTTTCTTCAAGAAAAATAAAGAATCAGTAAAGAAGTCAGTAAAAAACTGAATAAGTCAGGTCACAAATGTTTTGCTCGTTGCTAGTTCTGACTTGAAAGTGTTACTGCACAAAATTTAGAGACAGACTGTTACTTAAAAAGCACAGTGTTCCATTTGCGACTGCATGTTAATCATTGTTGATCGTTGTTGTTGCAACTAATGTGTAAGAAGGATACCCTCCTGCATTTGGAGGATTTAAGGAAGCCCCCCTTCCACCACCAACATAAACCAGTCTAAACTTAGTCGTGACCAACCGTGTAGTGAATGAGTGACAAAGGAGGAAAAACAGGATGTCTTTTTCTCAAAGTGTGTGTTGGGAACAGATGATCAGGAAGATGAAAATTGCCAGCGAAGTAGAAACTTCCACTTTGTATCTTTTGTGTTTTTGCCCAGTTGACCGGTTGCTCATCTGTTGTCCCACAGCCAAGCATGATGGTAAACTGTAAATGATTAAGCCCCTCTTTCCTTCTCCTGCTTCCGTTTTTGCCCTGCTCCACACTCTATTTCACGCTCCTTGGTTAATGTTTAAATCCCATCTCAGTGCAGCATTTAGAGGTCCAGCCACTGAATCTGTACTGACTCACAGCTCACATTTCTTCTGCAAAAGGATAGAAAAGAAACAGGACCTGTTGTAATTCCCTTGGAATTACTGTAAAGGGCTATTGATCTCCCTCTCTCTTTATTTCTCTGCCCTAATGATTGATATGGATTGACCTCAGCTTGAAAACATGCTGCCGTTCTTGTCCTGCATATCTGCCACCTTGGCGGTCATTTGGAAAGGGAGCAGTTTGGAATAAGATATGGACACGGACTCAGCAGTTTAGCGCAACATTCAAGGGCAACCACAGCCGGGATGTTGTTTAAGGACAGTGGATGGTGGGTCTTCTAATTAAACTAATATTTTACATTGAATGTGCTGCTGATGTTGCACACAGCTGGAAGTAGGACCATGTGCAGATTTGTATGGATTCAGAGTTGCGGGACTCTCTAGCACCATGTTTTCATCTTGCGAACTTCTCATGCTGGATCAGTAGGTGAAGTTTCACAATATCAGAATTTCCCCAGAAAGAGACACCATTCCAGTATCAAGGTGAGAGAAATGGTAATGCATAATTTTTATACTGAGTCATGTTTCACCGTAGCTTTTAATGTGTGTCCAAAAAAAGTTTGTGGTTTCTATATCAAGTTTGATATTTTGACTGTTGCAATGGGTTATTTTGTAACCTAGTGCCGGTTATTTATTCAGTTGGTTCAGCTGCATAGGATATTCTCTGTATTACTTTATTATATATCTTCTGCTGTTATTTGCTGGTGGTGTTTCTCATAGGCTGCATTCACAGTCAGTTTTTGGGATTGACAACTTTATTGTCTTAAATTGTCCTGTTCACAGAAAAGGAAACCCAAGAAATGTCTTGCTAGACCTTTAGTCGTATATGCGAGTAATTTACTCACATTGTACTGTAGGAGGAATTATTGTCCTGTCCATACACAGGTACACGTGTCATCAGAATAGAGATGTGGTTGTGAGAAAGACAGATGTGTTTTGCTTCATTACCATCATTGTGACAATACAAATCTTGTTGAAAATCCACAAACTTGTCCTTTAACAATCAAACTTTTTTTACAGGTTTATTTTTGGCCTTTTTTGCCTTTATTTTTATAGGTCGGTAAGTATTGACAGGAAGCGATGTGGGAGACATAGTGCATGGGGGTATAATTGTTGCATTATTCCAAATAAGTAGATTATGATCCACAAATAAATCTAACACGATGAACAAGAACCAAACATATTCACAAAATATATAGAATAAGATCCAATAAATCTTGGTTTCACAAACATGAATTAAATTCACAAATTAAAAAAGAGACTTGCAAATAAAAATATATGCTAACACTTTAGAATAGGTAACACTTGTTAACTATTAACTATGACATTTCTCTCAATAAATTCTTAATTTGCTGCTTATTAATAGTAAGTAAGGTAGTTGTTAGGTTTAGGTATTGGGTAAGATTAGGGATGTAGAATAAGGTCAAGTAGAATAAGGCATTAATATGTTCTTAATTAGCACTAATACAGTACATTATAGGCTAATATTCTAGTAATATGCATGCTAATAAGCAACTAATGTTACCTATTCTAAAGTGTTCCCAAATATATATATTTATATCTTTTTATTCTATAAACACAACTTTGCGTGGCATTTATTTGTGAATCGCGTGCATTTTTAGACTGCTGTGCCCATTTGTGGATTTTTTGAGTATTCTTGCATCAAGACGCATAACCAATTCACTAATGTGTGGAATCCAACCACAGTCTATTCAAGCCAATCAGATAACAGCCACACTTCACTGACCAATCACAGCACGTTCTCACTACAACCAATCATGTTTTGCTTTACCATCAGGGAGGTCTCTTCCTGAAATAACTCATAATATGCATGGGCTCAAATAGGAAATATAAGGCACATAAAAATGTATACAGTAAAATATCTTTAAAGGAGTCATATGATGTTGCTAAAAAGAACATTATTTTTTGTATTTGGTGTGATGAAATTTGTATGCAGTTTAAGTTTAAAAAACACATTATTTTCCACATACCATACATTGTTTCTCCTCTAAGCCCCGCCTTTCTGATTTATACAAAGCTCATCTTTCCGAAAAATGTGGTCTGCTCTGATTTGCCAGCTATCCAGTACATTGTGATTGGCCGAATACCTTAAGCGTGTAACGTGAATGTTACACACCTTACTATACTGTGATGCCGTGTGTCCCGGAGTGCCAAGACACAAACATTAAAACCATTATAAATGAGACATTTGTTGCATCCAGTGGGGACATAATTGTGCATTATAATGACAATACCAGCGGTTCTCAATTCCAGTCCTCATAAAATATTCAGTGCAGGGGGGCTCGAGGACTGGAATTTAGAACTGCTTACTTATCTTTTTACTCATTGTGTTGCATTGCGCCATGTAAACATAGAACCATGTCTGCATTTGTGATCGGAGAACAACTACAAACAATAAGCCCTACTCTACACTGCTCAAAACTCACATTTGAATCGTCAGTGACAAATCCTTTAGAATATGTAAAAATACTTAAAGGCTGTGCGTCAGAACAGCCGGCATTGTAGTCTACTCTCCCCGGATCAGGAAACAGTCCTCCATAAAATGTGCTGCACACATCTGAATATATGGGTTGAACTGTTCTTGAACAGTGTTGTAAATACAACTTAACCACTGATTTCCAGTCATGTTATCTTTTGGAAGACCAAATAAAGTAGTTTTGCTTTCACAAGGAAACACACTGCGTCTCCATGACATGGCAGTGGCGGCAAAAGTGAGGATAAAAGTCATATGGGGGGCATATGCAAATTTTCCTACATTGTGACGTAGATGTGGGGGCATATTTTAATGAGCCATTTTAGGTAGGCATGGTTGACTCTTAACTTTTAGAAAGAATATTTCTTTGGATTTAAGACTTTAGTCTTTGCAACTTTACAGATCTTCTTTATGCACCAAGAGCATCACAGAAAAATTTCTTTAGATCATTAGACTGTGTATCAAGCCAAGCCACAGTATATATTATGGGCCTTTTGAAAATGCCAGAGAAACAGCTAATAATCTATTTATTTGGAATAATGCAAAAATGTTACCCCCATAGAGGAGGGGGCGGGAAAGGTCCATGAGCCGGGACTCGAACTTGTGACGCCTGTAGCGCATTACTTTTAAACTTTAAAAGTAAACCTGTGATTTCAAGACCTGTGTTCTTCGGTATAAACAATAGTTATTGAGAGGACAAAAAAAGAAATGTTTTCAGTTTACATTCTTATTTGCATCTCAGCATTATAATTTAGATTACTTGAATGTCTTAATTTGAATTTATTGCTTTAAATACTTTGAAATGAACCTGCCTACCTGTTAGATGTTTTGTGAGGTCCCTTGATATAGAACCACTGAAAGAAGTAGAGAGAGTATTTCTGAGAGAAGTGAAATGTACATAATAACTATAAATATAACCAAATGAGCCTAAATCAAATCAGAATAGAATTGAACTGAGTGAATCAGAATCAAAGCAAATTGGCATAGTCTACATAATAAAGTGTTTGTGGCTCTCTGGATGACCTTACTAAAGGCTTGGCTTCATTATAAAAAAAAAATGATTGAAAATGGGTGTTCTGTGAGGTCAGGACCGCACAGCTGCCTGCATCATTCCCAAGGTTGTTTGAATCAAGGTCGGGACAACCGGCCTATCCCTTCTTATACTAACTATCTTTTTCACTTTCTCTTTTTTCTCATGTAATGTCATGAAAGAGAGTGGGAATTCAGATTTCCTTCCAGATCTCTCACAGATTGCTGCTTTCAGAGTCCAGGTCATAGAGCATGAACACAAGGGAGACTGAGGAATTTACCCAAGAACAAAGAGAGCAGAGGGTTTTTATTCCAACCTTTGTTCCACTGGACTTTACTTTTATGTCTTCCAGACCGCACATACTGAATGTGGATTCCAGAATAAAGCAGTCCACACTTCATGTAAGGTTATAGCTTACTACTACTTTGTGCAAAGGTAGGTTAGAAAAAGGCGTTCAAGTTCAAGGTTGGACTTTCTGACTCATTCGCATAAACATTCCTTCAGGTACTCGCATGTGAACTGACTCTCGGCTGCCCAGCAACATTAACAGTGTGAACTTGCACCTATTGCTTGGATTTAAGTAAAGAACATGCATTTTAATGTGCATGTACAGTATCTACAAAAAAACAAAAAAACAAATATGATTGCATTTAGTAAAGTTCCAGGGCTGTTGTGAACTAATTGTTAGCGCTAGTGTCAATGTCAATGTCACCTTTATTTATATAGCGCTTTAAACAAAATACATTGCGTCAAAGCAACTGAACAACATTCATTAGGAAAACAGTGTCAATAATGTAAAAATGATAGTTAAAGGCAGTTCATCATTGGATTCAGTTATGTCATCTCTGTTCAGTTAAATAGTGTCTGTGCATTTATTTGCAATCAAGTCAACGATATCGCTGTAGATGAAGTGTCCCCAACTAAGCAAGCCAGAGGCGACAGCGGCAAGGAACCGAAACTCCATCGGTGACAGAATGGAGAAAAAAACCTTGGGAGAAACCAGGCTCAGTTGGGGGGCCAGTTCTCCTCTGACCAGACGAAACCAGTAGTTCAATTCCAGGCTGCAGCAAAGTCAGATTGTGCAGAAGAATCATCTGTTTCCTGTGGTCTTGTCCTGGTGCTCCTCTGAGACAAGGTCTTTACAGGGAATCTGTATCTGGGGCTCTAGTTGTCCTGGTCTCCGCTGTCTTTCAGGGCAGTAGAGGTCCTAGGTGCTGATCCAGCATCTGGTCTGGATACGTACTGGATCCGGGTGACTGCAGTGACCCTCTGATCTGGACACAGACTGGATCTGGTGGCCACGTTGACCTCGGAACAAGAGAGAAACAGACAAATATTAGCGTAGATGCCATTCTTCTAATGATGTAGCAAGTACATAGGGTGTTATGGGAAGTGTTTCCGGTTCCGGTTTACCTAATTAATGCAGCCTAAAAATCCTTTAACGGATTTGGATAATAAAAGCATATTAGTATGTTATGTGTATGCCAGGTTAAAGAGATGGGCCTTTAATCTAGATTTAAACTGCAAGATAGTTAGTGATAAAATATGCTAGTGATAGTGCTAATCTCTGAATCTTTCCAGTTTATCTGGATGCACTTTTTATGTGTTTTTAAATGAATTTTTTTTTCCAACGAGTTAGCACTATGTTAACCGAACAAAGAAGAGTAATAAGCATTTTTATTTTTAAATCATGTTTTGAAACATTTTACAACCCGAATTCCGGAAAAGTTGGGACGTTTTTTAAATTTTAATAAAATGAAAACTAAAAGACTTTCAAATCACATGAGCCAATATTTTATTCACAATAGAACATAGATAACATAGCAAATGTTTAAACTGAGAAAGTTTACAATTTTATGCACAAAATGAGCTCATTTCAATTTTGATTTCTGCTACAGGTCTCAAAATAGTTGGGACGGGGCATGTTTACCATGGTGTAGCATCTCCTTTTCTTTTCAAAACAGTTTGAAGACGTCTGGGCATTGAGGCTATGAGTTGCTGGAGTTTTGCTGTTGGAATTTGGTCCCATTCTTGCCTTATATAGATTTCCAGCTGCTGAAGAGTTCGTGGTCGTCTTTGACGTATTTTTCGTTTAATGATGCGCCAAATGTTCTCTATAGGTGAAAGATCTGGACTGCAGGCAGGCCAGGTTAGCACCCGGACTCTTCTACGACGAAGCCATGCTGTTGTTATAGCTGCAGTATGTGGTTTTGCATTGTCCTGCTGAAATAAACAAGGCCTTACCTGAAATAGACGTTGTTTGGAGGGAAGCATATGTTGCTCTAAAACTTTATATACCTTTCAGCATTCACAGAGCCTTCCAAAACATGCAAGCTGCCCATACCGTATGCACTTATGCACCCCCATACCATCAGAGATGCTGGCTTTTGAACTGAACGCTGATAACATGCTGGAAGATCTCCCTCCTCTTTAGCCCGGAGGACACGGCGTCCGTGATTTCCAACAAGAATGTCAAATTTGGACTCGTCTGACCATAAAACACTATTCCACTTTGAAATAGTCCATTTTAAATGAGCCTTGGCCCACAGGACACGACGGCGCTTCTGGACCATGTTCACATATGGCTTCCTTTTTGCATGATAGAGCTTTAGTTGGCATCTGCTGATGGCACGGCGGATTGTGTTTACCGACAGTGGTTTCTGAAAGTATTCCTGGGCCCATTTAGTAATGTCATTGACACAATCATGCCGATGAGTGATGCAGTGTCGTCTGAGAGCCCGAAGACCACGGGCATCCAATAAAGGTCTCCGGCCTTGTCCCTTACGCACAGAGATTTCTCCAGTTTCTCTGAATCTTTTGATGATGTTATGCACTGTAGATGATGAGATTTGCAAAGCCTTTGCAATTTGACATTGAGGAACATTGTTTTTAAAGTTTTCCACAATTTTTTTACGCAGTCTTTCACAGATTGGAGAGCCTCTGCCCATCTTTACTTCTGAGAGACTCTGCTTCTCTAAGACAAAGCTTTTATAGCTAATCATGTTACAGACCTGATATCAATTAACTAGATGTTCTCCCAGCTGAATCTTTTCAAAACTGCTTGCTTTTTTTAGCCATTTGTTGCCCCTGTGCCAACTTTTTTGAGACCTGTAGCAGGCATTAAATTTTAAATGAGCTAATTAAGTGGATAAAAGTGTAAAATTTCTCAGTTTAAACATTTGCTACGTTATCTATGTTCTATTGTGAATAAAATATTGGCTCATGTGATTTGAAATTCCTTTAGTTTTCATTTTATTAAAATTTAAAAAACGTCCCAACTTTTCCGGAATTCGGGTTGTAATTAATCAAAAATTAATCATGAGAACATGAACCAAATGACGTCATGCGCTAATTAGCATATTTATGACGTAAGTGCGTCGTATTGTATTGCCTCCCTATGCTCACATACTGCAATTTAATTTAGCCATTTAATTAAATTCTCAACAAAACTGTTTTTATTACTATATTTTAATGTTTCTGTTCAACGGAATGAATATTATAATGACTGCATTAAGACTACATAACCAGCTCTCAAACATTAATCTGCACTAATGAAATCAAATACATATACGATAAAGTCAGTGGTTGTGCTGTTAATGATGTCGGCTATACTTGCTTGTAAAATAGACTTAGAAGCAACAGAATATTATTATTATTATTTTTTTTTTTACTGAAATACTGCTCCTCTCTGCACTCGCTGAACACAGCAGATGCAGAGAGAGAGGCTAGCGCTGGGAAAGAGAGACTTCACGCTCATGCGGCAGCACCAGAGAGTCTCAGAGACTAAATAATGATTGCCCAAAAAGTCGCTAGATTTGTCAATAGTCGCTCTTTTGGAAAAAAAAGTCGCTAAATCTAGCGACGAAGACGCCAAGTTAGCAACTCCACTGCCCAGCAGACCAGCTTCAACCGCCTCGCAAGTGTTGATAGGCTATTATTCGTGAGGTGTAACCAATCAGATAACGCCGTGGGCGGGACATTGAGCAAGTCTGCAGAGTGATGAATACAGAAAGGCTGCACGTGTGCGCGGCAGCTATATCAGAGCCAGCCAAAGTAGCGCATTTTAAAATAAAATTGACTTTAATCAAACCACGGAATTCGTGATAAGTTTTGTGAGCCGTCTCGCCACTAGTGTAGTAGCACTAATCACTTTGAAAGGGGGATAAAAATAAATAAGCAGAGGCAGGGATACATTGACCAGAAAGGGGGAAATCCCACGCATCCCCCCCAGCAAATCGCACCCTGCATGTATCCATGCTTATGGGTCCAAGGGTGGATCTTGCTTGTCACTTGCTTACTTCATTTTGACCTGGATGTTTTTACTGTTGAGGTTGATTTTGGTCAATCGATTGTAAGTGTAAGTATAGTTCAGGTCAAATTTTAAGCTTTAAATGGTGAAAATAATGACAAATATGGCAATATTCACATAAAGCATCACCAGGGTAAAGAGACACACATGGAAAGTAAGAGTTTTGACTGAAGCAGTATGCAGGGACAACTATCTTATTAGGCTTAGGTGAGTGTAGTCATATTGGCTGAGCTATCTCTAACATCTACCCTCAGTTTCACAGACACTTTTTTTTTTTTTCTCATTAAGTTGACCAGTGAGTCCAAGAATGTAAAGATGAATGTAATGATTTGTTAAAGTAGATGAGACATGTCTAACCTGTATTGCATCATCCCTGAAAAGCTGTTTAGCTGGTGACCTCATAATATGGCAGGTGCTTTAAATCTCACTAAAGCTGTTCCTTTAAAAGGTCTTCTCTTTATGTTCAGCTAAGAGAATCACTGTGTGATGGCTTCATTTGGTGGGTCACTCTTGCATTCGATTAGATTACACAGGCCTGGAAAGCATTGGATTGTAATGGGCTGGTGAGCTGCTCAGGAGGCAGAACTTGAGTGCTTCAGAATGCTCTGCCAAAAATCTTTGCTATGAAATTTATTACTGGAATAAAGCATCCCCCACCCCCACAAATTCAGTAGAGGCTCATATTTTAAATTGTTGTGGTTTGTGAAGTCTAGGCATTTAATTTTTGATAACACATACCAAATATTTTTGTACAGAAAATTGCCTTCACCCCGAAAATACAATTCTGCCATTCTCGACTCACCTTCATGCCATTCCAAACCCATGTAACACAAAACATTCATTTTTAAAGAAAATTCTGGCACTTTTCCATATAATAGTTTTTCCATTTGAATAATGTATTGTATTACAAGTCTTTAAAAAAACATGCCGTGCATTTTGGTGTGTTCATTACTTGTAGATTTTCAACTCAACTGCAGACATTTTATTGATTATAAAAATAGCATGTTGACCGCATTTAATACCAAACTTCTCTGGTTTTTGCATGTCTTATCACATATCATAGTACCACATCTAATTTCTAATGGTGCTATAATTACTGTAAGAGCTACAGTGGGGGAGAACATTTTCAGTGAAGAGTTTTGTCAACTTCAGAAGATGTGTAAGATTTAATAAAGATTTCCATTACTACTTTTATGATAGTCTTTATTTATTTATTTATTTTTTTGTATTTTTAAGAGCTTGACAACCCCAGTCACCATTCATTTTCATTGATTGGAAAAGAGTGGCCATGGTATTCTTATAATATTATTATTATTTTTGAAGTTCCACAGAAAAGTCAGTTTTAAATCAACATGAGGGTGTCAATAAAGTCAGAATTGTATTCTATTTATTATTATTTTTACAATTTATTTATATATATATATATATATATATATATATATATATATAAATATATATATATATATATATATATATATACACACACACATATATACACGTGTGTGTGTGTGTGTGTGTGTGTGTGTATGACTTCAAAGTTTATGGACTTGAGGACACTCCCAAAAACTTCAAAAATATGTTTTGCTTTCTTTTTCTTTCTGAAGTGTCCTGTCAGCATGAGTGCGTGTGTTTGTTTATTTGCGTGCACACCCTTTCTCTGCTTCTGCCTTCAGTCAAACCAAGCCCCTCTGATTTAGTGGTCATGGTTTTTAAGGCATTCTGGGAGGGCCTGATTACCCATGCACAGGAAGTCAGAGGTGGGAGAGGTCCCTCCAGAGTTCCATGTAAAAAGACTGGTATTCTTGATAAAGACTCACTCGTGCTACACATAACAGACACATCCCTCTCGGATCTGCCCTGACTGCCATTGTAAACTGTATTTGAAAGGTAAGGCCTGTTGATTGCTTTAAGGTTTGACTCAGGATGGGCTGTCTAGGGTTATGGTGCTGGTGTTTGTAGCAAAGGATAATTTTGCGCCATGTTGTCTTGCTTTTGGCTGCTAATTTGTCTTAAAGTTTTGCTATGGTGCCATTCTGAATTGAGGAGGTTCAGGCTGTTTTCTTTCTGCTAAAGCAATTCACCCTTAGGTTGGCCTCTGGTGTTGATATTACTTTGTTACTGTGTATTTGAAAAGTATTTGAAAGTGTATGTAGGTAGTCGGTATTTGTAGGTATTCAAACAGGATTGATACCTGGAAAAACCAAATGGGAAGATTTTTTTATTTTCAGATATTGGATTTCTAACGTCTTATTGGAAGCATGGTGCATGAGACCGAGCAAAATATGTTGCAGACTACTTGGACAGAAAGAATCAAAATAGATTGATATATCATGGGTTCCACAAAGTTGTTAAGCAGCACAACATATATCAATGTCATATCAGCATCTTAAAATGTTTTCTGAAGGATCATGTTACACTGAAGACTGGAGTAATGGCTGCTGTAAATTCAGCACATTGTAAAATATATAAAATTACGTTTTTCATACATTTCATAATATTTCACAATATTTCTTTATTTTTACTGTGTTTTTGATCAAATAAATGCAGCCTTAATAAGAGACTACTTTCAATAACATGAAAAAAAACAAAAAAAAACAGACCCCACATTTTTTGAATGGTATAGTCTTCCTTGCATGAGAATGGAATGTTCCATAATTTAATGTATGTTGCATCATCATATCTGCTTCCAGTGCAGATTAGTTTTATGCGATTATGAGAATTTAACTGTAATCTGTCATTTAATTTTAATTACATTTATACATTACATGTACATTCATTTATAGAATTTCATTTACATAATTTGAGTTAATACTAACCAAATTTGATTTAAAAGCAGAATGTTCTGATAGCTTTGTGAAATTATGCTACTTGCCTGAATGAAACAAATAGCAGATGAACTGAATGTGACGCAGATTCACTCTCTGACAGCAGGTGGCGCTTATGGGACAGCATTTCCTTGGTTGCAGCTGTAAACAAAGCAGCGCTGCGCTGAAACACTGCTTTAATTTGAATTATACAGAGACAAGATAAAAATTAAATACCATCTAAACGTTTCAGTTCCCCTCAGAAATGCATTCATATTAACCCCCAAATAAATATTTAGAATTTTCTTCCAATAGTTTGTGCATCATGAACAGTGAGTGATCTGCCTGCTTCAGTATTTTTCTTTTTGTATCCGTTTTCAGCGCCTCTGGCCTGTATTAATGGGCATTTACAGACTTCATATTTTCACATAAATAACATTTTGGAAAAGGGTTCCATTGCAGTGCAGTTTGTGCAAGTCCAGAACAGAGATCGGCTGCAATAAAACTAAAATTGAACAGTTGCCGATGATCACGTAAATTCCAGGGGAAGCCCCTTTCACGCTGCACTTTGGACCCAGAAAATTGCAGGATCATTGCCGGATTGCCTTCTGTGTGAACGCCAACACGTCCTGGGAGTGATTCTGAGATCGATCCTGGCTCAGGGACCTAGTAACATTGCCGGGTTCAGTCCCGGAATGAGATCTGTGTGAACAAAAGCCAGAACAAATGCCGTGTCGTAGTGATGACGTTATTGTGCACTTTTTTTTTTACTGGGTGTTTTGAAGGCAGATCAACGTTCGCGACGAAAAAATATGTGTAAACCGTAATTAAGCAGAGAGATCAGGTATTTCCCCACTATCCGCGTTGAAGCGGAGATCGTTCGCCAGTTTAAAGGAATTCTAACGTGCCAAGCGTTTTCGACTCGTACATTATACGTCACATCTTGATGTCACGTGTCATTATGGGATCTTTAAGGGTTGTGTGTGAACGCACGCACATATTCCAGGAAATCACTGGCAGTGTGAAGGGGCCAAAATCGTGTTACTCTCTACACTGCACTCAACCTGAGGGATTCCTACACGTTCAGTCTTTCAAGAGACAATAAAAAATACATACCACAGGAACTGTATAATGGAAAATGTTAGTGGTTTTGAAACTGTGACATTTTAAAATCATGGTATACCTTGAAACCGATAATCGGCCCATGCCTAATCTGAAATATCCTGCCTCCTGACCCTCTAGACCAGTAGGATTTAGGGGCCTGTGTAGGAACTTGAACCACTTTTTGGTATTCAAAATGAGGAAATTTAAAGCTCAAAGTACTTCGGCCCTTCATCCGTGATCCTCTACGGTCTGCGCTTATTCACGACATAAGTATAGTTTGAAAGCTCTTTGGACATGGCTGTGCATGAGACGGAATGGAACGGAATGCGTAAAGTGAAGTATACCGAAACAAAGACCGAACAGGCTGCTATTCAATCATTGAGTAAGAAATAGAATGAGTTCCTGTTGGTTGTAGATTTTATTGACAGTATAGTTTTAGCTGTAAAAAAAAAAAACACAATGAAGCCTCAAACCAAAAACATCCAGAACAAAATGAAGATTTGTAGAGCAGGATATTTTATCAGTTTGAATGCAACAAGAAAGACCTTGAGAACTGTTCTCTTTGCTTGACCGATACTGTGTAGGTCTTTAATAGAAGAGTCTGCTCAACTATTCATTCGGCAAGGCCAGCCGTGCCTTTTAGAACATTGGCTTTGAAGTCATGGCAAGGATGCAAGATAAGGATAGTTAATCAAAGGTCTTCTCGTCCATGCCATGAGGAATGTGATGACGATGTATCAGTGTGACAGTAGGAGGTTGCAGCGCAACGCTTGCACATAAGTGGCCATCACTAATGGTGCATCGGTCTGACACAAATGCGGACGTTAAAATAAACGTTAATTTTTTGTTTTTATCACAGATAACAAAGGCTGATTTTCCAGAGCTATTGGAACAACACAAAAGGCCATTGTACATTCTCCTCCTAGTTTTCATCATGCGCCGTGTTAGCAAGGCCAGGGTGGCCAAAATCTCCTTACACTCCAGAGTGAAATGCCTTCAAGAACTGCATTGTTCCTCTACACCGCCTAGGGGACTTCAGAATGATTTGCATGGTTGTGGAATGGGGTTTGGTCTGATATTCAGAATGCTTTGTAGAGTTTCTAGAACTGTAATGCAACCTTAAACAACAGAAATGAAAAACAAATCCTTAATGTTATTTAAAAAATATTTGAAGACATTGTTTACTGCATTTTTGGCCAGTAAATGCAGTTTTTTAGTTTAGAATATTTTGTGATTTAGGATAGTGGTCAACTGTCTACATAGCTGTCCTACTTGACTGACATGGTACATATGAGCCTTAAAAGTTATGTAGAAAATTCTGTTTTCTCACCAGGTACTCAGGTTTTTCATGTTTAACCCACTATACTCTTGTCTTTCAAAACATTTATGACTTTTGAGAATTACATAAATATTAGTTTTCAAAAAGTTTGCTGCTAAACTGCTTTTAGATCTTTGTTTCAGTTGTTTCTGTGATGTACTGAAATATAATTACAAGCACTTCATACGTTTCAAAGGCTTTTATCGACAATTACATGACATTTATGCCAAGAGTCAGTATTTGCAGTGTTGGCCCTTCTTTTTCAGGACCTCTGCAATTCGACTGGGCATGCTCTCAATCAACTTCTGGGCCAAATCCTGACTGATAGCAACCCATTCTTTCATAATCACTTCTTGGAGTTTGTCAGAATTAGTGGGTTTTTGTTTGTCCACCCACCTCTTGAGGACTGACCACAAGTTCTTAATGGGATTAAGATCTGGGGAGTTTCCAGGCCATGGACCCAAAATTTCAACATTCTGGTCCCGAGCCACTTAGTTATCACTTTTGCCTTATGGCACGGTGCTCCATCGTGCTGGAAAATGCATTGTTCTTCACCAAACTGTTGTTGGATTGTTGGAAGAAATTGCTGTTGGAGGGTGTTTTGGTACCATTCTTTATTCATGGCTGTGTTTTTGGGCAGAATTGTGAGTGAGCCCACTCCCTTGGATGAGAAGCAACCCCACACATGAATGGTGTCAGGTTACTTTACTGTTGGCATGACACAGGACTGATGGTAGCGCTCACCTTTTCTTATCTGGACAAGCCTTTTTCCAGATGCCCCAAACAATCGGAAAGGGGCTTCATCGGAGAATATGACTTTGCTCCAGTCCTCAGCAGTCCATTCACTATACTTTCTGCAGAGGATTAATCTGTCCCTGAAGTTTTTTTTTGGAGAGAAGTGGCTTCTTTGCTGCCCTTCTTGACACCAGGCATCTTCCAAAAGTCTTTGCCTCACTGTGCGTGCAGATGCGCTCAAACCTGCCTGCTGCCATTCCTGAGCAAGCTCTGCACTGGTGGCACTCCAATCCCACAGCTGAATCCTCTTCAGGAGACGATCCTGACGCTTGCTGGACTTTCTAGGACGCCCTGAAGCCTTCTTTACAAGAATTGAGCCTCTTTCCTTGAAGTTCTTGATGATCCTATAAGTTGTTGATTTAGGTGCAATCTTAGTAGCCACAATATCCTTGCCTGTGAAGCCATTTTTATGCAACGCAATGATGGCTGCACGCGTTTCTTTGCAGGTCAACCATGGTTAACAATGGAAGAACAATGATTTTAAGCATCACCCTCCTTTTAACATGTCAAGTCTGCCATTCTAACCCAATCAGCCTGACATAATGATCTCCAGCCTTGTGCTCGTCAACATTCTCACCTGAGTTAACAAGACGATTACTGAAATGATCTCAGCAGGTCCTTTAATGACAGCAATGAAATGCAGTGGAAAGGTTTTTTTGGGATTAAGTTAATTTTCATGGCAAAGAAGGACTATGCAATTCATCTGATCACTTTTCATAACATTCTGGAGTATATGCAAATTGCTATTATAAAAACTTAAGCAGCAACTTTTCCAATTTCCAATATTTATGTAATTCTCAAAACTTTTGGCCACGACTGTACTGACATGTAAGGCATAATTCACTTAGAATGATTTGTGTCCATCTCGCTTCGACTCTTGAGTTTGACTTATTGTTTTTTTTTTTTATGTTTTGATCTTTAGACTTGAAGTGTAATGCACGTTGAGTGGAAGGACAGAAATCTGTCAGGTTTCATTAAAATATCTTAATTTGTGATTTGAAGATGAAAAACGTTACAGTGAGTAAATGATGACAGAATTTGTTTTTATTCTTTTTTTTGACAATTCTACACTTTTTAAGAAAATTCTGAAAAATGAGTTTGAGTTGAACACCAGAATTCACTGGAAGTTAATTATGTGTTACATATATTTTGTGGTGGTAAACAACTTCATTGATAAAAGCATAATGCAAAAATACTACTAGGGCTGCACGATTAATCGGAATTAAATCACAAAGGCGATACATCGTGAACAGGCAGAAGCTGCGATTGTCATGCATATCTTTCAGTGAAGCACGGTTCTGTGATCACTGGTAAATCTCCATCCGAAGGCCAGAGGGTGCTCTACTGCTGAAATTCCAAATTTATCCCGCAGAAGAAACCAGTAAATGCCTATAACGGTTACTGAATAAACAGAAGATTTAAAGGTACAATTTGTAAGATATTTGCAGTAAAATATCCAAAAACCACTAGGCTAGTGTTATATATTTTGTCCAGCTGATTACTAACAATATCTCTGTTTTCAACTACTTGTAAATTATGAGAACATTCCCATTCTAAACAGTGACACGGGGCAGTGCAGTCACCTGTCAATGACATTAGTTACCCTTTGTTACCGCCTTTACTGACGTAGAAACCACATGACAACTGTGTCGTGGACAAATGCGGAAGTAGTGTCTAGCGTCCAGCAAACCACTAGCTTGCTTCAAGCAGTTCATTATTTACTTCCTCTTGCACGTTTTATAGTGGATTGTGTTACTTATTTATGGAACATAATTACCGTTTACCATCTGCCGCTGGTTCTGTCAACAAGAACAGCTCCCGTAAACGTAAGCGTACGGGCCAACCAAACGAACCAAGAAGAGTTTGGGACAAGAGGAGAGAAAGAGCGAGGATTAATATCGGTGTTGCATTTTCTAGATGGGAGAGAGTTTCGCGACAAACTTCAGCTAGAAAGAGATGCCGATCTCGTTTGTTTTACTCGACAGGTGAGTTGTTTTGATTCGTATCTTTACAGAAAACGTATGCTATTATAACGATCAACAAGATTAGTATAATGGGGCGCCAAACGTGGGTCATCGCGTCTCTAGACCCGTGCGAGGACGCGTCTGATCCATAGTCTGATTGCGTCTTTGCATTGACTTTGTATGTAATCTACTCGCGCAAATCATTGAACTCGCGTTTGAAAATTATGACATCAAACACAACATTTATAAAACTTTACCTCAACCATTAAATCCATGATTTATCTTTCCATCTGATTGATGGCAGTCAGCGGTTGGGTTGAAGACAACAAATCCCATCATTCCATGCTCCTCCTTAGCATCATCAAACCACGTGATTGTTATTGTTTTGGTAGTGCGCCCTCTCGTGGCAGGTCCTACAACCTGTACCTTTAACTGCTTTCATTGATTCAGCTTGACTAATAAACACACGACTATGACAATATAGGGTTCATCTGAGTTTGCCTTATTATAATGTTTAGTATAATAAAGTATATAATAATGCAATGCTAATCAAAATAACCTTTATCACTGCTTAGTATACTATGAAATATGTTGCATGCCTTATTCTGTGTAAGAAACCACATCATCTCCCAGAAAGATTTATTTCAAACACTTGTCTGACATTATGAAGTGAGTTTGGAGTAAAAACATGCTATTATTAAATGTGGTATTTTCATGTACTTTCAGATGGAACAGCATTTACTACACAGAGCCATAGTTCACTGGCAAGTTATGCTGCTTTCACTATCGCAGTACGCTATCCTCGATGTCATTATTGCGTGTTTAAATCGTCTGGGATTAAGAATGTGATTTTGCGTAGCTTGTCAGTGAACTACGGCTCTGTGTAGTAAATGCTGCTCCATCTGAAAGCACGTGATGGAGATTTACTACTGATTATAGAACCAGCTTTACTGACAAGAGGCGCATGACGATCGTATTTGATTAATCGTGCAGCCCTACATACTACAGTTCAGAACAGCATAATACCACTGGCAAAATTGCTGATCTAATGATTCTTTAAAGTTTATGTGCCCATATCCTGTTATAAACATATTTACATGAATCATTGTGTTTGCTAGACAGGATTAAACAATCAACCTTATGGTTTCTTGGAAGTGGCTAGTTGTGGGCCCAAATCATGTTGACGCTTATTTGAAACAGTATGTGGAAAATGGGAGAAATGAGAAGTCAAATCTACTGCTCTCAGTTCTCTTTTCTTGTCTTTTTAGTTTCTGAAGGAGGAAATAACAAGAACCAGTATACCACTTACAATTGTGAACTTTCAGTCCTTAGGTAAAATCCTAGAGAAGTGCTAGCTAGTTGCTGTACAGAGTTCTTTTAGTAGTTTTAGTTTTTGATAGTTCATAGTTCAAACTACTGTTGTCAAAAGACCCAGTACTTCGGTACCAAGTCGGTACTAAAAAAATGAAAATGTCACTGTACCAGGTTTCTGTAAGTACCGGTGGTACCGAGGACCCTTTCAAACCCGGTTCTGGATGCATACAGCGCTATGATTTCCGCGAAGCAGAAAACGCGGACGGAATCTCAAAATCCAGTCATGAAAATGAAACTTACATTTTAATATGGACAGTCACGGAATTTGTCAAAGTTAGCATAAATTAATCAAATCAAATCTCCATATGGACCAGTATCTGTAAATGTTAAGCCGCAAAAGTTGGTTGAAATCTGCATCCTGCATGTTCTGCGTGCATGTCTCTGTGTGAATGAATGAATTGTTTGTTTACTACATAGACTGAAGCGCATGACGCTTGCAATAATGAGGACATACAACATCACCAGAACTGTTCTGAGTCACTTCACAAGCATTTTACCGTTTCATTTGAGTAAAACCAGTGTCAATTTAAAGGTATTCACGGAAAACCGTCAAAACAGCCTCTACATTGCGAGTAAATCACTTGCATATGTGAATACATTTTACTCAGGGCGAGTAAATTATGTCTATTGTTAGCCATTGGCTAATAAATTCTTAGATTTTACTTGCCAGTGTGTGTGTGTTCGAGGCTATTATAAGATTGGCGCAGATATATTTTCACTCGCTGAACACTGACTGAGCGCTGCAGAGTTTTCTCTCCATCAAACGATCTGTACTTTTCAATTCATCTCAATGGACACACAGTACACCTGTATTTGCCTCTTTTACTGTCTATGGTATTTGCCAAACTGTAAACTCTGTCTGTGTGAAGGAGCACGACTCGCCGTCGCTTTGCTGATAGCTCTGTTTCTCACACATGCAAAGAGAGAGAGCGAGAGTCTTACCACGCTGAATCGACATGCTACAAGTAAACTATATTCTTTGTTGTCTTCTCCTGTCAAAATAATGTAGTTCATTTAGAATTATTAATATTTTCGAACAAGCAGAAGATATGCCGGTTTCTCCGGTAGTGGGCGGAGCTAATGCGCAAATGTCAATTTCATTGGCTGGCGCTCATCTTTTACCGTCCCTGTTTTGATTTCCGCAAATCAGTTCGACCGAACGCAGACAACGTGATTAATATTCATGAAGCCAGCATCTCATCAATCCATAGTGCATTGTATATTGTTAGTATGGTGGTAGAATTAGTAGTGTTATTATCTTTTAATAATAATTATTATAATCTATTACTATTTTTTTTTTTTTTTTACAGAAACCCTCAATGAACAAAAATATCTTAAGCATCACCACCAGTCTTAAGTTCAGATAAATGACAAATATGCATCGATTACAAATTCATTTTTACATAAAGGCATTGTGCTAGAAATATTACTATTATTTTGTAAAATGTATGTGATACTGCTACTACTGTTAATTAAAAATTAATCACACAATATTCCATGTTTTAATTTTAATAGCAAATCCCCTTTATTTACCAAAAAATAAAATGTGTTTAAATTTCATAAATTAAAAGACAAATTAAATTTGGGTGAAACTTGTTTACTGTTTTTCATAATTGTTACTTGTAGAAGAACTTTAAACACAATTGTAAATAAGTATAAAGAATGGCATTGGTTTTATGTTTAGTGATAAAAAGCTATTTTTTTTTAATTAGCATATTTCTGTGTTTTGCTTTGGTACCGAAATTGGTACCGAGAACCGTGGATTTTCACTGGTATCGGTACCGAATACTGAAATTTTGGTACCATGACAACTCTAGTTCAAACTATGCTTATCACCGAACTCAGCACAGTACAACAGGCTTTTCTGACTAAGAAAGCTTAAAACCACCTAACAATACTTTAGAAACTGACATGACCTGTATCCCTTTCGATTTTGTCAAGCTAACATTGGAAAGTCTGTCATGACAAGCTTTGCTTTTCATCTTATTTTTTTTTCAATCATGTTTTTAAGTAGCTAGTCATATGTTCAGTTTTAGAACGAAATTAGGAAAACTTATTGCTGAGCCCAACAAAGGGCTATCAAGCAAAAAGTTGGTTTGCACTGTTCTTATTCCAGTACATGCATTTGAGATCATCACAGAGCAAGACTTGTTTTGAAAGGCAAATGTTACATCAAAGACATACTTCTGTGTAAACCATTTTAAAACCAGCCTGTGGTGTTAATGTTTTTTTCTCATGTTGTTTCTGGCTTTTCTTAAGAGTTTCTAACAGTATGTTTTGTATCACAACATTGTAATAGAAACATTGCAATAAAAAAATCTGACACTCTGTTTTAAAGTGAATTCCTCAAATGAAACGTTAAGTCAAATGAGTAACATGTGTCTTAAAAGCAAACGTTTATGTAGAATTATTAAAAGTATTTTGTCTTAAGCAGAGCTCAACAATAAGGATTCAAGAGTGAGAAAATGTGCAAGTTTGTGGCACTTAAGTTGTCATATTACCTTTTAATGCAGTTTTGCATTGTTGTGTGTGTGTGTGTTTATATTTATGTATGTAGCAAAACATATACATACATAAAAACAACTCTTAAATAAATAATTTTGTTGTTTTGAGAAAATGTTGCCAGTCCTTTTCTCTTGCCAATAGTATTACTGGTCTCACTACAAAAAACAAAACAAAAAGACTGACCATAGAATGAGATTATACATCGTCATTATATACATTATATATCGTCATTACAGAGTTAGGAAACCAGGCTGTTTTGTAGTTTCATGCTGTCACTAGAGAGCGTGAGTTGGAAGATGAACAAACAAGTGGCAGGTGTGACCCAACCTGGGCTTTGCCCTGACATGTAGTTGACAGCGTGTTGTTGGCAGAAAGGCATCCCGACACACCCCTCTTGACACTGGAGCATTTCAGCTGCAGCATTTGCATACTTGCACATGCTCTCATAGCTTGTTAGTGGCCGAGCACAAATAGTCCGAGGACCCTCTTGGAATTGTTGTTCTTCTTCTCCGTCTCCTTCTCCTTCTCCATGTAAGTGAATCACATTTTTGAGGGCCTAAACATGCTCAAACTCACTAAACTTTGCTCACGCATCAGAACTGGTAAAAAAAATTACATCTCATATGGGTTTCAGAATTGGTCTTAAAGTCCTAAATGCAACAGTAAGTCAGCCATTTTGAATTTCCTGTACAATTTTTTTTTTGCAATTTTGGGCCTCGTATTTAACAAACTTCTCCTACAGTTTTAATCGGATTATCGTCAGATTTGGTGAGTGTTTGCGATGCTAAATTGCAAAGATCTTGAGATGTCATTGAAGGTTGTGTCCATAGCTAACAATGTCTGATCTGCCACTGAAGACATCTAAAGGCCAATATTCAGTTATAAGCGCCACCTGTTGGCAACCGGATATGTCATGTTTTACACTAACTCAAACATAGCATGTTCAATCTGCACCAGACTTCATGTTTGATAAAAGTCATTGCCTAAAGACATCTACATGCCAATATTCAGTTATAGTCATAGCGCCACCAGCTGGCAGCAGGAAGTTTGGCACATATAAATGACTTTGACATATTCCTCCTATGTTTACCACTTTAAATGCATATTGCCCAACATTCACTATTTTCCTAAGGCCACCGGGTGGAGGTGGCTCCAGGTGCGAGGACCCTTTCAATGCTGCTTGCAGCTTTAATTATTTCTGTGACCAAGCCTGATACCCCACTCTTCCTCTTATCTCCCACATCTGTCCTGGTTTGACAAACTCTGACACACTGACCGCAAGCCACTGCACCATTAGTCCACACATATACATCATTGTATTTGCTGGAGGTCATTCATGTGGTGCTATCATGTTAGATCTCATTTTTCTGTTTAATGAGTGCAAAACAACTTCGTTCTGCCAATCAAAATCCATTTAAATGAATCATCTTTGCATGTGGCTTAGTTGGCACTGACATCCATGTTTACTGTCCATGGAATGACCTAAAGAAAGGGCTGTAGCATAACGAGATGGATGGGAATTAAGAGAATGATGTCATGCAGAGAGCTAGTGGATTGGTGAGGGGGAGGTGCCCACATGTGTCTTCATTAGTTCAGGTCTGGGCAGGCCAGTTCTATTATTATGCACTTAGCCGCCATCCCGTCGGTTACTAGCCTTTTAACCCAAACACACAGGGCTGTTTCCTCATGTTACTTAGGGTGGTGGTAAAAAGGAGTTGGTTAGCTTCAGTCCTATTAAGGTGTGACCAATGATAAATTTAAATATTGATTAATCAGCATTAATTTTGCGTCACTGCAGGGTATGGCTACATGCTAGTCTTCTAATCTGTTTGTAGTAGATTGAAGATATGTGATTTATAATGTTATTTATTAAAAAAAGAAACATCCACAAAGTGGTAGTTAGCATCAGATATACCTAGGACCCAATATAACAATCAATCAGTTAATAAAATAAGTGACAATAGGTAACATATCATAAACGCAAACAAAAAACAGAGCAGTGGCTTTAAACAAAACAGCAGCTTTTTACAATAGGGCTGCACGTAATAGTCGACTAACTTTTAGTCGATAAAAAAAAAAAACACTATCCATGGGAAGTGGCGAAGTCATGTAGTCCGTGACAGACAGATTATTAACAGCTGGTCTATGTGGTAGTTACACTACATCGGACATCCAAACGTTTGTTTCGTTCGTCAACCTCAAAAGTGGCTTACCATCTGACATGGCTGCTCGCTTTATGGTTAAACTGAATGACTTTTAACTGTCTTTTACGTTAAATCGACTAAATTGGTGTCTGCTTTAGCAAAAATGATATTTCTCCGCATGTATCCTTTACATTTGTCTATAAACGCACCCATCAAGTAGCTGTCCTGTAAAGTGCACACTATGGGTCTCGCACACATGATATGTGGTGCTCTTCACTGTACAGTCAAGATGGAGTGGCTTTGGCAGGCAGATGCAAACATGTCATGGTTATTCCGTCTCGGAACGATCTCACACTTACAAATGATCCAACTGTCAGTTCTCACACGGTCTTCGGCTCTGATCTCCTTAGAAACCACTGATCTAATTAGTGTTCTCTTCTAGCGCTCACAAACACTAAACCATCTCATCTTACTGGTATGTGATATTTCAGTCAGGACCACTCTGTTTGATTAAGATTTTTGTAGAGGTCCTGAACATTATTTGGTGGCAGGCTTTACTCTGAAGGATACAGATTCTGTGCTTATTAGGCAGATTATCTATTAATAAATACTCTGTTTTGCAGGTTCCTTGCACTGTAGTATGTTAAGACCTCAAAATGCTTTTATATGGAGTGAATTTTGTGCCAATATTCATCAAACAAATCCAGTGTTTTGCAAATAAACACAATCTGCTTTGCTTAGAAAAACTCGACTTTCAAACAAAAGCAAAGTGATTTGCAAATACAAAACTCTGTTTGAGAGAAAATGCAGAAGTATGGACAAAGTGTTACCATTTGTTGAATGGCAGCTTTACTACAAATACCATGGTATTTATTTACTAAAACCATAGTTAATTTTCGTAAGGGATTTTATTGTTTAGATTATATTTCAGTACATTTATACAGCTGAATCACAATAAAGGTTAACTTAAACTAGTTTTTAGTTGATAATAGTAGCCTATTTTTAGAATTAGACTAGTCTACTCCTTTCAGTAGTAGCAGAATGAAACATTGTAATATGGTCGCTTTGTGAAAACATCTAAATGGTTAATTATAGAAAAGACAGAAACTTACCTGTTCCCCAATCATGTTGGTCTGCTGTACTCCCTGTTTCGGGTCTCGGGAGACTAGGGTAAATTTTCCGACAGCTTCATCTGCTGTTTTTGGAAAAGGGCGTTGCTCAACTGCATTTGTGAGAAAATCAAGCCAAGTTTCCTCATAAAAAAAAAAAGGCAAATGAGTCTCACAGTTGTAAAACACTTTGTCCATACCTCTGCATCTTCTCTCAGTTTTGTATTTGCAAATTACTTTGCATTTGTTTGAAAGTCGAGTTTTTCTTTGCAAAGCAGATTGTGTTTATTTACAAAACACTGGATTTCTTTGATGAATATTGGCACAAAATTCACTCCATACATTTACCACAGTGTACAATTTGTAAAGTAATACATTTTGAAGTTTGCATCACATAATCTGCTCCATATGTATGATATGGTAAACTTGCTTGGTAGCTCAGCTGGTTAGACTTGCACCTGTGATGCTAAGCACTCTTATGCTTGTGCATTTTGTAAAACACTGAGACTCGTAGAAGTGAGATAAAATGGCATTGCTTCAGAAGATGTGTTGTAATCTCACGTTTGTCTTTGTTTATACTGTCGGATGGGGTTAATGTAGGTGGTTACATTATTGTCAAGTGCAATAGAGCACATTTCATTCCCAAACTACCGTGATGCATACAACAAACAATGTATCAATGTATAAAAAATCGAATGTGATTTCCATGCGCATCTCATCAGTAAAGACGCTCCTGTATTTAGAAGTATATCTCCAGCATGTGCGTTTAGATCAGGGTTGCCAGGCTTTCACAACAAATCCTGCTCAGTTGCTTCTCAAAACTAGTCCAATCGCGTTTCCAGGAGGTTCCCCGATAAAAATTGCTTCCCGGGATTAAAATATAAGTTTTTTGGAAGGGTTGCCTTGGTAAAATTCGCATTTTAGGGGCTAAATATCACGTTCAATCTACACAAAATAGATTTCAAAATCGCAGGCGATTCTTTGTCTATTTTGAAAGCGATTTTGTGTTGTCGGTAGACTACGGCTCTGTGTAGTAAATGCTGCTCCACCTGAACCAGTGTTGCCAAGTCTGCGGTTGTTTTTCATGTCCGCGGGTTGAAGCAACCCCAATACCAATAACGTGATATTTAGCGCCTAAAATGCAAATTTTACCTAGGCAACCCTTCCAAAAAACGTATATTTAACCCCGGGAAGGAATTTTTATCGGGTAACCTCCTGAAAACGCGCATGGGCTAGTTTTGGACTAGTTTTGAGAAGCAACTGGTCAGGATTTGTTGTGAAAACCTGGCAACCCTGATCTGAACGCACATGCTGGAGATATACTTCTAATTACAAGAGCATCTTTACTGATGAGATAATGAATCGCATTCGATTTATTGCACAGCCCTAATATTTATCTGCAATCTTACATCTTTCCTCTATTTTAACAGTCTTCCTCTATTTTAAGATATCTCGCTTCCAAGTCTTTCAAATTCGTTATTTCTGAGTGATGTATTTATTTTCCTGCTTAAATGATCTATATTCAAATTCTGCAAAAATTTTGGACCTTTCAGTGTTGCATTCAAAATCACATATTCCAAAAAAAGCGTAATAATTTCAAACAACAACGATGATGAGAACAGTAGAAGAGGATGCTGAGAAGTGGAGAAGCAAAACACTTTACATGTCTATGTGTTTCAGAAAGCCCAATATGATTGTGCACCTCATCTAAAATGCGGTGCAGAGTAATGCGCTTGGAATTTCATGCATGAGAAAAAGGAATGCTGATGCATTGACTGTCTATGAGAGTCGTGCCATTTTGCAATGACAGCAACAGCTTGTGGTCTCACATTGCTTGACATTTTTTATAATTTCTTTCTATTTTTTTTTCCCATTGCTGCGTTTGATTACGTCAATTATCTGCAGAGAGACTGACCAGTCAGTGATTCAGTTCGGATGGCATTCCCCTATATTTTGTCCCTCAATGGCATCTCTGTTAAGTCAAGACAGTGACACTGTGGCACTATGCCTCTGTATGCATCACACTTGTGTGTGTGTGTGTGCGTGAGGCGGACAGCTGCTGCCACACTTGGAGGGGCCTCTTCAATTTCGTCCCACCCTGTCCCCACTCCCTCTCCTTCCTTATACACAAACGTTCATTTTACGTACTACTTCTGGAGCTGAACTATTTTTCGGGATGTAGACTCGATCTTGAAACTCTGTAGAAGTGTAAGGGACTTTTGGATGCCTGCAGGATTTAAAGGTGACCAACTGGCCATTGTTCTTTGAGAAACGGAGCATCTCACATGCACTTCTCCTCAGATCAGTCTTAATTTAAGAGTCTTTGGCTTCATGTGCTCTTGCAGGCTTACTGACATTAAACAAAATGGAACAGGCAGTTACCACAGGTGGCTAAACACTACACTCTCTGTGCCTGCACTGGATTCAGGAGCTGGGACTCAAGGTAGGATTGATGTATTACAAAACCAGAGCAGGATGGCTGGATTGGTGTCATGTGGGAGTTTTTTTAACTGTACTGACAAAGGCGAGTGTGTCGATTTAGATGCTAGTGTTGTGCAGGTGAGAGAGAGAGAGAGTGTTCACAAACTGGAGAGTGATGTTTATGGCTCATTAAGCTTGGCCACTTTACTCCAAAATTACGACACTGCTTCTCCAAAAGTATACAAGTTTGACATTTCTATCCCCTTCAGATTTCTCTACTGCAGCAGCCAGAATCAGAAGCTGTTTAAGTCTATTCTAATATATATGTCCAAAATGAATAAATATTAATACCAAAAAAAAAAAATCTAGTTTAAAATGCATGTGCCAAGTTTTAGAAATGTAATCTTTGTATTCGTGTTGGTTTCAAATGTATATGTAGGCCTGTCACGATTACAAATTTTGCTGGACGATAAATTGTCCAAGAAATTATCGCAATAAACGATAATATTGTCGTTCTAAGACCATTTTTAACTAATACAATGATAATGGCATAAAAACGCAGGTACACCTTTTCAAAGATCAATAAACTTTTATTTTATTCTATGGCAGATTCAGAGCCAGAAATACCAACATGTTGGTACAACAAATTTATTAATTTTGTATGTTATATTATGTTTATATGCCAGTTAGGGATGCTCATATAGTTTAACCATTAACTGAAAGTTAACATTTTGACCGATTAAGGGGCCGTTTACATATCACATCTTTGTTTGTGCTCAAGTTTGTTATTGTGCCGTATGCGCGCTCATAATGGAAGAGACGCGGTGCGACCATAGACTGTATAAAAACATGGACGTAGTGTCCGTGACGTCACCCGTAGTCTCCTGAAGTGTGTTTTTGAAGCCTAAAGTGTGTAGAGCGGGCCGTCGCCATCTTGGAAACGCGTCACCGCGCGGCTCTCCCGGACAATCAAAAATGGGCAAAAAGACAGGAGCTAGTTGCTGTAGCCACACCCACCTAGCGTGACGGCAGTGTCAGCAGCGGCAATTCACCTGTAACTCAAGTGGCTACGCCCTTAATTATGCAGAACTTTAAGTCTTAATATAATTTAAACGGATGAGTTATAAAAAGATTCACCCCCCTCACAGTTGTCATGAAGGGCAAAATTAGCTATTTAGACCAAAATCATTTTTTGAACCAGGCTGTAAACATGTTTTTTCCTGCTGTAAAGTTGGGCATTTTAACATGGGGAGTCTATGGGACTGACTCCCTTTTGCAGCCAGCCTCAAGCGGCCAGTCGATGATTTGCAGTTTTAGTCACTTCCTTATTGGCCTCACGAGAGAGAGCGGGAGGTTGGCGCTCGGGTGCGACGCGCATGTTTTTTCCAGGCGCATCCGCACCACATCTAGTTAAAAACATCTCAGCTGTTCAGAATGACACAAGCGGAGTAATTTTACTTTTCTTTCAAAAATAAATCTTGTAGCAGAATTACAGCAAGGGTTTTTCAGTGGTGGAAATCCATTACTGAAATTCCCTTGTTGTAACTGAGATCGCAGCTGATGGATGCCTAGCAACGACAGACGCCTCAGGAGTGCAACTGCACGATCGCATTGGAAAGGAGAAAACGTGTGTGTGTGTATATATATATATATATATATATATATATATATATATATATATATATATACACACACACACACACATTTTGGATGGAAAAAAGTAGCATCATTGAATATTAAATAATATTTTATTGGTTTATTACATTTTCCCCTACCATTTTATTGATTTAAACTTTTAGCATTTGTCTTGTTTGACGTGAGTTCTCCTGAATGTTCCTGGTTCACTGAAGCAGTGCTCTGCAGGATCTTGTTGTTCTGTCTGTGTCGTTGTACCCACGTAAGCTGATCTGTGTGACAGGTTAGCCGGGGCTCTCTCCTGCCAGTAAACATACACATGCACACACTATCTGTGTAATATGAGCTTCAAATGCTTTGTTTTGAAGCGGCAGGCAGAATCTGAAAGGTCTCTGTGTCGTTTTAACCATAGTAGAGGAACAAAGCTAATGCTGTTAATTGTAGGACTTGTCCTGTCACACTCCATCTGATGTTTTTTTTTCCTATTATCATTTATTTTTACATATAGCTTATATTGCAGTTAAGAGATTCAGCAGAGTGAAATGTTCAGTTTGAGAATGTTGAGCTTTCCAAACTTACTATGGGAGATATGATGCTTGGATGATACTTCACTGGGAAATTTAGGTCACATAATACAATTAGGTCTGTCATGCTGATCAGATGTTGGGTGTCATGTTGTGTGTGTGTTTGGTTTGGCATGGCGGGGCTGTTGCCTGTTGTATTGCCATGCAGTGGTGTGATATCCAGAGGGCCAGAGCTTGGCTCTTAACAAAGAGAACGCTGTGGATGGAAAAACAGCTGAGAGGGGGTAAAGTACAGCATTAATCCCCTCCAAACCTGTTCGTAAAAAAATAAACAACAACACAGATTGAGATTCCTGGCTGTCTGGCAGTTTAATGACAGAAGCCTGTGATCTTTTCCTCAGGGTTAGTTTCCTAATCTTGTTTAAGACAGAGTGGTCTGTTGGAGTTTAAGGGGCATATCTAAGCAAACAGTTTGAACTACTTCTTGACCATATTTTAGATCCCTTAATCTTACCCCAAACCTAAACCTGACAACTACCTTACTGATTATTAATAAGCCACAAATTAAGAGTTTATTGAGGCAAAGGTTACCTGTTAGTTAAAAGTGAGAATTGGAATTTAGAATAGTGTTAATCATAACGAATATTAATAATAACTTAAGGTTGACCATTCTACCAAACAGTATTATTTATTCAGTTTCAATCCATCTTTTTGTAAATATCTTCAGTCCATCTTTTTTTTCTCCATCTGATGAATTTTTCATTCTCATTATGCTTTTCATTTTCACATAGTGTTGCCCTCTTTTATTTTATTTCCACTGTGCTTTACGGCCTCCCATCTGATAGATTCATGTAGGCTAGTTTTCAAAGAGTTGAACTGCTGCCCCCTTCACTTTGTCACAATCCATGACATTTTGAACTCTGCTTTTTATGCAAATCCAGCATTTCCATTTTCCCTCTGTTTTAAATGGATAAAAACATGCATAATCAAGCTGTAATTGTCCGTTACCTCTTTTAATGTGAGTGCTTCACAGGCTTTCGGTGGTGTTAAATTAAAGTCTGTCTGTAGAGAGTTTTGCCAGAGCGAGCCTGTCTGAACCCACAGTGTCCACTGAATGTGGCTGGATCAATAGTAGGACTGAAACATCTCCGAGTGCTTTTCCTGCAGTTAGTGTTAATTTGGTACTGTTCTCATGTAATAATATTACATAACAGCATGGTTATTCCATAAAGTTCTGATGAACTCTTCGTAGGCTGTGGACATGTTCTAAGTTCAAACTCCATCCAGTAGATTTGATTGATTACATGTGGAAAATTTCTAAATTTCACCCAGAAAATGGTTTCACCAAAATGGCCATTATGGCTGCTGTAAAAATGGAAGTCAAAATTTTTGTTAAAATAGCCTTCTATTTTCTTCTTGATTTAGTGTCATGCATTAAAGTAGACTATTTTATCCAAAACTTGTAAAAATGGCGGTCAACCGAATTGACAAAGCAAAATTGATCAGGAGAATCATTCAGTAAGTGACTTTTTCATCAGTCATGTGACTCTTTGAATGTGTTTCCTTTCAGGCATGGAAGAAGCGATGGTTTGTTCTGCGCAGTGGGAGGCTGTCAGGAGACCCAGACGTGCTGGAGTATTTCAAGAATGACCATGCCAAGAAGCCCATCCGCGTGATCGACCTGAACCTGTGTGAGCAGGTGGACGCCGGTCTGTCATTCAACAAGAAGGACCTGGAGCACAGCTTCATCTTTGACATCAAGACTATCGACCGGATCTTTTACCTGGTGGCAGACACTGAAGAGGAAATGAACAATTGGGTGCGCTGCATCTGTGAGATCTGTGGCTTTAACCCCACCGAATCAGGAGGTAAATCATGTCACATGCAAACACGCACGAAATAATTTAATGATTATGATTTCAAATGATTAAACCATTCTTTTGAGGAAGATTTTTGAAGGGAAAGAAATCCCATTTGTTCCAAATAATGAGAATAAATGTTTTCAAAGGATGTTTACACGGATCATGTTTATGAACATGATCTAAAATCGCACCTTATACACATGCACTTTTGGCTATTGGCTAAAATAATAATGATAACAATACAAAGATTTTTAATTTTTTTTTTTAAATACTACTGGCAAAACTTTAAATGCGCATCTTTAACTGCATATTGTCATATGAACTAGCAGTCAGTAACTACTGTGACGTCTTATGAGCATAAAGTCAACCTAAAAAATGCTCTCACCAAGGCTGCCTCTTTTTGATTAAAAAAATACAGAAAAAATGAATATTGTGAAGTATTTTCATTTTCATTGTTTCAATGCCTTTTCAAGTTTTATTTATTCCTCTGATGACAAAGCTGAATTTCCAGAAGCCATTACTAAAGTCTTCATCACATGATCCTTCAGAAATCATTCTAATATGCTAATTTGCTGCATACATTTTTTGTTGTTGTTATCGGCGTTTAAAACGGTTGTGCTGCTTAAATTTTTTTTGCATAAATTGCTATACTTTTTTCCAGGATTATTTGATCAATAAATTACTTTTTGTAACTTTTTACCAAAGAATTGTCAGTTTTAATCAGTGTAGGGCATTCTTTATGAATTAAAGTGCTTTGTATTTTTTTTTTTTTAAATAAGTATTTTATTGACAAATCTATGCTTGGATTCTTGCACTCCTGGGCTCTGCAGGCATGATGGTCATTCACTGTAAGCCAGATATTAGTTTGAAGTGCGAAAGCCAAAGTGTCCTCTTAAGATTGATTCATTGTGGCATCTCAGTGTCTCCATCAGCTCAACTGTATTGATCTCAGATACTATCAGCTCACTTTGGCCTTTTTTTAAAAGTGATGTGAAGTCCTGAAGCCTGTGAGTACTGTTGTGGTAAATGATGATCATGTTGGTTTCTAATGAGGAAGCGAATGTTTGAGCTATGGCTTAGGAAAACATTTGTGGTTGTACAGCTGGCCGTTTCCTGAACTTTTGCTACTGTGTAGGATAGACACAGTCTAGAAAAGACCAGAAATAACGTCTTAAGCTGATTGGTCAAAAAGTTAAGCCTTCTGGGAGAATATCACGTAACGATTAATAGGAAGCTTTTTAAATTTCAACTCTGTTAGAGTTTCAATGAAGTGTATTTAGCAACACATTCATAGTTTCTAGAAGGAAGTCTGATAGGAGTATTACTGCTGAATTTGGTATTGTGACATAACTATATTTTTCTACTTTAATGTTAAATGTTTCTGTGTTTGAAAATGTGGGACACGTGCTCTTTCACTTTTTCAGCTGTATTGCATCATATCAAGAAAAGGACCAAACAGTACGTTTCAAACTGTTCATTTTGTCTGTTACAAATACACATAGTCATTATTAGCCACCGATACTAAACAGGGTACTGAGAATGCAAATATGTAGGGGGATTTTCCAGGGCTTGGATGATTCAGCAGCAAGTCTGACAAACAAGAGCGGGGAGGGGAGAAGAATGAGGGAAGGAGGAAAATGGGAAGAAAAAAAACTGAAGAGACCGAAAGAGACACAGTGGCCCTGACGGCCTTGAGCTGCCTGCACTTAGAGAGTCAAATGCACCCAGTGAATGAGTGGGTGTGAGTGGGTGTCAATGTGTGTGCGCACAAGTGATGTGTTTGTGTGCGTTTTACTGAATAACTGAAAGCAGAGTTTGAAGAGAGACTTGTACAAAAACGCACAACCACCACTTTAACCGCACTGAACTGACCTTGAGAGTAGGCTGCTCAAAGAGAGATGGGAATAAAAATAAAAAAGTCAGATATAAAGAAAAGCTCTTTTAAAAGAACATAGACAAAAAGCTTTACAAGATATCCTAGATGCCACATAAAAACTGAGACTCCGTCATGGATTAGTGGCACTTTCATTAGCGTCTTGTGTTCAGGGTTCCTCTCTGCACAGTTCTGCACTTTCACACGGTCTGTGTAGGATGGCGGCCTTAACCTTGATCAGTCCCTTTACAAAAGCAAGCATTTAATTCTCCCTCAAAGTAACATGGTAATCTCTGTTCTCCATTTGAATCTCATCTTCAGTCAGTTTAATATAAATATGACCATACAATACAAACTTAAAGACCCAGTGAAGTCAGAAGGGGAGTTTTGTATTTTTTTTAACCCATATCTATTTGCTTCAAAGCTAATCTATGTTAGTGTCGCCAAAATGACTTGAAGGCACCCTTCAACATGTTGCACATAAACATTTAGGTTTCAGTAGGAAGTACGTCAACATAGGATGGAAATTTCATGGGGTCTAGCCTGCTGTCCCCAACTTTTAGCTTTAAAAACAATAGAGAAACATGGTCATAATAATGCACTTACATTGGAGGTGTGTTTGGAAAATGTACATGATTGCAATGAGATTGGTTAAATCAAGCAGGTCATAGAACTAAAAGCTAGTTATCAATTAATGGCATATAAAATATAATTAAGGGCATATATATATATAGGTAACGGTAAACAAATTTGCAAAATATTAGTATTTAATTTTTTGTACTTCCAATAAATTTGCAACCACACATTTTTACTAATATTTAGTATAGAAATGTGCTATATTAGTATTTCAATCATTTTTTGAAATCATCAATCATTATATTTGGCAACCACACATTGTATTTTCTCAATTTCATTGGATCAGTTCACACTTAGCTTACCAGAAGTCAGCCTGTGGAGAGGCTTTCACAATGCTAATTAGTTTTGAACAGGGGTGGTTTCAGTAAAAGCTATTGATTAAAACAATGCTGCCCTGAGCTTGATCTGATCTTAAGTGTATTTCAAAGCTTATGATCTCATAAAGTGTGAAGCTCAGTGTTAATCTCTCCTCTCTTTTCTTTCTACAGACTCTGGAAAGATCTCTCACCAAGTAAATGTGCCAGGCGGTATGGTGGTGGATACGGCCCCTAGCGGAGGGCCAGGAGGAGCCTTAGGGGCTTCTGCACTGGCCAACTTGCCTCCTCCCTATCAGCCTGTCAGCATCAGACCCTTGGGGTCCTCCTCCAGTCTGGATGAGCCTCAGGACTACCTTTGGCTGCTCAACTGTGAGAGCAAGAAACCAGAGCCTAACAGGTAAGATGTGTAACGCATCGCACAACGTGAGGTGTATGTGTATATTAGCTATTTTAGAATGTGGCTCATCCAGTATTTTGTAATGTAGGCCTGTTACTGTTTTGTTTTTAAATCAGCTGTTATATAGATCATCCACTCCGACAAAGACGCTTTAGGACATTCGGGTGCTATTCGGGAAGACCTGCATATATGGGTCTCATTGTATGTATTTGTGTGTGTGTGGTGTAGTCCAGTGGCTCCTCTTGCTCTAGGAGAGGAGCAGGAATACCTGCTTTTGGAGGAGTGTGGGAGCAGGAGCGCTCCTCCTGACTGTCAGTGAGTGAAGAGCATCAGTGTGAAGAAAACAATACTAAACAGCACACACAATAATACTTTTTTACCTGAAAATCTGCACACTTATTTTAATAACTTACTATGTATTCAACTTAAATTCTACTGACTAAAATAGGTAGGTATGTGTTCTTGCCTTCAGTGCTTAAAAGAGTGTGTATGCATATTTTGAACCAGGACTTGTGTGAAATGTGACATGCATGCTTGTGTTACTTAATCGATGCCTTATGTGATCAAATATTGTGTAATGATCGTTAAACTATATTTGACTGTTGTCCCTGGCTATGGAATCCGAAAAGTGAAGTATACCAGGACCTTTAGAGAGTGGTGTATAGACAGTTATTAATTCCCTTACCTGTCCAAAAAAGAAAAGGAAGAAACCTTCACTAATATTTGTACTATGCTGTAGCAATGTTTACGCTATTTACTTTTCTTTGTCAACCCTTCTAGCTTCACACCTTCTTAATGTGAAAAAACGTTTTAACTTTGCACCAAACTACTGAATGCATCTCTGATTGCCAAGTTGCTTTGTAATAAGCAGGATATTATAGTTGGCTGGTCAATATTGCAAATTAAACCACTTCAGGATTCAGTTATTATGCAGTAATTACCAACTGACTATATATTATCTTTTTCATGCCAAGTTAATTAAAACACAAAAACTTATTCACATTGTGATTTTTCATAATGACAAAAGTTATTTGCAGGCAGCATGATTTCACAAATAGCATGGTATGTGTTTGAAGGGGTGTTTTCGTTCAATATCTTTGTATTTATGAGGAGCAATGAGTTTGTTTTCATATATTTTTTGGCGTTTTTGACAATCTGACAATCTTTATCTCATGCATGGGCTTCTTTACAGGTCCCGTGGTGAATGCTCCAAGTCTACCTCCTCCGAACCCGATTGTAATGACAACCTCCCATCCCACCACACTCCCACCTCCTCCTCCTCCAAGCACACCTCGGTCAATGGTTTCTTTCCTACCCAGCATGGCGCTGGGCTCTATGATTCTCCTCCTTCACGCGGACAGTCGTTCTCAGCCGACTCACAGGGTGTGTACCACCTACCCCGAAGTTACTCTCAGGACACTGTGCTGCTGCCAAAGTCGGCGTCCTCCCTTCCGGCTCCTGATGGTGAGGCCGGTGAACTCTATGTCTTTAACACGCCTGGTCGTAAACCCTCTTTAGAGGCCCATATGCGGAACTTGTCAGTTAGCTATGATATTCCACCAACACCTGGAAGTAACTGCACCTACCAGGTTCCTCGTACAGCTGGGATAGAAGCTGTTTCGGGGGCCACAGATGTGGTACCACCCCCTCGTCCGCCTAAGCCTTTACTGACCACTGGATCAGTCCAACCTGAGCGCTCACCCACGGACACATATGTGGTGCCACGGTCGATGTCGGAGACTGACGGAAATTACTGCGTGCCATCTAGTGCAGGAGGGAGCAAAGCACTATGGAGCAACACTGGTACAGTGGATTGTCTGCGGAAAGGTAGGAGGATATCCGTTATCTCACCTGTGCTATTTAATCATCATTATGAAAGCAACAGTTCAGTAACAATACAAGCTCAGTATCTTAAGTAGTTCAAGTAGCCTTATGGTTTAGTTTCTGAGCTGTCGATAGATTACAATGTTTGATGAATCTCATATTAATTGCACATCAAATTTGACAGAGAAATGACCCACAACAGATCATTTAAAGCCATTATTGTTACATGAGAAGAACGTGAAATATGTATTACAAAAAGTGGCTTTAGAATAAGTTTTTTTTTTAATTAGTTTTTTATTTATATTTTATTTTATTTAACTTTATTTTATTTTACAGTTTGCCAGAATGCTTGGAAATATATGATAAAAGGGAAAAAAATGTTACCTACTGTTTTGTTGTTGTTGTTTTTTACCATTCGTGAGCAGGTACAGTGTGAATACGGATATCTGCGCTGTGAACATTTTTATTTTGAGTCTAAATCCTGATTTAATTTACTTTTTCTTATTTTCTGGCAAATCAATGACATTCACTCAGGATATTTTAATAGGTGTTGATCAAGCTGTTTGTGCTGCAACAGTGTGGTCATGTAGTCATCAGTGGGTCCCTCTAGTGTTGTTTGGTGGAATTGTGGTATTGAGATTGTTACATACACTCACTTCTTCACATATGACTCTATAATAATGCACAGCTATATATATATATATATATATATATATATATATATATATATATATATATATATATATACAGTACAGACCAAAAGTTTGGAAACATTACTATTTTTTATGTTTTTGAAAGAAGTTTCTTCTGCTCATCAAGCCTGCATTTATTTGATCAAAAATACAGAAAAAAAAGTAATATTGTGATATATTACTACAATTTAAAATAATTGTTTTTAAATTTATTATACTTTAAATTATCATTTATTTCTGTGATGAATTTTTAGGATCATTATCACATGATCCTTTAGAAATCATTCTAATATGATGATTCATTATCAAAGTTGGAAACAGTTCTGCTGCTTAATATTTTTTCAGAACATGTGATACTTTTTTAGGAAACTTTTGATGAATAAAAATAAAAATAAAAATAAAAAAAAGAAGCTATGTTTTTAAAATATAAATATTTTGTAATAACAATATACACTATTGGTCAGTAATTTGGGGTCAGTATTTTTTTTTCTTTTTTTTAAAAAAATAAAATCAATACTTTTATTCAGCAAGGATGTTAAATTGATAAAGTGATAAAGAAAATATATTATTGGAATATATATTATTAGAATTTTTTTTTTTTTAATGCAGTTCTTTTTAACCTTTTATTCATCAAATATATTAGACAGCAGAACTGTTTCCAACACTCATAATAAATTAGAATATTAGAATGATTTCTAAATGATCATGTGATAGACTGGATGTTACATGTGACACTGAAGGCTGTAATAATGCTGAAAATTCAGCTTTGCATCACGGGAATAAATTGGTTTTTTTAAGTATATTAAAATAGAAAACTATTATTTTAAGTTGTAGTAATATTTCACAATATTACTGTTTTTTCTGTATTTTTGATCAAATAAATGCAGGCTTGATGAGCAGAAGAAACTTCTTTCAAAAATATTAAAAATACTAATGTTTCCTGTACTATATATATATATATATCTCCCTTATGCGTTGTTGGGGACGTTTTCGTCCACTAAGGGTAAAGTTGAGTCTTATTTTGGCCACAACTTTCTCTGTGTTTGAGGTAATGGAATGATTTTTGGTGACAAATCTTATTTTGACCCATATTTTGGGAAAATGCTTTGAAATTTTTCAAAAACTCAACGGTACACTGTGGGCAAATTCACTACCCTTCCGGTATGTTCGTGGATTAAATGTTTCTGGCTTGTATATGGAGTTATATGGAGTATAACAGCAAATTATAGTGTTTGTGTGTGTGTGAGATTCTTGATTGTTGGTGGTTTTCCCTGTTGGGAAGAGGTACCATTTGTTATTTTTTTTACAGTTGGTCACTAGGTGGGACCATTAACCCTTTAGATAGGCCTGTGCAAAAAAAGGCTTAGTTTCGGGCTTGTATATGGAGTTATATGGAGTATAATAGCAAATTATAGTGTCTGTGTGTGTGTGTGTGTGTGTGTGAGAGAGAGAGAGAGAGAGAGAAAGAGAGGGTGTGAGAGACCTTTTGTGCACTTACCTTGATGTACAGTATCTGAAAAAATCCAAATATGCACCTCATGCTCTCATAACTACATGGAGTAAACAATAAAAAAAGAAGTGTGTTTATGCACCTGCTGCCTTTTGATGGTGAAAAGTACAGATGGCCTATACGTGAAATGCTTGTCTTTTCTTGATGGTAAAGCCAGTTTAAAACCTTAAAATCCTGTAAAAAAAATCTACTTTGCATCAAATTTATGAACATAATGTATTATGAAACAAAATGCAATACCAACTTCAAATAACCTGCAGCTCGCTGGAGGGATCACGCTACATAATCATTTCTAAAACTTTGGTACAAGTCAAGCCCTTTCTCGTGTTGCTTGCTGCTCTTCTCACTAGGGATGGGCGTTTTCCACAAATATCACATTTGAATATTTGAGCTCACAAAAAACGAATATTCGAATATTCGTTTATTTAAATTAAGTTTAATGAGACAGACGTTATTTTTCAGCAACATTTATTGTTTCCGTCATTTTGAACAAGCTTACACACAATAAGCTTGAACATCACTCATCGTGTTTTGTAGCTGAAAACCTTTTAACAATGCGTGCAAACAAACAAAAGTACAGATTAAAAGCAAAAAAAAAAAAAGTTAAAGAAACGAAGAAAAAATAAAAAGTTAAAGAAAAAACGTAAAGCAGCCTGCAGCAATTAGGCTATTGTAGAACGTAGCCTACACTTAACTTTGAAACTTTTAAACTGTAAGCAAATATTTTTTGCTTTTTTTTTCTATTGTTTTACATGTTCTTGTTAAGAAACACAGGCATGTAAACATGATCGGAGGAAGGTCGGCTCCTTAGTCTGTTAACAATAAGGCCGGCCGCGGAGAAAACGCACTCTGACGGCACAGACGTTGGCGGGATCACAAATAACGGTGTGCTAAGCGAATAAGTTTTGTGAAGCGCTTCGTGTTTTCGTTTCACCACTGAATGGGATCCTCATCTGGTGGAATACATGGCTCCAGCAAGAACTGTTCCCACTCGTCTCGGCTAGACTCTCTGTAATCATCGCTGAAGAACTGGCTCAGCCTTTTCCGACTAGTGGGCATTGCATCCTCTTCATCGTTGGTGACGGCGGCTGCCTCCGCACCACTGCCTCTGCACCACTCGCATCAAGGAATATGTTCTGATAATTTTCAAAAACGTTTTTTTTTCTTACTTCTCTCATGTTTTCATCGAGTAACCTGAGATGTTTGTGCCGAGGGTCTAGGGCAGACGCGAGAAGAGGAGTTTTCACTGCATTCTCAAAGTTCTCCAAATTCTCCAAGATGCCGCAACAATGTTCTTGAATTCGGTCACTTTCTGTGATTCTCCACGGCATATTAGAGGCCGTTCACATATCGCGTCTTTTGCATGCTCAAGTTCGTTATTTCCAATGTAGGCGCGCGATATGCGCGCTCATAATGGAAGCATAATGGAAGCCCGTTTTTTCCAAGCGTGTCCGCACCGCATCGAGTTAAAAACATCTCAACTTTTCAGAATGCCGCAAGCAAACCGCGGGTCATGTGACAAGAACTAACCAATCAGCTTCATCCTTTCCCTTAACAACATTGAAAGCTCAGCCAAGATGAAGGAACAGCTGATTATATCTGTATATGGATTGCCATTTTGAAATAAATTTAGTAGCAGAGCTACTGAAAGCGATTTTTTTGTGCTGCAAATCCATTTATCCTTTGCTGAAATTTCTGCATCTTCATGGAGAGAGCACGTCATTGTTGCTTAGCAATGACAGAAAAAAAAATATATAAAAATTATTTGTGTTTGGGAAGCTGTGAGCACGGAGACTGTAGTGTGTATCGTAAGTTTGAAAGCGTTCAACTTAAATTATCAATATGAATAAACAGTGCTCATAAACGGCTGCTGAGGTCATGTTCTCAAGTGAAGCGAGTTGAGGCCTGGACCCGGAAACAGCGCTTCTTATGTCATCACTTAACAACCGAATACTTTCACCACCATTAAAAGGCAGCAGGTGCATAAATACACTTTTGTTTACTCCATGTAGTTCTAAGAGCTGAGGTGTACATTGTGATTTTCTGAAATACATTAAGGTAAGTGCGCAAAGGTCTCTCTCACACACACTCTCTCTCTCTCTCTCTCTTTCTCACAAACACACACATACACACTCAATATATTATGCAGTTATACTCCATATAGCTTCATATACAAGTCAGAAACTAAGCTTTTTTTGCCTATCTAAAGGGTTAATGGTCCCACCTAGTGATCAACTGTAAAAAATAACAAATTTGACCTCTTCCCAAAAGGGAAAACCACAATCAAGAATGCATGATTATATGGTGTCATGGCTTTGCAATCAAAAAATTTTGTTCTAATGGAAGTCAGTGGGGCAAAAACAGCCACCAACAACAAATTAGGGAGAAAAAATGTAAATCTAATGCTGCACAAAAACTAAAAATGCATCAAAGCCAATGTTGCTACTAATCTTTGACATGCCCAAGACTGTTATAAAAAGTAAAAAAAAATCCAGCCACAATTACTTTTATATTGAAAAGAAGTCATTTTGTGTGGGTTTTTTTCCCCCAAATCAGTGACATCATGTATGAACTTGGCAATTAAAGAGTTAAAATCTTGGATTTTATTAAAACATTTGGTAGTTTTGATCAGGACTGAAGTTGATTAAAAAAAAAAAAAAAAAATGTGAAGTGACATTCAGCCAAGTATGGTGACCCATACTCAGAATTTGTGCTCTGCATTTAACCCATCCGAAATGCACACACACAGAGCAGTGAACACACACACACACACACACACACACTGTGAGCACACACCCGGAGCAGTAGGCAGCCATTTATGCTGAGGCGCCCGGGGAGCAGTTGGGGGTTCGATGCCTTGCTCAAGGGCACCTAAGTTGTGGTATTGAAGGTGGAGAGAGCACTGTACATGCACTCCCCCCACCTACAATTCCTGCCGGCCCGGGACTCGAACTCACAACCTTTCGATTGGGAGTCCGACTCTCTAACCATTAGGCCACGACTTAACAGATTTATGCAAATAAAATTGGAAAAAAAAAATGAATCTGATACATTTCTACAGCAGTTTAATTGAGTGGATGTTTTCATCTCGAATATACCGAAAGGGTAGTGAATTTGAACAATCCACAAGGGATAGATATATATATAATATATATATGTGTGTAAATTGATCAAATCTGAAAGTAAAGATATGCAGATTACAAAATATTTCTATTTTAAATGCTGTTCTTCAGAACTTTCTCATGACGGTCATTTGACACTGAAGACTGCAGTAATGGCTGCTGAAAACTCAGCATTGCCATCACAGGAATAAATTACATTTTAAAATGTATTAAAATAGAAATAAGTTATTTTAAATATTATAAAACATTTCACAATATTACCATTTTACTATAGTTTTAATAAAGATAAATGCAACCTTGGTGAGCATAATAGAGATGGTTCTGTGACTTAATTTTTTATAAAAAAAAATTTGCCTGCGTTAATTTTTTTGTATTTATTTCACAGATTACGGATCTCAAGACTGCTATGATATACCCCGTCCCTTCCCCTCAGATAAAAGTTGCTCATTTGATTTTAACGAAAGCTTCAACAGCTATTTTGTAAGTTTTCATGATAATAATAATCTTTATCTATTTTAAAACTTGGTCCTGTCTTTCAAGTGTCTTAAGTATCCCTAACAGTTTCTTCTCTGCTCTTGGATGCATGTAGAAGAATAAAGGCATGGTGCCAGTAGGAGGTGAGGAGATGAATGAGAACTATGTGCCCATGAGCGTCCACTCTACCTCACATCCGCGCTCCAGCAGCCTATCAGAACCCATCCAGGAGCCCAACTATGTGCCCATGACACCGGGCACAGTGGAGTTCTCCTCCCTCGGAAAACAGGTGCCTCCTCCTGCCCACATGGGCTTCCGCTCCAGCCCCAAGACCCCACCACGTAGACCGGTGCACATCCCCGAATGCCAACCACCACCCGTAGACCGCAACCTCAAACCTGACCGTAAAGGTGAGCCCTGAGGTTTGTTTCTTTTGTGGCAAATGTTTGTGTGATATACGTGAGGAGTTGTGTTAATGTGTACAGTGCTTTCATCTCTTCAGCATAGCAACTCTCATTACCACCTTTCTCACTAACAGGTGCCGGCCCATGCTTATAAAAAGGTTTAATTTCAACTTTTGATCAGTTCTCAGGCTCCTCGTTGTCATGCAATCATAACTAAGTGAACTAGTCCACACTGTTGTTTCAATGACCTTCAATGCATTTTAATGGTTAGCATGTGACCTCAGGAATAAAAGAAGCTATTGTCTACGGACTATGAGCCCTGGGTATGAGGGAGCCTGTCTGCGCCATTAGCCTGGAGCGGTCACCTCCGTCCCCATTGTGCCTTAGTGAAAGATCTCTTTGATGGTGCAGACCTGCGAGGGGAACTTCAATCTGGTTTAAGAGAAAAAGGGGACGTACTGAAAGTTGCAAGTGGGCCGAAACATCAGGAGCCAGCTAGGACAGCACTATTGAACTAAACATTAATTGGCAGCAGCTGTCTGCGCTCATCCGAAACCATTGTGTATCTTCAGTTATGTGTGAATGTTTCCGAGCACTGGCTAATGTAAGAGACAGCAAGTTACATGCAGAGGAGATGAACCACGTGGGCATAACTATGTGAAAACACAGTGTAATTAACAGGTTTGGAGTTATCAGTGATAACCCATGACTAGCAAGTGCATGAACTCAAGCAGCAATGCTTAGACAAATATTGTTAGTAGAAACTTTAAGTTATGACATACATCATTCAAAAGCTGGATGGAAACACAAAGGTGCAAATTAAATTTCCCAACAAAGAAAATAAAAATTGTGATATTATATATAGATCACGATCTCTTTCTTTTTTTTTCGTTGGGAAGTTTAATTTGCACCTTTTTGTGTGTGTGTGTGTGTGTGTGTGTGTGTGTGTGTGTGTGTGTGTGTGTATATATATATATATATAAAAACAATGAAAACTTTTATTTGCATCTAGATTTTTTTATACTGTTTTTATACTGGAAACTCAGAAGCGAAGACCAGGAGACTCTTGGGTAATCTTCAGCAGAATTATTTATTGAGAACGCTTGCTCTGTGTGGCGCTGTAGTCATCAAAAGTCTAACTAGTCATTAATACGTTGTAGTTTATATACATTTCAAGGGGGCGGGATACACAGAGGTGGAAGCATGGAAATGCAATCAGGAAAGTGACAGACATCGGCATTTTCCCAGCCTTCATCTCTTTAGCATAACAGTGTTATTTAAATACAGAGGTGCCTGATAGTATCACCAATACCTTCACATTATCATAGAAACAAAGACACAGCTGTGCCTCGAGTTTAGCAGGCACCATTATGTTGGGACCTTGCCCTATATTCAGGATGTGCATGAAGACAAAAGGTTAATGTCTCAGAAACCTGGTCTGCTTGAATCTTAACCTCAAAATTTAAAAACACATAGTACATACTATTACATTGGAAACTTGATTCAACATAGTACAAATTTGTAATCCCACACTGTACATGTTACATATTACTTAGTAATTCAATTAAAATTATACATAAAAACAAGAAACTAATCCTAAACCAAAACCTAACTCCATAGTAAGTACATGTTGTAAATTAATAATTACTTAATCTGTAATATATAAACTGCTATAAAACACATTGAGCCTATATGTATGTATATATATATATATATATATATATATAATTTTATTTTTATAAATTACAACTGGTGTGATGTTCGGGTTTTCACATGCTTTTGGCCAAGTAGTGCATGTAGAGTAATGAAATAGGTCTTCTTTAAAACATTTTCTATTTTCTAAACATGGGCCAAGCACAACACTCAATGTTTTCCTGTCATTCTCAAATGTCCAGTGTCATTTCTACTGCTCTTCAGACCATGGCTTATTGTGTTTGTTGTGTATTTGCAAGCTTTTTCTAAAAATGGCGTGATTCAAACAGCTTTGGTGGCATCTTATAGGCAGTTGTTGGGTACTTTGTGTCTTCGTGTGTTTGTCCTCTCTCTGTTCTTTCAGTGGCTTCTCTATACAGGTCTAAATATCAGTTTCTGTTCTGTCTGGTTTCTGTCTCTTCCTGTATCAAACGTTTTTACCTGAACACACACCTCTCTTTCAGTCTTAAAAATCATTGTGATATTCTGCTCTTTTTGGCCTGTTGTTTAATTGTGGCCATCACTGTTAACTTGTGGTATTTTCTTGTGGCAGCTATATGCATATAACAGAAAAATACTGTATGTTGGTTTACTTTTTCTAATATTACATAGACCTTACTGAACCCTTCTGTCTGGCTGAGCCACATGCTGGCGTGTCGTCAGTTGGTGTGAATGCTTTACTCACCCACGTGTGTCTGTTTAACCCTGTGCATGTCTCGCCCAAGTCTGTCTTTGTGGGGAAGCCTTGTTCATCGCATGTCTTAAATGCATGAAGAGTTGTTGCCATGGCAGCAGCCCAACACATATCTGTTCGGTGAAAGAGAAGAGGCACGAGTGATGGAGGTGGCCGTGACTGTGCTAAATTGCATGGGTGTGAAGTTTAGAAGAAGACAAGGCCGATTCTTTCAAAGGAGACATGTAACAAAGAAGTTTTCTCTCACCAATTCAGGTCAGAGCCCTAAAATAAACAGAGCAGTCGGTCTTGAGCGAACCGACTCCCAAACCATAGGTGAATTCTCAAGACGGCGTAAGGGTACGTATCTCACTGTGTACCTCCTCAGTTCTGAGGTGTCATTTCAATAAGCTCTAATTGTGAATGACACATTGAATACAGTAATAGAGCAAATAAAATGTAATCAAAAACTGGCCTTCACTGTCAAGACCTTGATATACAGAAAGTGACTTACAAACTGAGAATTTGGCTATTTTCTCGAAGCAGAAGAATATGGTTCTAACTAGGAAGCTTTTGTAAGTTTAAATTGTAGAATTAATTTGGATCAAATATAAAATAATGATCTATCTGTCTGTCTGTCTGTCTGTCTGTGTCTGTCTGTCTGTCTGTCTGTCTGTCTGTGTCTGTGTCTGTGTCTGTGTCTGTCTGTCTGTGTCTGTGTCTGTGTCTGTGTCTGTGTCTGTCTGTCTGTCTGTCTGTCTGTCTATCTATATAATCTCTCTCTCTCTCTCTCTCTCTCTCTCTCTCTCTCTCTCTCTCTCTCTCTATCTATGTATATATATATATATATAAATTAATTAAAAATCCTACAATGTGATTTTCTGGATTTCTTTTTCTCATTTTGTCTCTCATGGTTTACCTTTGATGAAAATTACAGGCCTCTCTCATCTTTTTAAGTGGGAGAACTTGCACAATTGGTGGCTGACTAAATACTTTTTTGCCCCACTGTATATATATATATAATATTGCACATTTATAATTTAATTAGACCAAATATATATATATATATATATATATATATATATATATATATATATTGATGCAAATGTATTTAATTTATTAAAATTTATTTATTGTTTTATCGGCCATAACATGAAAACGGTTATGTCAGTGTATTCCTTGTACTGATTTTTTTAAGAGTGCTCGATGTATTTTTTTTCACATGTTATAAATGAAAGTGAAAATCACATTTTATACTTAAATACACTGTAAATGGACTTATAACCATGTATATTACTCAACATTTACATAAGTAACTGTTACACTGGTTATAGGCATTATTTACAGCTTCATAGAATAGGGGGCTTGACTTTGCTAATTCTTTCATACAGAGAGAGTATTCACGCTACTTTGAGACCATTCATCATAAATATGGTTTCCAGTCCCAAACACTGACTGTGTGATGTAGCCTATCATACAAACAGTCACTACCTGCAGTGTGTGGAAGAACTTGGCTTTCCACTCAAATATTTGTATTATTAAGTCACTGATGCTATCCATTGCATTGTCTGTTGTGTGCACAGATTGCGGTCCCTGCGAAGACTGTTGGATTTATTACTTAAATTGATCAGCTGGTTATTAAGCTAATAGATGAGGTTTTAAGGTTCTGGTAGAGTTGATGCTTGTGTTTAACTGATGGAGGAAAGCTAACACACTTGATATCACAGTTAAAACTAACTGATTAACATCTGACACTCAATCATCAGTGTCTCTACAAACACCTTTCACTGTCAAACTGCTCACTGACCCACGAGTCATAAACATTATAAACACTTAACCAACTCATTTGCATAAGCATTTTTGAGTCATATTGAGAAGAGCTAAAAGTGGGTGGATGAATCGTATTATGACTAATGGTGCGAAGAGCAATCCAGGTGTCTGGATAAACCATGGGAGCTTCCTGGGAGCTGCTTTGTTTAAAGGCAGCGAGGTTTGCTTGCCATCAGGAAGTCAGCTCTTCAAAATTTTGGGGTTGTTAAGATTTTTTAACGTTTTTAATGGTGTCTGAATACTGAATATGCAAATAATTATAATATGGCTTAAACGAATAGTTCACTCTAAAATTAAAATTTGCTTGAAATGTACTCACCTTCAGGCCATCCAAGGTGTGTATGACTTTGTTTTTTCATGGGAACAGCTTTGGAGAAATGTAGCATTACATAACTTGCACACAAATGGATTGTCTGTGGTGAAAACATCACAAGTGGGTTTATTAACTCTTTGGACTTCTGACGGCACCCATTCAATGCTGATGAAATGCTATCAGAGCAGTACAAGGATGGCTATAAAAAATGTAATCGAATCATCAAAAATAAAATCATGTATTATACACACACACACTCACACACATATATATTATATAATATGTATATATCTATATATATCTATATATATATATGTGTGTGTGTGTGTGTGTGTGTATTAGCAGAAACTTGCTCAAGCCACATTATGTGCCTAAAAAGTTCAGGGCCTGGAGATGCATATCAGTCTGCTTTCTTCCCTCACACACTGGCACCAGCTGGTGTGCATTTCAGCCAGCTACAGCTATTCCTCTGTTGCCAGATTGGGTGCATCTCAGCTTAGCAGAGTTTTAGGCCAATTGAATTAACTAAATCGGGTGTTATCTATATGTTAGAAGGGGACGAGAAGAGGATATGTATGATTATCATTCGTTTTTGACCTTCCTCAACCTTTCCAGTTTTCCCTCAGGTGTGATTTCATTTCTCATGACTTGGTCCTGAATTGGGTTTAAGTCTCTTGTTAAGTGCGAAGAAATTAAGTGAAGTATGCTTATTAAGAAAGGTGAATTAAATAAAGGTGACTTCTGACTCCAATTATGGACTAAATAGCAGACATCGCCCTCTACTGGCTAAAAGTAGAGAACCGCCATCTCAATTACATGCAAATCTGTGTTTAAATATTTGTAAATCTTTATTAGCAAATTGGATTTTTAATATATATTTTTTTGCAGTTAAGCCGGCCCCTTTGGAGATCAAGCCTCTAGCTGAGTGGGAGGAGTGTACGGCGCCGGTGCGTTCCCCCGTGACCAGGTCCTTCACGAGGGAGTAAGTGTCGGACATGTTTCCTCTAAAAACAGATCAGTATTTAAGCATGGTTCTGCATGGATATCACAGGCTAAATAACTAATCATTCATGCATTCCTGTAGTTTTGTCCTAACATCCCATTATAGTAAACTGGTAGAAAAATGTCACCATAATTTGTTCATAAGTGATTCGGCTGTCATCACTAATTAACATCACATAATAACAAAAGTAGTGGTGATGACAGTCCAATAAAAGCATGAATTGTATTCTTGAATTATTTATTGATTTAATACATTGATGTAGGTGCTATGAGGTTCATGTGTCTGGAACGCTTAAAGTGTGTGTGAATCAATGCCACTGAAGGTCTTTTTGACTGCCAGTGTGTTTTGGGTTACACATTATCAGCCAAAGTCGTCCAGCTCAGACCTTGCATTAATCCAGACAGCGAGAGTTTGTGTTGCTGTTCTTTGTGTTTGTGTGTGTGAGAG